>NW_020664481.1:32560450-32591830 GCF_002925995.2 Terrapene triunguis | reverse complement strand
AAATTCTTGACAATATTTACATAAAATGCTGTCAATACAATGGCTTACTTTGGGTACTTTTAATCTTGTTTCTTGTAATACCTGGCTATTTAAACTAACTTGATTCAGACTAAACAAAGAATTACAAACACCCAAAGGAAATGGAGCATAGTTTCAGAAGTCTTACCATATTTAAAAAAAAAAAAAAACAAAAAAAAAAAAACAACAAAACTTGTTTTGCTTTCATAACCTGTTTTAATCAAATTATTTTGTGAAGTCTTTACCTTGGTGGCATTTCTAAAGATCAACAAAACCAGAAATAAACATGCTGTCAAAAGCAGTTTGTGCCTTTTATGTTTAAGCAAATTTGTTTTGCTAAAGAACTGAGTTTCCACAGTATAAGTAATATAGTCTAATTAAGCAATACACCAGACAGGTACTACAGTATCTGTGTACTGAAATATTAAAAATATTCTGAGGCTGGTAAGAGTATCCTGCATGAGAATCCATAACAAGAAATGGAATGGAGTTCACTGCACCACTACCAGGAAGCTTTCAGTATAACTGAAGAGTCACTGATTTCAAAATAAACAGATTTGCAAATTACAATGTTAATTTATTTTAAAAATTCTCAAATTGAATTATGACCATCATACAGTCACACAAATGCAACATTTCATAAAAGAGAGAGAGAGTCATAAATAGTATTTTACAACTATGAATGATGAAAGCACAGCAAATAAGGAGATCTGTGTTTTGGTCCAAGATCGGTCAGATTTATTTGGTGATCTTGGTCAAGTCACAACCTCTACGTTCTGCAGTTTCATTTGTAAAATAGGGATAATACTTAACTAGCTACCTGCCAGAAATGTTGAAAGGTTTAACTAACTAAACTTTATCAACTGTCTTAAGAGTCTCATGTGAAATGGGGCTGTAAAAGTATAATTAAGCCTCCAAACATTACCAGAATATGGTGCTCTTATTTGAAATCTATTCAATGTGCCGTTGAGAAAATATATATTTTTTTCATTATAAATTAGAAAGCCTCTCACCTAGTCTATCACAGTTACACAAAAAAGCCAAAGTGTAATGCAATTAAGAAGCTGTGTTTAATTGGTAGTTTAACTGATAGTCATAGACAGAATAGTGAATTATATCAAAGTTGTATAACATTTTTCATTATGACATCGTTTTATAATTGCTTATTACTGACATTCTTTAACTGTTTGGGCTGAAGTTTTCCATGTTCAATCTTTGCCTCAGATTTTTAATTTTAAAATTTTAGCAAAATTTTAGAGAACTGTTTGAGAACAAGGCTAGTGGAAAATAAGTAATATAAATTGCAGAAAACCACTACTTGCACAGCAGCATTTGTTAGTAGCTTGCACACTTCATTTATTGAACGCTCCAACTTCACTGTGCATCCGCCCTTGCTCTGCAGTGGCCACACAATGGTACACAAATGAAACTGATCCTTCTTCCCTGATCCTCAGTGAAAGGTGCACCATGAGTTGAATGTCTTCTCTTCTACCAACTGGTTATAATAATTCTGTACACTACACAAGACACGCTCCTTATTGAGCAAGTCCCCATATCACTGCCCTCTGAGATTTTTACAGGCAAAATATAAGTTGCACAAGGTCACTTCTTGCAGAAGCTGTGAAGATAACCTGGTTCTCCAATGGGGAACTCAAGTCTCATTCACTTAGCCATACTAGACAGAATCTGTCACATCAATATGCTTGGTTATGCAGTCTGTAAAATGGGGCCACTTCCGCACAGTTAACCCACTGGTGAAGTTACATAACCCCTACTACTGCTGCCAAATAATGGAGTTAATGTTAATAACAGATATGTGAACAAGCTTAATTCTGTTACTTCCTAATTTTGAGTGCCTGATTTAGTAACTTTAACATTCTTTTAACAGATTTTTCTAGAGTTATGTTACAGTGGATTAAGAGGTTTCAGGAACAAGGGTTACTTTACTTGACTGGCTTTCAACTAATTTTAATCACATGTTTTAAGTTTAATTATTGGAACTATTATTCAAAGAGACTAAGGCAATATTATTCCCCTCCTTTGTTCCATTTCCATCCCTTTCTCTCTCATATGCCTACCTTTACCCTTGCAATCATTTTAAAGAGGATGATTTATTGAGATTCTACATTAAAAAAAAAAATACACAGGGATGACTTTGGCCCAACATATCTGCTTGGAAGAAAGGTCCATTTGTTAAGTTGTTCCAGAATTCTGAAATAAAGTATTTTAAGTTATAGAAAAATGAATGGGTAGGAGCTACTCTAGATACCTAAGTAATGTGTTATGAAAATAAGTAAAGAAATACTCAGGCTGCAACAAAGTGCATAAACTAAAATTAATGGGAATATAGATCTGGGAAAGCATAAAATAATCCATCACAACAGTCCAGTCTGAAATTCAAGCTGTGGAGTTAGGTGTTTATAAATTACCCAAAGTATGAACCATAAATCACAATAGCATCATATCAAGTCAGAACAAGGTACAGTATCAGAATATTTCTCAGACAATGAAAAATATCTCCTTCATTTGATACAATAGTTCAAAGGGGAAGAACCAAAACAACTTTGAAATTTTACAAGTTACAAACAGACTGTAATGCAGTTACTATTAGTCAGAAGGGGTCTGTTCGTATTCCCTAGGTTCAGTCAGAAGTGGGCAGTAATGGCTTTCTTTGGTAAGGTTCATCTGTTCATGCACATCCAAAGGGAGGGCTTATAAACCCTTTCCTTATAAATCCCTGCCCAGAGTGTAATCCTGTGTCTGGCAGTAACAGCCTTCCTAGTCCTTCTTTTCAAATTAGAGTACGAGCATGTTTCTGGACCCTGCTGGCCACATTTTTTGGGGCTGAGAAGAACTTTTTCTCCCAACTACCAGATTGGCCAGGGAGATGTGGATTTTTTTCACCTTCCTGTCAGCAGGCCAGAGACCCAGTGGGTAGCTTAGGTAGTAAGGTGGTCATGTTTTTGCAGCTCAACAGATGTCCAGTGCATATGTGATTCACTTCACGGATGAACTGGAATTGAAATAAGGATTAGGGGAGGACATTTTCTAAAGATGATGGTAGAAGAACAGATAGGGGCTCCTAATGGTTGGTACAGCAAGGAGCCAGCCATTCCCACCCACAGCATATCCTCAACCCTTGTCTGAGGGGGACAATGGTGGAATCACAACAGTGTTGCTGGAACTAGGTTAAAGGTCTAGAGACTGCAGGAATGGTAGTAGCCCTGACTAAGGGCTAGTCTACACTGGCAATGCTAAAGTGCAGCCGCGGCAGCGCTTTAACGTGGCTTACGTAGTCACAGCAGAGAGAGCTCTTCCAGCACTCTAAAAAAAACCCACCTCCACGAGACGCATGGCTCCCAATGCTGGTGCAGTTTACACTGGCGCTTTACAGCACTGAAACTTGCTGCGCTCAGGGGGGTGTTTTTTCACACCCCTTAGCAAGAAAGTTGCAGCGCTGTAAATTGCGTAGACAAGCCCTCAGATGGTGCAGATTACAAGAGGAAGGTATGCACCAGAGTCATTGCTTGATAATTTCCCAGATATGTTAAATTAGTGAAGTTGCAGACTAGTTAGGTCACATTCCTTGTATGTCTTGTCCTTTTTTCCCCTTCAGTGAATAAAGCGAAAGATTTATACGATCTGAAGAGAAATACTACACTTCTAAATAAGTCTGGACACAATCTAGCAATGAGAACTGAGTGGACACCTAACTCAGATAATGCAATGACCATATTTAAAGTGAATACTGAACACTGGCAGTTTTAGCTTTTAAAGTTCTTCCTCCAATGCTTTCTTTATTGCTACTTTCCACAGACATGACTCATTTTTTGTTATCTAAAAGAGTCTATCTTTGAATGAGACACACAGAACCACTGTTTCACTCAAGTGAGTTTCCAAATCATTTCCCAGATCCACCTATCTTCTTCCATCTAGAAAGACTTCATATTTGTAAAGCTACTCTCATGGTAACAGTTACAATTCAAAGCAAAGTTAACCTGCTCTCCTTTGAGATCAGATTAGTGTAATAAAAAGGGAGAAAAACCAAGCCTTGTATACAGAAGTTTTTGATTAAAACATATTGTTCATGTCAATCTTCTGAAAACTAAACTTTTCTACCCATGAATCATACTTCTTTCAAGTGGAAACTACAAAGAAATAATTTAACAGAACTAGAAAAAAAACACGCCTGTGATTATATGAATTGTATTTAATATGGAAATGTCTGAAGATTGTACTGTAGGTGATCATAGAAAACAGCTGCCTTAATTCACTGTGAATAGCTGCTCTTCGCTAAATTTCTGTTCTTTCATGCTGCAATTTGTTTAATTAGGTGGACTTATTTCCAAGCACTTATTAAAATGTCCACATCACCATCCTGGTTCATGTTTTTCAATCAAACACATATCCGCAAATATTTCCAAGCTTTCGAGTTCCAGCATGGCAAGCCTTTCAAAGGCCGGTGTTTGAATAAGAAGTTATTTTTCATATACAGACGTCTTAACTATTACATTTGGTAAAAATCCAACTCAATGTTAATCAGACACTACATGATGGGTGTTAGTAGTGATTCAGTTATTTCAAACATAGCTCTAATTAGGTTTTCCCCAACACCCAATATACAGTAGTTCTCATTGTCTGTAATTGTAAGGATTAAGATCAGCAAATATCAGTATCCAAAGTGTATCTTCCACAGATTTAAGATTTAACTATGAAACTTTGAAACAAACAAAAAAAAATCATCCTCTCCAATTAAAAACAGATCTATTTAAATTATATTCCAAAACATTTACTTCTAGAGAACTATAAAACAATTAAGAAATGGAAAACTGTTGACATCTCCATTACAAGCCCAAACATTTTCCAATAAAACTAAACATTGGTTTTGTAAAGAAATAAAATAAAGCTACAATTTCCAAACATTATCAAACAGATTATATTCTGACCTATAACATTCAACCTTCTTTTGAACTATTAATATATTTCTTTGTACCAATATTTCTTCACAGAATATTAACTGTGTTGTTCTCCTAGAAAGCTGATAAAATCTTCCAATATAATCAGTGCAAGGTTACACTTACTGTCATGAACATCCTTGGGGGGAATTTGCAGGCTTTGTTCCATAAATCAGATTTAAATAAAAGTCATCTTGATAAAATTCAAGCAGAGATTAATGGTCAAAAACATCTCTCTTAGAAGGGCATGAGAACTTCCAATTATACATGTGAAGGATTTAAAAATAATCAAAATATTGTTTCCAGTCCTATATTGTAATTCTTTGTTTATCGAAAAAGATCTATAAATCTTCAAATAACCTCTAGTAAAGGGAAATGCTCTTATTGACAATGATATTAAAATGATGCTACTAGCAACGATTACATTTTAAGTAAATGGGTTACAGATTTGCTAAAACCTCTCACTGTCTATCTTTGATAACAATGTATTAGACTAATATCAAGAATAAAAAAATTATTTAATTATACACTGCTTAAGGTCCAGGAAGATGAAAGTTAGAAAAGCTGATGTACTGTTTCTATGGAAACAGGTATAATCTGATTGACTTTTCTAGTTCTAATGGGCTTCTCTTGACACAACAGCTAAAAAATGCCCCAGGGAAATTCAAAACACTTCACAACAAACCATTTCTTTTAAAGTGATGAGCATCAGTGTTGATTATACACACACACAAAAAAAACCCCAACAGCTGTCAGAGACTAACTACATCTGTATTTACTATGAAGCAAATGTCATTGTACATTTTCATATTAATACAAACTACTAAATAGATAATCAGATATTAACTGGAACTTTGTAGTAGTATCTAAAAGTTGCAAAAACAGCACGTTCTGAGACTCAAAACTGCTATTCATTACTTGCGATTTAATTTAAGCAGACATTACTAAAAAACAGAGGTGTGAACAGAAGAGGGAGGCTGTACCAGTGAAATGATGTAATAGTAATGTACAATTGATCTAAGAGCCTGTGTGTCCTAAACGCCTAATGAAATTGACAGGAATTGAAAGAACTCAGTACGTCAGAGAATCAGACCTAAAGATGCACATATTAGTACATAGGTGCCTAAAGCTAAGTACTCCCATTACTATTAGTGGAGGCAACCAAGTTTGAATTTTTTTGCTTGGGTGTGTCAGCCATTTTTCTTTTTAAAAAGTTTTTGAATTGTTTTCAGAGCTAATATAGCTGTGAAAGAGTGAGATGTGTTCATTTCTACTTTCACGAACCAAGTTGCTATCTATATTCTGATTCTAGACTCTTGTTTAGCAGTTATTTCTTTTCTTCCACGGGTAATGAGTTAGGTGATCTATGTTATCTGTACATGGTAGCAATACAATAGGCAGAGAATACAGCTTGATTTTCCAAATAGGTTAAGACTGGCTGCTCAACAGGTATTCCCCTCAACCTTTGTGCAGGCAATGTGTTAAATTTTCAGTTTTACTGAGTTAAAGTAAGTACACCCAAACTAAATAAACTTTATACATAATCAGGCAGTATCAACTGCACAGTCAGCCAAATTCTCCTTAGAAAATTAAAAGTTTAAATTAAATTGTTGGGTACAAACTAAATATTTCATATTTAAATGTACTAGGATGTTTATACAAATTACTTTCTATCTTCAATGAAGTTCCTCTATCTAGAAACCAGAACACTTTCCACATATAATTTCGTAAAGAATATGAAGTATAGGCCCTACATACCCTACTTAACAGTTGTTCATGGAAGGGTCATGCTAGTAACCCAGACTCCAATTTATGTGCCTGGTAAGTCCCAGTCACAGTAGGTATTACTGAAGTGATCCTTTTCTTCACCAGGCAGGATATATAAATTAGCACTTTGGAAGGGTGAACAGTCTGTGAGCTGCTCCTCCAATTTGTGAAGCTCAGAACCAGGATCATGTTTTAAGTATCTGAGAGCATACTGTGCCAAATAGGTTTTTGATCTAAATTCCCAAAGAAAAAGAATACAGTTCTTCACTATTAGTTTTCTTAGCTAACCTCTCATTCTCATTTTCCCTATAGGCATTATATATATTTTTAAAACTGTCTCTACTATTTGATGGGGATGAATCTTCTTTTATCCTGCTTTTACTGCATTAGCCATGTCTACAACATATTCTAATCACCAAAGAAAGTCCTTTGCTCAGGGTATAACCAGAAATCCCAGATAAGTTAAAATTTTTATTCCAGTATTCACTAGCAAGTCTTGTACTGAAACCAGCTTTTTATTAAAGAGATTCATATTCTGTTCCACTGCTCTTGAAATTCTAAAATACGAGACACAGAACTATAAGTTTGCAGTTATACAGATATAGGAAAGGGCTTTTATTTTCTCACTGCTGCTCTAATCCTGAGGAAAAATGCATCTGTCTTTCTTGCTAGATCTCTGTTCTTTTAGGATAGGTCTGCACTTGAAGCTTGGGGTTTTTGGTCTAAATTCCCAAAGAAAAAGAATGCAGTTCTTTACTATTAGTTTTCTTGAAGCTTGAAGTATTTGGGGGTATGATTCCCAGCTTGAGATGACATAATTGCAATAGCTCTTATAGAACTAGCACACTAAATATAGAGTGTAGCCTGGGTAACATGGGGCGGGGGGGGGAGAAGAGGCTAGTCACCCCATATATCCCATTCAAGACCCTAGACATATACCCTCTTAGACATAATAGTTTCTCTATGCAGATATATTTTACTTGGTGAACATTAGATACTATAATGATAGGTGCTATAGAAAACCCTAAAAAAAAATTTAAAAGGTTAGAGAACAGTCTTGGGATAATTAAGTCAAATTGTTGTCCCTCCAAATATATAAGATTAGGAAAAGAAAGATATAAACCGTATCTGAATAAATATGGAACTGTTAATTCTGATGCATACATTCTCCCTACATCAACACACCCACATAACAGTATTTAAAAATGAGTCAAATAAAGCTTTTAAAACAAAACAAACCCCCCACAAATTTGGAAGTAAATGTTCTCTTGTAAATTGCCTCTTGCTTAAATAAGGCAATTTCAAAAGCTAAAATTCTACAAGGTATTACTGCACGGGAATTAGTACTGCATATTTAAAAGCAAATAAAATAAATTAAAAAATGGAAGAACTTAATATTTTCATATCATGCATTTGTTTTATTTTGCTGTAGTGTAGGCGGAAGGTGCAAAAGAGAGCCCCAGCCTATTTTAATACACGAGACTACTCCCACAAGGAACCAACAAGTAAGTGGAAGAGAGGAAATGAAAATAAGGCAATTATAGACTTAGTCCAACAGTAATCGCTATAAACAAAAACCAACAGCATTCACTCAGTTAAAATTTGTTCCAAAGGTTTCAGGCAACACAGTATCAGGAACGAATTTCAACTTTAGGCAATATTTTACCATTAATCTCTGAACCAGCCAAGTGTACCTCTGTATATGTCAAAACTATACACACTTTATGCCTCAACCTGAGCACATGAAAAATATTGCACAAATTTTTCATGTCTATTCCCTAATCAATAGTGGACAGCCCACTGGTATCTGCTGACATACTTTTGTATTTACATGAATGGAATCTTGTGGTGTATTAGACCAAATATAAGTTATAGGCTTCAGTGTGTACACAGATGACAGTCTTTTTGTTACATATTTGTACAGCGCCAATTAAAAAGACACTGGCATCTATGTTCTACCATAATAAAAATAAATGCAATTGAATTCATTACCATTGTACACCATAATAGCTGCAAGAAACCACCATGTACTTTCTCATATCAGCCACCATTACCCAAGTTTTAAGTTCTTGAAACCGCCACAGAATTTCTAGTTTATTACACAGAAGTGCACAGAAATTAGATCCTATGTGCCACAGAGTACACAGAACATTGCTCCTATGATATCAAGAGGAAGAGGGTCAAAACTAGAGCTCTATATCTGTACACCACCCACTCAACATGGAGATTTTATGCACTTACACTGACAGTAGAATTGGGTATGCGAACAATTGATATAAAAATTCATGTTACATGCTAGTAAATAAGTAAACATTTTAGCTTACCTGCCTATCAGTATCTGAGGCCTATCTGATTCATTTGTGACACCAAAGACATCAGGAATTAAATCACCATTGAAGCTGAAAATGTAAAAACAAGCTGTGTCATCTTATCCTTTATTAACAATTTTCAGTCTGATTATTATAAATCATCCCTCTGTATTTGGGACTCAAGAATTGAAGAACTTGATTCTGTGCATTCTTCTATGAAGATTCAGTTCTAATCTGCACTACAGTAGAACATCAGAGTTATGAACAGAGTTACAAACTGACCGGTCAACCAGACACCTCATTTGGAACCAGAAGTATGCAATCAGGCAGCAAAAGAGGTGGGGAGGAAGCAAATACAGTGCAATACTGTGTTAAACGTAAATTACTAAAAAATAAAGGGAAAATTTAAATCAATACACCTACAATCCCTACCCTAACCAGACTATTAGAATGATTTATTAACTATCTCCCAGCCACCATCCATCTAGCAGATCTCTCTACCTTTCTCCTCAACCCTCCTACCTTAATCTCCTCACAGGTCCTATCAGTTGTGGTAGCCACCCTACTTCTCCTAGGTCAATGCTGACTTCTAAGCTTGCCTACAACACACACGGAAGTAAACAGCCTCAGCAAACATGAAATTTGAGTTCACCGATCACAGAAGGGCTGCTTATTTGAGGTTGCAAATACATACATACTCGATCATAAGCCGGTTCATTTATAAGCTGACCCCCCCCCCCCCCCAAGATGGATAATAAAAATGGAAATTTTTTATGACCCATTCATAAGCCGACCCTATTTCAGGGGTCGGCAAACTTTGGCTCCCAGGCCATCAGGATAAGCTGCTGGCGGGCCAAGACAGTTTGTTTACCTCAAGCATCTGCAGGCACGGAGGTAAACCTAAGTAAACAAAGTGTCCTGGCCTGCCAGCGGCTTACCCTGATGGGCCGGAACAGCAACTGGTGGGGACATTTTTTGGGGGGGGGGGGGGTGAACTGGAGTTCAGGGAAGTAACCCCTGTGACCACCTCCCACATGACCCCACCCCTAGCCTAGGGCCCCCACACTCTCCCCATCCCATTGCTTCCCACCTTAGCTGGGGCGGGCCAGGTGAGGATGTTCTGGCCTGGCTGGAGCTGCTCCAGCAGGCTGGGCTGCGCGGCCGCAGCCTGCCAGCCCCGGAGCTGCTTTGGAGGTGGCGGGGGGGGGTGGGGGGGGGGGGGGAAGCAGCGTGGCCAGAAGCATAGAGACTCTGGCCCCGCCTCTTCCCTTTTGGCTCTGCTGGCTGTGCTGCCTCTCCTTGCCCCCTTTGTTGGGGGGGAGGGGCTGTCTCTCACCTCTCCCTCTCTATACCCATTCATAAGCCAACCCCCTTCTCTGATGCTTCCCTTTTTTACTAAAAAAATTCAGCTTATGAACAAGTATATAGGGTAAGTAGTATGACAGATGCATGGAATATTCAAAGACATTACTGTAGTATCTACTTTATAAATGTTATATGTTTCTGTTTGGTCTAGGGATTATATTCTAGCTCCACTGGGGGAGGTACAGGAGTTTCCTGCAGGAACTAAGATCACTCGGCAGGGACAGGGATAATTAATGTGAATCAGTAGGCCTGTAACAAGTCTAGAGAAATCTCCACCCTGGGGAAAACTGCATAAACTGATCTGATTGAAGACACCTGGGCAAACAGAGAACTGAGAACAGTATAAAGTGACTATCTGACTACATGAAGAGAGATCACTCTCACTGCATCCAAGAACTGACATGAGACTATGACAAGAGATACAGACCTTGTGAGAGAACCTGGAGTACTAAGAAACCTACTAGGGTCCTATGTAGCAGACAAGTATTATCTCGTAAGCATGCATGTAAGCTATTTATTGTTTTCTCTGTAATGCTTTTGTTCTGAATAAATACTTGGTTTTATGAACACTGGCTGGTCACTTGTTAACCCTGTCATTGTCCCTGAGAGACCAGGACTGCAGATACAGAATTAAAGACAGATCTATTGAGGTGATCACGGTAAATTGCAGCCTAAATGCCTGGTCTAGAGGCCGCGAGTCATGAGACTTCACCTTGAGGAAATGCGACAGCCTGCAGCCTGGATGATTTCATGTTGTGTTTTTAGTATTGGGCACATTTCAGACTTAAGATATTTGGTGTTTTAATTTGACATTGTTAAACAAACTAAACACTTAAACATTAAATATTTAACATTTATGTTCAAATTTATTTCTGCAAGTTTTGTTCAAGGTAAGATGCCATACATACTTACTCCATAATTAGAGGCTCATCATGAAAAGTTTTATTTAACACAGTCTTACGATTAGAATCTGAAAACAGAAAAAGCATTCACTTGATTAAATTGCACACGTTTTATGACATTAAGACACCCAGCCATCTTTATTATAATATATTCTTTATTAACTTTAGGTCTTCCAAAGCTATTTAGTGATTTTGTTTGTTGGCCAGTGATTTTGTTTGTTGGCCATTGTCAAAAACACAGCCAGCCTTCAGCACAAACAATATAACTGACTGCTTTGAGCTCCATGTAAATTCTAACTGCCAGCACAAAGAAGAAAGGCAATTCAGAGACCCAACTCTGGAACTTACCCATCCTTGGCCACGTGGTGGCTCAACAAAATTACAAAAATAACCCTTACCACAAAAGTCAATTTCTACCTAGGTTAGTAATCTTATAAATTAATACTAAAATGTAGATTGAAGCATGTGAAAATGTGGTTAATAAGGATAATCTGAACCTGTTGGGACAAAAGCGTGTCCAGATATAACATTTGCACAAAATGTACCTGAAAAGTATTCTTTATTCAGGGTGTTGTTTAAGACTGTAGCACAACGTAAATTGGAAGGAGTAATTATCAATGAGGAGACTATGTGGAAGTGTAAACTGGCTGGGTGTCCTGCACTGCTCCCCCCACAGACCCCTCAAACCCCACATCCAACTGTCCCTGGCATACCTCTGTCCATCCCTGCTCAGAGCGGTCAGTTATTGTTTCCTTTCACCCCACACTTCCATTTGCTCCCATCTTCTGTCCCCCACTTCCTGGGTGTGCACCAGTACCCCGCCCTTCCATCTTCCACACCTTCTATCTCGTGTAGGTATATAACGTTTCCACTAACACCATTCTATGCCTCTCATTCTCCAAGCTCTCAAGGTCCCCTGAATCCCCTCAGTCAACTGGCAAGGAGGCCTGCATCTTCCTGTTTGTGCCTCACTCCATGTCAACCCTTCATATTCCTCCCAAATCCTCTGATCATCTCATGTGCTCTCCTGGACATGCTCCAACCCATTCCCCCAGTCTGCTACTTCATAATCCATTCCCCCCACTTCTGACTCAGCCTGGCAGCAACAGTACCTGAAGTCAGAAGTAGCTTGATTTATACTTTACAAATATTTTAATATTGAGTGTTTAAATATTGCTTTTAAGACACTTAAAGACTCTTTAGCCTTCCCGTCCCTCCCCAAACCTTCCCCCTAAATGCTGCTTCTTAGCAAGGTCAACAAAAATCAAATAAACTTGGAATTTCTAAACCAAACCATTTTATTAAATGTCATGAGCCCAAAAATGTTAGGATAATGTTGACAAATGAAGGAGAGGTAAATTTTCATAATACTGTATCCTATTTCTTACGCATCTTCCCCAGAGAAACTTTAGCCTAGGATAAAAATAATTATTGTTAAGGACGTGGGGAAGTTGGGAGAGGGTAGAGGCAATTTGGGGGCGGGGGGGAGGGGCGAATCTGGTTTATGTTTAAAAAAAATAGCTCCAACTTGAACCGTGAATTGGCTATTGCTACTCCATTATAAAGGGACTGATTTTTTTAACCCTCCTACCCACTGTAGTTCTAGTACAAAATTTTATGTAGATGTGAAACTGCAGATCTGCTATAGATGCTTGATCAGTATTTCTGTTATAAACACAAATAATAGTTATGTTGTCCAGTAAGTTATAACTTAAGTATTTTTTTGTTATTTAACAGCAACACCAACTTACCTAATGTTTGATTGCGTCCCCAGAAAATAATAACCGATAATTCATCAGTGATGTGATTTTGTGGTTTTGTTGTCAGAAGGACGTCCATTTGTGAATCACCATCATAATCTCCAGGAACCACACTGGTTATGACACCCTGATTTCTACAATTATAAAATTAAACATTTAAATGTGCAAATGGATGTGTGATTAAAATCTGTGGGCCCCTAAAATATTGTACATCCATAGACTAATAATGTATTTTCTTTTTGAAATGGTTAATATTACATTAAATTTTGTAGGATGAAAGTTTTAGCCCTAAGTCTTGGCAGACATTCTCCAACCCTATCTTATACACTCTTCTCACACCCCCCAGTACTTGCAAAACCTTACTAGTTCCATACCATAGCAACTTATCACTGCAGGCTCTTAAAAGCTCTATTTTAGACACAAGGAAACCTTCTAGTTTGATCCCAGTAGCTAGATCATAAAACATGATGTCTAAGCAGTAGGGACCAGAGCTGTAGATTGGGGCTTCAGAAAGCCCTATCTTTTCTCCTTTGCTGTGTCTTATTCCTTCTCCCATATTATCTTTTGTTTTCTGCTGTCGTTCTTTTGGTCCACACACACATTGTTCATTGAGTATCTGGGCTTTGTTTCTAAATGAGAAGTTTGAATGTCAGTGCACCTGTACTCATGTGTTGGCATGTGCAAATGTGTGTCTATTCTGTGCATGAGTACTCAGTTTGTTCAAACTCATATACAGTTACACACACACATGCACATATGAAAGATGTAAATAAGGATATTCAGTTTTCTGTGCACACAGTAGGTGGGCATTTGCAAAGGAACTGGAAATCAGGCCCATATTCTGCATTAAATAAGTGAAGCTGAGATTGTTCCATCTGTTTTAGGAGGAAAAGCAAAAAAAAAAAAAAAAAAAAAAAAAAAAAAAAAAGGGAAATGTATCTAACTAAACATAAACCCAATAGATTACAAAATTCTTATTTCCCCACCATCTCTCAGAGGATGCATAAAATCTAAGGCAAGTACAAAAAATACCAAATGGCCTTTCATGACATGATTCAGTAAGCTCATCTTTCAAGTTTAAGCTTGAATTCTACGGAGAAACTGAATCATGTAATTAAACAGACAAAAAAAAAAAAAACCCCAGAAAGAATCCTAATCATGCTCCCACTGAATATTGCTTCCAATTCAGTCAGTCTTAACCAAAATGAATGTTTCCATTACATCATCATTAAGATATTATGTATCAATACTTACATTGACAACTTGACTTTGGGTTTAAAATATGGCTCCTTTTGGTCTGCCAGAAAGATAAGTAATTCATTGCCTGAAAAGGAAGCATATAAATAGCATTAAATTAATGAATAAACCCTAGTAGACATTGGTTTTATGAGAATGAACATAATATTTAACAAGGTATGGTTGAGACTGTTTGCACCTCCAAATATAATTGCTCCTCCCAGCTAACGAAAAAGAAATATTCAAAGGTGACTAACGAAGTCTCATTTCCTTCTGCTTCAAAAGAGGTAGAAGGGGAATATTTTTTTCACCAGGACACTGTGAGCTGCATTTCAAATTGAAGTGAACTTAGCTCCAAAAACCCCCACATTCTTGCTCCAGTCACATCCAGATGTTTGATCCAAGTTTTTGTAGCAGAATCAGAGCAGCTATCCTGGGTTTTCCAATTAGTCAGTGGAACTACAGGGGCAAAAACTGCCTAGATTCAGAAGGATCCAGGTGACTGTTCTGGGTTTTTGTGTTACTGCTGCACCAGGGTCTGGATTTGACATACTGGAAGCAGCTAGATTTTTCCTCTATTTCTGCAGTAGAATTAGAGATGTTGGGTCTGAAAATTGGCTAGATAGAAGTGCTAATTTTGGGTTTTTGCAGTGCTGTTGCACCAGTATACTTTGGGATCTAGATATTCTTGATGCAGTAGGAGCAGCTAGACTTCTTCTCTATTCTGATGATAGAACTTGAAAGCTGGAGTTAAAAAAACAAACACAAAAAACCACCAGTAGGATACAGGTATCGCCAGCTTTTATGTTTAGCTCTGGTGTAAGAGAAAGTTCTTTCTCCTTTCAGATATCTTGGGGAATGGGAATCAAGGTATCACGCAGTCACTCTAGTCTAAAACTAATCTAGAAAATGGACACTCAATAGGGTCCAAAGACAGCATTCTAGAAGCAACACTTGGCTGCCAAAAGTACCCTGAGAATGATTAGAGCTGGTACCTCCAATGTGTAGCAGCCTGCCCACCAACCCCCTCTTTGTACTGGTCTTCAGATAACTATTAGCAAAAAAAAGCTGTGTTATTTTAGTATTTTGCAAGCCTTGTGTCAATGAAATCTAAAGTTCAAATAATTCAAATAATCCAATTGGAAATAGCAATACTTATTTATTTTAGATGGACGTTTTCATATAATGCCAAACCAGAAAAGAGGAACATGTATATGCAATTCTGCTGTGCAAAAGCAACCGTAAGTTAGTCATCCTATGTAAAACCTTAATGTTTACATACATATATCTGAAAAATAATGAGCCAAACATCAAATATCTTCTAATATAATCACACAATTATCAGTATTCCTTTTAACTCTAAAATAAAATTTGTTCACTGCATATTCCAGCTGAGTACTTCCATACAGCCATGTTTAGGACTGGTAACATTTAAACAATCCAACTAAACTTCAAAATTAATTCACCCCTTTGCTGCTGCTATTGTATATTTGGGAACAATTTTCTGAAAAGCTGAATGAGCAGAACACAACTCCAGTCATTTTCAGTGTAAATATCTTATAGTTGTGAAGGACAAAAACTTCCATTTTTAACATGGCAGTTTGGCATCTGCAAAAAGCACTGAAATTTGATTAGAAAACTGTGTATTTTGCCATTTCTATGTATCCATGATTTCCCAATTTCCTTTTTTAGCACGAAAACAAGTCTTTCATCTCAACTTCAGTGGTTTGATTCTGATGTAAATATGCAGTAGTGATTGGATATTGTTACAATTTGGCAGCTGTTATTTGGCCTAAATGAGATTTAACCCCAGCAGGTGGACTTTCCTATCATAAGTTATTATACAATTTGACACCAAGAGTTTGCTTAGACTAGAATCCCAGGGTAGTCTGAAAAGGCTAAATCTGAATGGAAAGTGATTTACCCTACAATCCTCAGAGATGCTTCTTCCCACAATAGGATAATATACACCTCTACCTTGATATAATGCTGTCCTCGGGAGCCAAAAAATCTTACCGCATTACAGGTGAAACTGCATTATATCGAACTTGCTTTGATCTACCGGAGTGCGCAGCCCCCTCCCCCCCCCGGAGCATTGCTTTACCGTGTTATAGCCGAATTCGTGTTATATCGGGTAGCGTTATATCGGGGGTAGAGGTGTATTAGCAAGACCAATAAGTAAGCTTGCACTGCCACAATGCATGTTGCATATTTTCTGTCTTCACAGTTAGATATTTAGTTCATTTCACAATCATTAAGTTTATTTAAAAATAAATTAAAATGATCTTACAGTATTTAATAATATTTTAAAATTCTTAAGCATGTGTGTTCTTTCAAGAAAGATGCTGTAAACGGTTTCAAGCCTCAGAGGAGCAAGACAAAAACGATCACTGCTTGAGATTTCTCCTACACCTTAGGAAAGTCACAGAATCGTAGGACTGAAACGGACCTTGAGAGGTCATCTAGTCCAGTGATATAGACCATCACTGACAGGTGTTTGTCTAACCTGCTTTTAAACAGGGCTTTGGAGCTGTGCTCCGGCTCCGCTCCAGCTCCATGCAAAAACCTGCAGCTCCACTGCTCCGGAGCTGCTCTGTGCTCCAGCTCCGCTCCAAAGTTCTGCTTAAAAAATCTCCAATGATGGAGATTCCACAATCTCCCTAGGCAATTTATTCCAGTGCTTAACCTCCCTGACAGTTAGGAAGTTTTTCCTACTGTCCAACCTAAACCTCCCTTGCTGCAATTTAAGCCTATTGTTCTTGTCCTACCCTTAGAGGTTAAAGAGAACAATTTTTCTCCCTACTTCTTGTAACAACCTTTTATGTACTTGAAAAATGTTATGTCCCCCCTCAGCCTTCTCTTCTCCAGTCTAAACAAACACAATTTTTTTCAATCTTCCCTCACAGGTCATGTTTTCTAGACCTTTCATCATTTTTGTTGCTCTTCTCTGGACTTTCTCCAATTTGTCCACATCTTCCCTGAAACGTGGCACCCAGAACTGGACACAATACTCCAGTTGAGGCCTAATCAGTGTGGAGTAGAATGGAAGAATTACTTTTTGTGTCTTGCTTACAACACTCCTGCTAATACATCCCAGAACGATATTTGCTTTTTTTGCAACAGCGTTACACTGTTGACTTATATTTAGCTTGTGATCCACTATGACCCCCCAGATCCCTTTCTGCAGTACTCCTTTTTAGGCAGTCATTTCCCATTTTGTATGTGTGCAACTGATTGTTCCTTTCTAAATTGAGTACTTTGCATTTGTCCTTATTGAATTTCATCCTAGTTACTTCAGACCATTTCTCCAGTTTGTCCAGATCATTTTGAATTTTAATCCTACCCTTCAAAGCACTTGAAACACCACACAGCATGGTATCAGCCACAAACTTTATAAGTATACTCTCTAGACCATTATCTAAATCCTTGATGAAGATATTGAACAGAACCAGAGTCAGAACTGATCCCTGCAGGACCCCCACTCAATATGCCCTTCAGGCTTGACTGTGAACCACTGGTAACTACTCTCTGTGAACTGTTTTGCAACCAATTATGCACCCACTGTAGCTCTATCTAGATTGTATTACCCAAGTTTGTTTCTGAGAAGGTCATGTGAAACCGTATCAAAAGCCTTACTAAAGTCAAGATATACCACATCTACCGCTTCCCCCCTATACACAAGGCTTGCTACCCTGTCAAAGAAAGCTATTAGATTGGCTTGACATGATTTGTTCTTGACAAATCCATACTGACGGTTACTTATCACCCTTCTATCTTCTAGATATTGGCAAAGTGCTTAATTATTTGCCCCATTATCTTTCTGGGTACTGAAGTTAAACTGACTGATCTGTAATTCCCTGTTTTGTCCTTATTGCCCTTTTTATAGATGGGCACTATATTTGCCCACAGAACATGGGCATTGATCCTGCTGCCTCTCGCATGCTAAACAAGCACTCTACCACTTGAGCTAATTCCCCTAGAAGACATAACATTACTTCAATTTTTGTTACAGGCATCTTCAGTACAATGCTGATTGAGGGGTAAGGCTACGACTATTAAATGACATATTTTAGACTATAATCCACTGATAATACAATATTGTCCCAAAGTCTCCCTCTGACAAAAATGTCAATATTGTTTCACAGAGATGAGAAGCCCTTGGCCGAAGGACTTGTTAACACTCACACCTTATTTTGTGATCATAGACAAATATTAATAGTCTTGATAGTAATTCCTAATTGTAAGAGTTACACCCACTACTTACTCCCTTGTTACGTTATATAAACGTAATTGATGGGCCTGCCCATACGGGATGCACCATTCCTCAGCTAAGGGGGTCAGAGACCACAGAGGTAGGTCCGGTATGAGAAGAGAAGAGACGATCCATGGCATTCAAGCCGTTTGAGTAACCAGTGGACTGTGCCCCATCTCCGCTGCTAAGGGGGCAGCCTCACCCCACCGCCCCTAGAGGCTGGGGGCGCTCCAGTCCGACCAGTCCCCCAGCCCCTCCCGCACTTACCGCCCCTCAGCACGAACAGGTCGGTCTGCTTATCCGAGTTAAAGTCCCCGAAGGCCGCCAGGGTCCCGAAGGCCTCGGCCCCGAAGAGCTGGGCGGTGACGTTCTGCAGCCCCCGGCCAGCCCTCAGCAGCCCGAGGAGCAAGCACAGACCAAACAGGTAGCAGCGCCCCATCCTCCAGCACCTCCAACCCACTGGCAGCCTGCCGCGGCCGCAGCCAGCATCACTTACGGCAGCGGGGGGGGGAGGGGCCGTCACAATCCCCCCTTCACTTCCGGACTGACTGAACGGACGCATTTGCGACAGTGTCGCGGGCGTGTTTACGGCCGGTCAGGGTAACAACAGCGGACGGAGCCGTGCTATCGCCTCGGCCTCTCCCCGGTGGAGCAGGCGCGCGGGGAGAGGAGTAGTAGTGGTGGTTCTTCCGCGCCATGGCGTCGCATCTGGCAGACGTGAGCTGGAGGATGTTGGAGCTGCGAGCCCGGTCTAAGCGCGCAGGTCTGACCCCTTTGCCTGGACGGGGAGGGGGCTGCGGGGATCTGTTTGCTTGCGCCCTCGCTGAGAGAATGGGGCTCGCCTTGTTCGTCTAACCTCTCTCAAACGAGCCCCGCTCTCCCCCCACTCCCCACCTCAGCTGTGGCTGTCACTATTTCTGGCTTGCTTGGCCCCCCGGCAGTTTCGCAGGTCACTCAAAGGGCAGCTGCCACGGTGGAGTTGAAGTCACAAGTGCTGCTGCTGCAGCTGCACGGTTTTCTTCTCATCTTCTTACCTAACGCTGATAAAGTCTGAGAGAAAATTTGAGGCTTGTTCAGGGCTATGGTAACTCGCATTCTCTAGCCCCGTGGTGCACTTCCCCATTAAACTACATCTGTCCTTGCTTTCACAATAACTGACAGAGATGTAGGACCCCCTACCTGTAGCGCAAATTTAGATCCCTTTCTAAAGCCTTAACCTTTTTGTTTCTTTTTTCATCCTCACACCTTGCACAATTAAAAACAAAAACTGTAACCTATCTCATTCGTTTGGAAATAAATTATTTTGGATTAATTTTAAGGTCATTTAAAAAATCTGCTACTCTGTTGATGTATAACTTTGCTGAGACATTTTAAATTCATGAGTTTAATGAGACAGTTAAATTTCAATAAAGTTCAGCTCAGCACATGTAAACGAAACTGGTTTGCTTCACACATCATTGTGTTTGACAAGCTGTTGAACAATAATGTATTCTGAAACCACTAATATATTCTTGCATCAAAATCATGATCTTTTGTCTAATTTTGCTGAGAACCACAGATTAGACTTAAATTCCATTCCCCTGAGATGAAAATCCTTGGTTTACTTAACAACTTATTGCCATAAACTAGTGGTTCTCAACGTGTGGTCTGTGGGCCACTTGCAGCCCAGTCAGCACAGGGCTGCAGCCCATGTGACATCCTCAGGGCCATACAGGTAGTATTGGATGCAGCCCACAATGGTACAAGAACCACTGCCATAAACACAAAATAGTTTGTAGTGACTTGTTACACTCTAAAAATTGCTTCCCTTAAAGGGAAGCTGTCACTGCAAAACCATAAAGTTAGGTTTTGTAAAAGCTTGTTTGTAGCTCTATATTTCTAGTATCATTCAGATAGTTATTAGAAGAATTCAACTTTTAATGCTGACCACACAGTACTACTTAATTAAACTTACAAAATGTGCAATACAGTTTTTAACCTAGCATAATTTTACAATGTTCCTATCTAAAAGGAAAATGCATATTTAACCATATACTTGACTATGAAATAAATGTAACTACTTTTGCTTATTTAAAAGGAAATTAAAAATTGTTTACACAAATTATGTTTTTAAATGGAATGTTCAGTGCAAAACTTAGTAAGTGTGACTCAAGTTTACAGTCGCAAGTATGAGACTCACATTTTACAGTATCCCCTAGAAAATAAAATATCATTTAGGCCCCAGTCCTGCAGACACCTACCTGTACATACTCCAATTACACGTTAAAAGTATCATAGTGAATTTTTGCCAACAAAAACTTATAAGTACCAATGAATTAAATCAATCAATATGATTGATTACAACTGTATTAGTAGGAATGTACTGCAAATAATACAGTAATAGGCCAGTCCTGCAATCTGACCTGTACAGAGCCTCAGTGACCCCAGCAGGATTTCATACATGTGTAAGAGGGTTGCCTGCACAGATTCGTCTGCAGGATCAGGGCATAGTTTTCAACATCAGTTATGAAAACTAGCTTGTTTTTGTGTGTTTACCCACCAAAATAAGAGACACCAATTCAAATAATTACTATTCTCCGCATTTTAATCATGGTATAGTACTGCAGAAGGAAACCAACCTGTAGTTTATTTATAGCCTAAAGATTACTGGGTTACAATAGCTGTTTAACTGTGTATCACTTGCTTTGTTTTAGCACAAATATTGCATCTTTACTATTAATGGAAGAAGAAATGCTTTTCTTTTGGATCAAGGCATGGGTGGCGGGTATCACAGGCCAGGGGAGGCTGAGCCTCCCCACGGTCAGCCCCCGGGTCCTCTCCTGTTTCCCAACGGTGCTCTCTGGCTCTTCCCCTGTGGCTGGGTCCCAAGTTGGGGCTGGGGCTGGGGCTAGGGCTAGAGGGGGTGGGGGGGGACCGGCCAAGGCCCAGGGCTCCAGGCAACTGGAGCCGGTGCTCACATTGCCCAGCGGTGAAGGACAGTGGGGAGGGCTGGTGGCCGTGGGGGTGCTCTGGGCTCGGGCGGGGGCGACGGGCAGGTGGGGCCTTGGGCAGAAGGCGGGGGCGAGGGGCTAGCCTCTCCAAGCCGGTAGTTCAGTGCTGCCCATGGATCAAGGATTTATTTAATCCTGGAGAAGAATATGTATGGGCTTTATTCTGCACATATTGATATCAGTGGCAAAACTCCCATTGACTTCAGTGATGCAGGATCAGGTCATAGAAAGGGTAAATATTCAAAGCATTGTTATAAAGTAACCAGGAATTTTACTGCAAAATAAAGTAATATTACTTCTATATACTATTCAGTATGGGAAGATTATGTAAATCTAGGTCCTGTTACTTGGTTAGATATTGTTTATTAAAATTAAGGCACAAGAAAACCAATTTTTAGAGTATAAAAGGGAAAACATAAATAATAAATAACCTTAATTATCCCCTTGATTGTCCAGTGCATCATGTTAATAACTCTGCTAACACTGCTTTCACTAATTTAATGCTAATTGCTTCTAACCCCCACTGGACAGTTTTGAAAATTGCTGTAGTTTAGCCTGAGACGTTTGTGATTAGCTGCATCAGTTTGAAATGGCCAATTTGGACGATGACAGAGCCAGCTCTGCACGTACTTTCTCAAGGTTTGGTAAGTGTGTGGTCTTTCCTTTTTTATATTTTTGTGTCTTCCGCTTTGAAAAGTGTGATTGCTTGTTGCTGCTTTCTTGCAACGTTAACATAAAAATGCCATATGTATTTAGTATTTAATTTGTACTTGCAGTTCTTTTATTTATAATTTTTTAAGCAAAATTTAGGCCCAAGGTTTGAGCTTCTTGTAGGGAAAGCCTTCCAAATTTGAAATCTCTTGTTTTCAGAAGGAAAAAAAAATCCTTAATTGTGTTGGGGTTTTTGTGTGTGCTTTTGTTGTTTATTATTTATCAATTCTTTTACGGTGACAATCTTAGTTTTGAACTTTCCTTTGTAATGACAGTTAAGTCAAAGGTTCTGTTAGAGCATTGTTTAGCTTCTTCTTCTTCTTTTTTTTTTTTTTAGTGTTAAACCACAAATAGCTTTTTTCCCCCCCAAGCATGTCTCATGTAGGTGGTTACAGTCTTAAGGCTTGTCTACGCTTGAAAATAAATTTGGATTAAGGTACAGTGTGAATTTAAAGTACAGTATCTATTCATATGCAACTCCATGTGTGGATACTCTTATTCCAGAATAAGAGTGCCTTTTTCCAGTTTAGCTTAATCTACTAGATATTGTACTAGTAGCACAAATTTTCAGTGGTGACTCTCAGTCGGATTGCATCTGAAAGGCTTTCAGCTGTCCACTGCAAGGATCCCAACGGAAGAACCACTTAAGCTTCTGTTGTACTTTTCTTTCTCACTCCCTTCTGTGTTAAAGGAGCTGCTTGAGTTCTTGCCTCTGCTGAGAATCTGGGCTTGTCTTCATTACCAGGGAGATCGATGTGGATGTCGATTTAGCGGGTCTAATGAAGACCCGCTAACTCGACAGCAGAGTGCTCTCCATTCGACTCCGGTACTCCAGCTCCCTGAGAAGAGTAAGGTAAGTTGAGCGGAGAGCGTCTCCCTTCGAAGAAACCGGGGTAAATCAACCTTAGCTACGTCAACTCCAGCTACGTTATTCACATAGCTGAAGTAGCGTAACTTAGGTCGACTTACCCCGGTAGTGAAGACAAGCCCAGAGTCTTTCTACTTTCTTAATTTTTGTAGCTAGTCAACATTTCCTACTGGTAACTAAACAGATTTGTACTAGTTAAAAGCTGATGTTGTTCTGAAGTCTCAGGTTGAGCAATGGCAGCACAAAATACGGACATTTGAGTATCCAAGATAGTTTCCTGTTTGGTTTGTAGCAATTTCAAGATTTGTTTGGCAAATGCCTATGTTTATGTTAATGGGTTTTGAGAATAAACTCCTGAATTTATACTTTATTGTTCCGTGCTTCTACTGTGTTACATGTCATTAGTTACAACAAATTCTGAAATCCAATGATAAAGTCCAGGTACAGTGGATTACATAAACTGTTTTTTATTTCAGAAGATGAAGAAACTTAATAAGATGTATCAAAAGAAATATGTTTGGAGTTGGTTTCTCTGTCTTGTAAAGGGGAGTAATAAAGGTTCTAAAAGGCTTTACACCAGTGAAACAAGGGGTCATTGGCAGAAGTTAGCTTAATTTCTTGAAATAGTACAATGGACATTTATATTTGAACAATATTGTATATTGTAAGTCTTGCAAACTCCAAAAACCTTAATTGCTTCCAAGGGCACTTCTGTTTCTCTTATTTTTACTTGGATGATGCTTAGTTTTTAATGGCATACTTTAAGGAATAGACTGGTAAAATATATTGAATGTTTTCCTCCTTGCCATGGAATTACAAAGACATTATATGCATACACACATATAAAATTCTTTATTACAAAAGGCCATTTAAAAGTTTGGTCCCTTTAAAACAAAATTTGTAGATTTTTTTTTTTAATTGATTCCTCTAACTAAACTGTGAAAAGAATTTAAATAACTCAGGTTTTTTTCCTGGTAAAAGATAATTATGAGTTCTCCTGAGTCAGTAATTGCAATTTATGTTCTCCCAGGTTAGCAGATGAAGTTTGTTTGCAGTTTTGCATGGTAATTTGCCGCTTCTCATTACTGAAATATTTATTTTGGAAATAGTGAAAAGCTAATTCAAATAGCTTTACAAACAAGAATTCTTTGTAGTACTATCTCAGTATTACCTTTATTGATGAAACATATACACCTCTACCCCAATATAACGCCGTCCTCGGGAGCCAAAAAATCTTACCGCGTTATAGGTGAAACCGCGTTATATCAAACTTGCTTTCATCCACCAGAGTGTGCAACCCCGCCCCCACGGAGCGCTGTTTTACCGCGTTATATCCGAATTCTTGTTATATCGGGTCGCATTATATTGGGGTAGAGGTGTATTTAAAATTACTGCGAAAAGTGGGCTGCTTTTCCTAAAACTTAGCTGAAGCTTGAGAGCAATCAGGGCAAGTAAGGCATTCTAGGATGTTATATCTATCTATTTTAAGGCTTTATGCTGCTTCCCGTCATTGTAGTATCTGAGTGTCTTCCACCTAAACTCAATAGCAGTCATGAAGTCTGTAGCAGACTTCGTGGGGTCTCTGGCTTTTTTCCCTTTTTGGGGACAAAATTCTGCTTAAGGTCAGCTTTTGATTTTTTGGGAGGTGGGACTTGATTGGGGTTTAGAAATAGAAGAGGGTATTTGTATTGTGTCACTTAATGTGGAAAGGTGTCACTTGACTGGGATGTGGGTGGTCGTGCCTAGTGGTTGATGGAGGAGTCAGGCAGCCAAGAATTGGAGCTGCTGGTCATAAGTGGTATCCTGGGTGAATTCTGTGCCACTGTGTATGCAGAATTCATGTCCGTTGCAGATTTCTTTGCTTCCCCGCAGAAAAATGTCTTTCTGACGGGGAAGCAAAGAGAAGCCACTAGAGGTCACATGTCCCTCCCTAGCAGACAGAAACTTTGTTTCGAGCGCCTGGAACAGCTAGAGGAGCAGTAAATCACTGTGGGGCTGCCGATTCCCTGGCCAGGTCAGATCGTACCAGACTCCCCCATACCCATATCCTGCCGCCAAGCCTCAACCACCCACACCCAAACCCCCACCCCACTGAGCCTCACCCCCTGCATCCAGAGCAACCCTGCACCCAGACCTCCCCCACCAAGCCCCCCCCTGCATTCAAACTGCCTGCCCCCACCAATCTCCCCCCAACCCTCCCCACTGAGGGCCCCCCCCATCTAGATCTCCCCTGACCTCCTGCACCCAGACCATCCCCCTCTGAGCCCTGCACCTGGACCTCCCCTGCCTAGCCCCATCCCCCTGCACTGAGACAACCCCCTGCCAAGCCACACACCCCTGTATCTGGATCCCCACCCTTGCACCTAGACCCCGCCAACTGAGCCTCCTGCACTTGGGTAGGAATTATCTATAGCAGTGTTTCCCAAACTTGGACGCCGCTTGTGTAGGGAAAGCCCCTGGCGGGCCAGGCCGGTTTGTTTACCTGCCGCATCCGCAGGTCCGGCCAATCGCGGCTCCCACTAGCTGCGGTTCGATGCTCCAGGCCAATGGAAGCCGCTGGAAGTGACGCAGGCCGAGGGACTTACTGGCCGCCGCTTCCCGCAGCTCCTATTGGCTTGGAGCATCGAACCACGGCCAGTGGGAGCTGTGATCGGCCGGACCTGTGGATGCGGCAGGTAAACAAACCGGTCTGGCCCGCCAGGGGCTTCCCCTACACAAGGGGCGTCCCAAGTTTGGGAAACACTGATCTATAGTACAGAACTAAATTGTACGAATGGGGGTAGAGAATGAGGGTTGGAATGGAGCTGTGACTAAATGAGTGAAGGTTGTAGAGAAAGTATTGGAAGGAATCAGATTTTTTTAAATCAACAACAAAAACACTTGGAGCCGAAAACAGATGAGGCCTTACCGGGTGCCCCCTATTTCAACACCAAGTTGAATCCATCAGACTGCTATTGACATTATAAAGTCAGGACAGGTGGATATAGGATGTGTGCAGGTCTAGGAGAGGCTGGAAGAAGAGGGAAAAGTAAAAATGAGAGAACCTACAAAAATAATGGACTCAACAAAACATATGAAAACATTGCCTCAGTCGATTTGTTTGTACGTTTGCATCCTTTCTCCTATGCCCCATCTGGTTTTGTCTACTGAGGTTATTATTTTTACACATTGTTACATGTACATAGTCCCTAACAAGTATATGGGTAATGGATACTGATAAAAAGGTTTATAAAGTGCTTTGAACATAAAAAGGCCTATATATATGTGCTAAATAGTATTAATTGTGACTATAAATTACAATACATGTTTGGTCTCAAATTATTACATTTTTCTTGCACTCCTACAACTATTTTTGACATGATATTGTCTTATTTTTCAGTGGCAGCTTTATTCCAGAGCTTAATTTGGCTTTGCCTTTCTGATCTCCTTGTAATGCAGGTTCCATTTCTACCAACTCACCCATGTGGACAAACTCTTGCATCCACATGGATCTAGTTGCAGGAACATGGCCATGAGATTAAAGAAGGAATCTAATAAATGGAAGGTTTGAAATTAGTATTCTCTGAAATTTTATTTTTTCCCTGAATATTTTAATTTAAATCTATAAAAAGGAGATTTTTTTTTTTATTCAGTCTAAAGCCTTGATCTCTCGCCTCTTAGATTATTAAATTAGTAAAGAAAAATTGTAGTTAAATAAAATGAAGAAAATAATCTGTCACAGATAAGAACCATACTTATGAATTAGTATAATTCATTAATTGAATTCTGGACTTGCAGTCTTACAGGGCATGTCACAAATCTACATAATGTGCATGAGTGCTAGATTTTACATTTGAAAATTTGGTTTGCTAAAGTAAGCATAAAACATTTGTAACCAGATTAGGTATGCATCTGAGAAGTGTAATTTTTTCCTGCCAATTGACCTTGTAATGTTCACTCAGTCAATTGCCTGTTTCAGATGCTGGTAATGAAATACTGTAAGTGTTTTAATAAAAAAACCTGCTGTTGTCAAACCTTACTTTCCCTTGGGAAAAACAGAAGCTGCAAACGTTTAACTTTACTTTTGAGAAATTTGAAGTTGAAATTTGGCCCTCTGTATAAGAATATAGTTTATGTATTAACCACTGAGTGGCATGTTAGTAAATGCTTTGATCTAAGTACTTGTATATCTCCCATCACCATAGTGGCTGAATGTCCCACGATCATTAATGGCTTTTTATCATCACAGCATTAGTTTGATGTAACTAGATATTCTCCATTTTATGTACAGAGAACTGAGGCACAGTGTAGATTAAGTGATTTGCCCAAGATCACACACGAAATCTGTGGCTGAGCCAGGAGTTGAAGTCCCAGTCCCATTCCCCAGCCACTACTCCATCCTTCCTACAATATAAGAAGTAAATTAGAACACAGAACTTCTTAATTTTTATTATTTATTATGAATCTTAAAGCATTGCCAGACATTCTCATAATGGAAAAGCTCAGGGTTGAGGTTAGACAGTGACAATAACTTGTTAGAGATGTGGTTACCGTTTCTAAAATATAAAAAAAGATAATAAAAAAAAGTGACCTAGGAAATACAGACATTGTTAACGTAAAACATGAACAGTTATTTTTGTTCTAGTAACGTACAGAACTAACAATTGTTGAATGCTTAAATTTTTCTTGTATCACAGTGGCTCTCAAACTTTTTTACTGGTGACCCCTTTCACATAGCAAGCCTCTGAGTGCAACCTCCCTTAGAAATGAAAAACACGTTTTTATATATTTAACACCATTATAAATGCTGGAGGCAAAGCGGGGTTTGGGGTGGAGGTTGACAGCTCGCGACCCCCCCATGTAATCACCGCACGACCCCCAGAAGGGTCCCAACCCCCAGTTTAAGAACCCCTGTTGTATCAGCCCTTGCTCATAAAATTGTCATAGTTCTTGCCATTGTTTTTCCTTTTATCTGCAGAGTTTTATAAATAAAGTGTATTGTGTTGTTTTTAAATCTTCATCAACAATATATTTCCTAAACTTATTGGTTGAGTTCCTAAGAAGTGTCGTCCTGTTCTAGATTTCAAAAATCTTTTTGGGGTATAATACTAAGAAGAGCGAAATGAAGGCGATGTAATAATAATACTAAGCACCTACATAGCACTCAACATTTATTTCTCACAGTAGCTCAGTAAGGAAAATAAATATCAACATTTTACAGTTAAGGAAAGTGTGGTTGAGATGCTAAAGGATTTGTCAGAGGCCGTATGACTAGAGCTCAGTACTCTGTTCAAACAATAACCCATACCAATCATGTCTCAGTATTTTCTCAATTTGTTTATATTATTTTTTATAACTTCGACTGTCTGAAGCAATTCTTACTATAAATATAAATGTCTATATTTTAATTGTTTTAACAAAAAATGTTTTTATACAAAAACTAATTAAAAAAATCCAGTGTAAAGCCTTACTTTAAGTTTCACTTCATGTAGAAAGATCTTTGAGCAGGACAGATGCAAAATGAGGGTATGTAGGTGGTTGCAGACCAGCAAAGCTGATCGGGGCAGACTGTGTGAGCTAAAGAAAAAGTTGTCACAGGGAAAGGATCCCAAGGACATGACTCCCATTTGAGAGCGGGAACTTCAGTGTATAAGGTAACCAAGAAACAGGCAAAAAGAAACCTGTGCTAGTCACACCCATGTGAAGAGACAACCCGTACCTGCTGATAGTGGGGGGACAGAGTGAGGGCAGCGGCTTCAGCAGATGTTACTGAGCATGCTCAGTACAAGCCAAGCAGCAACTCTGGGGAGGCACGTGACTCCATGTGCCCCCTCCCACCGCGCCGGCTCTGCCCATTTGTCACTAATGGGAGATATTTGTTCAGAACGTGTATTCTCAGTACATTTTAGGAATTGTTCATCACCCCGGCCATAAGGAGTGTTCTTGTAAACCAAGACCATCAGCCCATCAGAGGCACCAGTGGTGAGTTTATAATGACTGTGTTCCTTGAGTCCCAAACTGTCTAGTTTGGGGAAGGGGGGAAGACATTTGCTAGAAATACTGCCAGGGACATAAATTATGATCTTAGACAAGTTGTCAGTGCCTCTTCAAATGTGCCTGTTAATTAGTTTACAAGGAGCTGATATTCTCAGAGGAGAAACATGAGGGAAGGAAGGGAGTGGGTCTCTAAAAGTAATTGGCATTTACACAATGCTTTTTATTTATAGATGAGAAGGAAGTGGCCTCACCCCAAGCAGCTGAATTCATTCCTGCACAGGTAGAAAGGGTATATTTGTGTAGAGAGAGGCAAGTGGCTCTGCCCCGGAGTGTGTAGGGCAGAGCCAACCCACCAGTGGTGTTGTGACCTGACACATGGGGATGTGGTACCACTCAATTTGGGAGGTGCGGAGAGGAGTGGTGGTTGTTTTGTTGTATGGTACTTGAACGGACTGCACCAAAGCTGCAACTTTAACAAGCTCTGGTTGTGACTTCTGAACCAAAAAATCACAACTTCATAATCCTTTTCAGATCTGGACTGCAGTCTTGCACTAGCTGGGAATGGTTCAGCTAGTCCTGTGCAGCACTGACGCTGGCTAATATCCAGCGTGTGTGTTCATTTGTTCAGAAACCAGATTCCAAACTACAGTCTGATACTTTCATCTTCTTTGTCAGTGACACTTCAAGCAACTGTTTTCTATTTTTTTTAATAGGATGCTGTTGCATTGCTCCAATTTCTAGGCTATATTATAAATCTCTTTGCATCATGGTTTCTTAAGGCAATATTGTGCACTACACCATACTTTCTCTTCCATGATGGTAGTTCCAGACATCTCATCTAGGGAGCCAGAGACCATATCATGTACAAAGACTAGAAACAAATCTTATGAAACAATAGAGGTTGAACTACCAGATTGCAGTGCTTTACAATACTTCATTCTAACACTATGTTAAGTAGTTAAAATATCCAAGAAAAATATGTTAACTAGATATTTCTTAGGAGTTTCAAAACTGGCTGTGAGTTTGCGTGCCATCTTTCTTCTGCAGTTTAACTAGATGTTGGTTTTTGTCAGTTCATCATTCTTTTGCTGAAGAAGATCCAGAACACAAAATTTAAATGCAATCCCCTTCCAGGACTTTTCTTCAGTTGTCACCTACGTATCTTAATGACAGTTGAGCACTATTACGTTATAGAAAGGATACCGGCTGCATAGAGGCTGAACATTGAATATTACATTATATAATGCAATAGTACTTACAATGTAAAGTGTATAATTTTTCCTTGTCAATAACTAAATGCCTCTAATGTAAATGATCTTGCTAGAATATGACAAAACTAATCATGATGGTTCTAAAATGCCGTGATCCTTTCTGGCTAGCTTGCTTTTTATTGAACTAGAAAATATGTCAGGGCCTTGTTTTGTGCATTTTGAGTTTTAAGGCATATTTTATGTTGTCTAATTAGAAATAGCCTTATGTATTTAAAATTGATTTTCACTACTCCGCAAAACTGGTGTGGGAAAGAGAGGGAGTGTTTTTAAAGCAAAAAGCACTTATTTGCCATTATCATCTGTATTCCCTTGTGTATAATACAAATATTTATGTATATCTGTCACAACCTAGCTTTTCCTCCTGCTTGATTTTGCAGTGAGGTCATTATCCTATGTTTTATTATACCAGTTTGTTGCCATGGAATTGATTGTGATAGTGATTAAGCATAGTTTTACTTTAGGATTTCTTCAGCAGAGAGCTCTAGCTGTTCAGGCAAAACATATATAGTACATTCAGATATCTTTAACAGCGAGCAAAATCTGCATAAGACTTTACTCCTGAGGGCATTCTGTGCCAAAAAATAAAAATTCTGCGCACAATGTTTTAAAATTCTGTAAAGTTTATTTGTCAAATAAATGTGGAGGCTCCAGCATGGCATTGGGGAGCATAGGCTACTGGCTGCACAGAGGTGGGAGATCACTGTGCAGCTGCCCCCCGGGACACAGACTAAGTGGTGAGTCTGCACCCCTGGCACAGCGTAAGGACCGGGCGTACCCTAGTAACACCCCAGGGCCTTGCCCATCTGTGCGTCTGTGTGAGTTGCACCAGGTGTTGGCAGGCAGGATCCAAGTGTGGAGGGGCTTAGTGTGGGGGGATCCAGGTGTAGGTTGAGAGGGTTCTGTGTGGGGCAATCTGGGTGTGGGCAGTTCAGTGGGAGATCCGGGTGCGGGGGGGATCTGGATGCACAGGGACTTGTTGGGGGGGGGGGGGTTCTGGGGG
>NW_020664481.1:32531715-32560350 GCF_002925995.2 Terrapene triunguis | reverse complement strand
TGGTAATGGGACTCTGCAGGGGGGTCCAGGTGAAGGTGGTTGGGGATCTGAGTGTGGGGGGAATAGAACTCACAGGGGGGTCTGGGTGTTGGAGGCTCAGTGGGGGGTCCAGATGCTGGTGGAGTGGGGCTTAGTAGGGTGAGGATCCAGGTGCAGCTGGTTGGCGTTCAGTGGGGTGGGGATCTGAGTGCAGATGGGGCTTGAGAGGGGGGGTTCTGAGTGTGGGGGGTGAGGCTCGGTGGGAGGGTCTGGGTGTGAGGGGGGTCTGGATGCACGGGGGTTGGATGGATGGGGGAGCAGCTCCCTGTACAGGGATCCCTCCCCCTGCAGCTAAGGAGTGATGGGTGCAGGAAGAAGCGGGAGTGGGGGGACTTTGCAGAGCTTCCTGCAGACGGGGGAGAAATTTGATGGTGGGTCTGACCTGGCCCTGGATGCCATCAGGGGAAGAGGAAGTCCCGTCCTCCCCATCTCAGCTGGAACTAGAAGCTGAGCCCGTCGCAGGGTAGGAGCCACCAGCCGCGTCTTCCCTAGTCTGGCCTCCTGCCCCACAGTGATTTACCTCTCTGCTGGCTGCCCTGGGCCCCCGAAACATACTGCTGGGTAGGGTCGCATGACTGCTCTTGTGGTTTTCTTTTGCTTCCCTATCAGTCATTTTTCTGTGGGGAAGCAAAGAAATCTGTGGGGGACATAAATTCAGCACATGTGCAGTAGTGCAGAATTCCCCCAGGAGTAATAAGAAAACCATTGGAAGTATTTGAAAATGGAATGGATTTTTGTTAGTCCTACAAATATAATTATTTCTCCCATATGATTATTTTTTAAGAGTAAAACTATGTTATGTAATCACTTTAATGGATTTTTTATCACTTGTCTCAAACTTTTAATTCTCATGGTTTTCTGTTGTGTATTATCAAAAAGTTGAGTAGTTTTAAATTATTTCTATTGCTAAAATGTCAGACACTTAAATTTAACACTATTCATTGCCTGTAGGACTCTGACACTTTCATGCTTTTCTGTTCCACTCAGTCCTTTTTCTGCATAAACTTTTTATATGTTCCATTCTTAAAATAAAAATGAAATATATTACTTTGTGGATGGTAACTTTGTTTTGTTTCTTTGCTGGCCACAGAGGGTCACAGATTGTCCGGTGAGTATAACTGTTAGAACGCAATCTGATCTTTTGGAATTTGAAAATCCCTGCAATATATATGCTGTGTTAGGTAAAGCTTCTTCAATGGGTTTTAAAATAGATCCTGTACCACTAAAATTATTAGACATATGATTTGTAATAGGATATTCCAATGGTGAGCACGTGAAAAGTTACGTGAACAGCTAAGTTACATTGCACATTCATATGTGTATGTACAGTGAGAGAGAGTCCTTTTTCAAAACTGAAGACTGAATATACCACCTGAAAGAAACCATTGGATTAATCATCTTACTTCAAACTTTTAAAAAATAGAAATAACTTGTGTGTGTGTGTGTGTGTGTGTGTGTGTGTATGTGTATATGTTTGTATTTAGTAGTAGTAGTATGTAAGTAATATAATTGAATAATACTGTTTTATTTCCACGTTGTAACAAAACCATTCTGTTTCAATTCGCAGCTCTTCCCTTAATTGTGTTTTAGTTGACAGTCTTGCAAGAGTCACGCACAGCTGTGCTTGCAAATTCATTAAATTAATACATGTTAACTCCATATTATTTTTAATCTGTGATAAACAACCTAACTACCACTCCAGTTTTTTAGCCTTTATTTAATATCAAGTGATCTTTCAGGGACCATTTTGTGTGTGAACAGGAATAGGAGACAGCTGAGAGAGGGGAAGACAGATGAAAGCTCGGAGGGGGGGAGAATAGATGGAGAAAACCAAGACTTGATTCTACTCTGATTTGAATTTATTGGAATTTTGCCATTTCAGTGGAAGCCAAATTTGGCCTGTAATGATAGCACACATGGGTAAACTCATGGTTTTTATGATATTGAAATACAAGTAGAGTTTTATTTATAAATTAAAATTTATATCTATGCAATAGTAAGGTTACCACCTTTGAAATGCAAAAACCTGCTCCCCCACCCCCAACAAGGCAAGCTCACTACTACCCTAACCACAAGGCAACTCCACAAACTCCCCCTTGAACAGCCACTTGTTGTATCCAGATAGGGAACACGTATAGTTAAGATTGATAACATCGTTGATAACAAATGGGTCTTTGTTTTATCAGCACATTTTGCCAGCCAGTCTTTGTAGTCTGTTTTGTTTAGCCAGTTGTCATTGAATGTGCAATTTCTGATGTGAGCCTTTTTTTTTTTTGGGTGTTTAGTAGGATCACTTGTGTCACTGCCCTGATCTTCTATTATTTAATATGCCTCTCACTCTCACGTGACTCAAACCCTCTCTCACGCACACACACACACGCAATCCGCTTTTGTGTTGGTGGGCAGACAGCTTTTGTATTTTCAACAGTTTTTATCAGTTATTTCTTAAACTGCAGAAGTGGGAACACTGCAGCATCTTTAGCTGAACACAGAAACTTTTAACATTGGATATCCCAGTATATTGTGATAATAATGCAAATCTTTAGGCCCATGTTAATAAAAAAAAAAAAGGCAGATTAAAGTATTTTTCTGGCAACTGGCAAATCCATTTTTAAAAAAACAGTCAGACTGGTCAGATACCAGAGAGGTGGTAATCCTATGTAATAGCCACAATGTTTGAACAGTTCATTATTTTCTGAGTGGATAACTAACATTTTTTGTAGTATAGAAAAAACTGATGTGTGTATATATCTGTTAGTTGGGTGAGTATAATCAACAGTGTTTAGCCATTCTTTGTGATGTCTAGTGTGGAGTAAGCAAAGATGATGCAAATGAAGATGTTCAAGTCTATCAGTAGGGAGTTGTTTTGTTTCAGGCTATTCTGACCACAGGTTTTATCCGGGAATCCATCTTGGGTGGAACCATATCCCAGCATGTGCAGGAGCTTTGTTCAGAAAAAGCAAATTATTGTGGCATTATACATTATCTAACATAATTCACTCTGAAAAATAATTGGTGTCTGGTTTAGGTATTTTCATGGTTCAGGGCTGTCTGCACCTTTGATCTCTCTCTGTGTGTGGGGCAGCACGAAGCCCCTCGCTCTCCAGTGTTCAGTGAAGTGTTCAGTTTAGTAATGGTTAATAGATGTTCACAGATTTCTGAAGTTAGCACATTGGCCATATTTAGAACTGTTCTATGCCCCCTCAGATGACTCCCCCTCTGCATGCCTAGTCAGCCAGCAGATTAGGGTGCAGTCCACGAGGAGGAAAAAACTACTGCCCTCCTTCTTGCCATTCCAGAAGAGTGTATGAGGCCAGCATAAGTTAATTTACTGAGCAGTGGAGAGTGTCCCATTTTTAACTTATTATTGGGGTGAGATAGAATTCATTGACTCCTTGAGGGTGTCATTAAGTGATTTAAGGTGAGGGAGAAGGGGCAGCATTAATTAGGGCTCAGAATGCAGCCAGCATTAGACCAAAGTGTTTATGCTTAAGTAGTGAATTATTTAATCAGTGGGAGACTGGATCTGAGAGAGATGGCTTGGGATAACAATGTAGTTAATCTCCTGAATCCAGTTCAGCAAGGTATTTGGCTATGTGCCCAACTTTAAGCACATGAGTAGCCCATTGAAGTTAATGGGAGTATTCTCTTGCTTAAAGATGAGCATATATGTAAGTGCCTTGCTGAATTAGGGCCTTGTAACATTCCATAGACATAAGGACTTATTTGGTCATGTAGACCTTTCCAGGATTGTTCCCCTCAGTGTGTCCTCCATCTATGTGTTCTTTGATGTTTGCCTTCTAGTAACTGGTCTGAGATTCAAAATTGTGTGTGTGTGTGTGTGTGTGTGTGTGTGTGTGTGTGTGTGTGTGTGTAACTAACTTACCACGCCCTATGTGTTCATCTCAACTGAAATAAATGGAAGCTTAGATAGGCCAACAGTGGCTTCAGTTGTTAGACCCAGCTCAAAATTATGTTTATATTTGAATAGGAATAACAAAATTCTCTTTTAAAACTTATACTGTGACTTCTGCTGGTTAGTTATGAATATGTTTGTAAGATTTCCAATCACTTAAGAATTTGTTTCCATGGTACAGAGTTGCAAAGTTCTATTCTGCCAGAATGTCCCTTTTCAATGGGCAAGAAAATATCAGTAGTTTTTCATTATTGATCATCATGGCAAAGGGCAACAATTATATATGGTGTCTAGGCTGGTAGTTTTAAAGAGTTTTGCTACAGTAATAGTTATCCAAAGCTATGGAGGACAATTACCAGCTCTTCCTTTGACATCTCTTGTTCATTCATTGTCTTGTTAAAATTGCAGGCATTTGAGGTCATAGGTAACCTGGTCAAATAGGTGCTTAAAACTTTTTTCATCCAAAATATTACCCTAATATTTTTAACCAATAGAAAATATGTTTTAAATTAGGGTTCTGCCATTTGATGTGGTTTTTAGCTTCAGGACATTCAGGAGTCTTACCTTTTTCTGTGTGTGTTTTTTGTGGGTGGGGAATACTAAGTAGAGAAGTGTGTTGAGCATGAAGTTGAGAATTAAGATGTTAATATGGTTGTTGCGAAAAGAAAATTTTTTTGCCTTTAGGACACTGATTTCCTTAATTGTTTTAGATTTTCCTACATGTACTTAGAGAATTTGTATGTGCCATACTTAAGAAATGTGAATGAATAAATATTAGGGTAGTCAAATGATTAAAACAATTAATCACGATTAAATACGCGATTAAAAAATTAATCATAAAAAAATAAATCAAATCAATCACACGATTAATCATGCTGTTAAACAATAATAGAATACCATTTATTTGCATTTTTATGGATGTTTTCCACTTTTTCAAAATATTGATTTCAATTTCAACACAGAATACAAAGTGTACGGTGCTCAGTTTATATTTATTTTTTAATATAAATTTTTGGACTGTAAAAATAAAAGAAATAGTCCACCTCTACCCCGATATAACGCTGTCCTCAGGAGCCAAAAAATCTTACCGCGTTATAGGTGAAACCGCGTTCTATCGAACTTGCTTTGATCCACCGTGTTCTATCGGGTCGCGTTATATCGGGGTAGAGGTGTATTTTTCAATTCACTTAATACAGGTACTGTAGTGCGATCTTTTTCATGAAAGTTGAACTTACTGCTGTAGAATTACGCACAAAAAACAACTGCATTCAAAAGTAAAACAATGTAAAACTTTAGAGCCTACAAGTCCACTCTGTCCTACTTCTTGTTCAGCCAATCACTCAGACAAACAAGTTTGTTTACATGTGCAGGAGACAATGCTGCCTGCTTCTTGTTTACAATATCCCCTGAAAGTGAGAACAGGAGTTCACATGGCACTGTTTTAGCCAGCGTTGCAAGATATTTACGTGCCAGATGCGCTAAAGATTCATACGACCTTTCGTGTTTCAGCCACCATTCCAGAGGACAGGCGTCCATGCTGATGACTGGTTCTACTCTATAACTATCTAAAACAGTGCAGACCGAGGCATGTTCACTTTCATCATCTGAGTCGGATGCCACCAGCAGAAGGCTGATATTCTTTTTTGATGGTTCGGGTTCTGTAGTTTCCGCATCCGAGTGTTGAAACTTTGAAACTTTCCAGAGCCTCTCTCTGGAGGATTCCCTGCAGGTCTCGATGTCCGTCGACACCCTGCTTGGCCATGCAGATTAGTACACAGGACAATGTCCAGCTCACAGAAAACACTACCTGCCTCCCACTTTTCGATTCCTGACACAAGCCACAGCAACTTACCTGGCGTCACATCTGCTTCCTGTTCCCTGTTGAGCACTTCTGGAGTGGAGAAAAGTTCTTGGCTGCCTGCCCCACCAGGCAACCCCGCTGGGAGCACCACATCCTCTTCTAGCTCGACTTCTTCATCCAGAATTTCCACCTGTGGGTTACCCCCTCTTTCTGCTGCCTGTAAAGTATCCATGGGGCTATCGGCGATGGAGGTGGGGTCACCACCAAGGATAGTGTTCAGTTCCTTAGGGTATGTCTACACTACAGGATTAATCCGAATTTAGATAATTCGAATTTGGGAAACAGGTTGTATAAATTCGATTGTGCGTGTCCACACTAAGCACCTTAATTCGGTTTTAAACCACATTAATTCGGTGGTGTGCGGCCACACTACCCCATTAACTTAAACACAGTAATTTGGTGGTGTGCGTCCACACTAACCCTAATTCGAATTAACAAAATCGATTTAGGCTCTACTCCGTTCGTCGAGGTGGAGTACAGAAATCGATTTAAAGAGCCCTTTAATTCGAATTAACTGGCTCTGTAGTGTGGACGGGTGAAGGGTTAATTCGGATTAAGGCAGCTAAATCCGAATTAAAGTCCTAGTGTAGACCAGGCCTTATAGAAGTGGCAGGTCTTAGGTGCACCTCCAGAGCGATGGTTCGCCTCCCGCGCCTTATGATACGCCTGCCTCAGCTCCTTTATCTTCGCTCTGCACTGCTGTGTGTCCTGATCATAGCCGTTTTCGCACAAGCCTTGAGAAATTTGCCCATATGTGTCCCGATTCCTACAGGTCACTCGCAGCTGCGACTGAACAGACTCCTCTCCCCATATACTGATCAGATCCAACAACTCAACGGTGGTCCAAGCAGGAGCACGTTTGGTGCGATAGCCAGCCATGCTCACCGGAGAAGCTCCTCTGGGAAGCCAGCAATCAGGAAATGAGATTTAAAATTCCTGGGCCTTGCAAGGGGGAGGGCAGCGGAGTTCAAGCCACTGACCAGAGCAGCATCATGGGAATTGTCAGATACTTTCTGGAGACCAATAAAATCGAAAATAAACCTGTGGTGTCTACACTGCATGTTTGTCGACAATAAAGGGAGGGGAAAAGACAAAAGTCTCTCACAGGGGTGGAAGTTTTTTGTCGCCAAAACTAGGCGTTTTTCCCCCCGAAAAAAGTCACATTGCCGTGTGTACGCTATTGCTGTTCTGTCGCCAAAAGCCAGTGTTTGGCGACAAAAATTTGCCAGTGTAGACAAGCCCTAAGACTTGTAGCAATGGAAAAATGAGTTCAGCTATTGTGAATGATTCATTTTTATATCACATTTTCTATTATATTTGTTTAAAATATTACAGAATTGTTTTCAGTTATATCCTAGCAGCAGGTGCATTTGTTCCAGACACATGATTAATTTGGCAGTCTTTATTGCTATTCTTCTTTCTCTATTCATAGATTCATAGATTTTTAGGACTAGAAGGGACCTTGAGACGTCATCGAGTCCAGTCCCCTGCCCTGACCAAATAATGTCTAGACCATCCCTGATAGACATTTATCTAACCTACTCTTAAATATCTCCAGAAATGGAGATTCCACAACCTCCCTAGGCAATTTATTCCAGTGTTTAACCACCCTGACAGTTAGGAACTTTTTCCTAATGTCTAACCTAAACCTCCCTTGCTGCAGTTTAAGCCCATTGCTTCTTGTTCTATCCTTAGAGGCTAAGATGAACAAGTTTTTTCCCTCCTCCTTATGACACCCACTGAGCAACTTGTATAATATGCAAGACTGCACTTCATGCGTGTTCACCATGCAAACTACCATTAGGGTTGTTTTTAATTAGAAATAATGAACATTGTATTCATAGTAAATGAACTGCAGCATTTGCTCGTATGTAAAGTACTGACCAGATTTCATCAGTATGTAAATGATAGAATACATTTTTAGTAGTATTCCTGCTTCCCCTGCTCCCTTTTCCCCTTACCACAATCAAAGTGTTAAGTAAAAGGGAGTGTGTCATTTGTTCTCTTGAGCTCAACTCCTGCAATAGGGAATAGAAATCAATGGGGGAAAGAACCTAATTTCTTTTGATATGTTTGAGGATATTCTGTAACTCATGGTCAAAAAGCTGGTGGCCTAAACACCAGCTGTCTTTGTTAGTCTATTGAACTAAAGGAAATTGTAATTTTAACTCTGTGTATATTGCAACAAGATATATAATGTAAAGGAAAATAAAGCAGCTAATACTGAGCAACTTGTATATACAAGAGAATCCTAAAAAACTTTAACTTGCACATAATATCTTTTTTCTTATAAATGTCAGCAGAAAAAATTTCGCATAACTTTTTATTTTTTAAAAATTGACCCAAATTTTAGTCTCTTCAAATCTTTTTTATCATGGTGCACAACATACATAGTCTCTGATTTTAATAAACATTTTAAGTTTTGGATTTTTGTTTTGTAATTTCTAAATCAAGCACTGGTGAAGTAATTCAGAATTGTTTTAAATTTAATAGTTGTGTTTATACATGTGGGCTTTAAGTGTATTTTTTCTAATTAGTGTTCCACTGGTGGTTTTCCTATTTCACAATTGAGTCAAACTTACTACCATACTTGGCATATAGTTGTCCAAATTTTTAGATTTGTTTTCTTTAAGCATCCTTGACATTTTGTTTTTGGAATGTCTTGACCCCCAACGGTTATGTTCTCTATTAATTTATTCACATGTTTACATTTCTATTCTTGTTCACTTTCTCTCCTTAGTACCACAGTGGTGGTAGTGGCGCAGTATATTCAAACTCCATGTTTCTATACAGACCTCAGGACTATATCTTAATATGAATTTTAAGTATGGGCACTTGATAATGCATGGTAATGCAGTGAATAAACAGTAACAATTAAAACCAACCTCCATCGTATTGGTTAGAGAAGAACAAGTTGGTTTCATAGCGCAGTGTAGAAGTGCCCCAAGTGACTTTGTACTGAAAGTGCCAGTTCTGCTGTCAGAATATACTAGATATCTGCATTTCAAACTACAGTATCTCCAGCATGGTATTTGTTCAGTACTGAGTTGGAGGGAAGAATGTTGCTGGCTGAATCATCTCTACCACTTCCTGCAGCACCCTGGGGTTTCTTAGTGGTTGAGATGTTCCCATTTAAGTATTGATCAGACTTGATCCTTCCTTATCTTGTGAGATGTATATGAGGAGTAACATTCTAGGTGGAGTGATTGAAGGTCTTTTCATGTTAAAGTCTTAAAAGTTCTTCCTTTAATTTGTTTAAAGTTTAAACCATTATTTAAAATAAACTAGAAACTAATATGATAGAGTACCCATCATGGTATCTCTTTTCAGGAAAATGGCTGCCAGGCAACTCTGCAAATGGCAATTGTAGCTAAACTTCATTTTATTTATTACTTTTCATGGTAGACAGAGGGAAGCACTCCTCACCATTTGAACTTTCAGATTGTTTGCCCTGTTCATAATGGGTGAACTATACTTCTAAATGCCTCTTTTGCCCTATTCATTACAGGGACCAAAATACTTATTTTTTTTCTGCAACTGTGTTTGTTGGCAAATTACTGATTAAAGTTCTGAAATGAATTAAGAAAGAGAATTATCTAAATTATTGATTAAAAACCTGACTAATTAAGAAACTGAATTGGCTAGTCATGTATTAAAAATAATCTTTTCTATATAGCCATAGTTTATCTGTGTGGGCTGTAAAGACTGAAGAATCTAAATTAGGTTTGTTACCTTGTCCTCATTTTGTATCTCAATTTGTCATTTAAGTATACTGTGCTTCTGAGTAAAATTTTAACAATACAAATCACCTAACATAATAGCTCTAGATATTATCAAATTAAACACTCATCAGTGGTAGTGTATTCTCTGTCATACATCCATGTACAGAAAGGTGTTGCAGAGTCCTGTCATAGGAAAATTGAACACTACTTTTACAAAATACATATCCTCTTGTCATTTGGAGATTGGAGATAAGGAAAGCATATTTTTCAGTAGTAACAGCTATCGAGTCTTTCCCATAATTTTAAAGAGAAAGATAATGAAACCTAGAATGCTGATTGTAAGAAGGAAAAATTGAATGCTTTTTGAGGAGGGAGGAAAAGAAATACTCCCTAATGGCATACAAAATTAGGTCAACCTCATGCGTGTCAAATGGATATAGATTAAAATATGGTGGTTCCTAGAGGCGCCAGTCAGGATGAGGTGAATTTATTTTCGGACACAACACCTCCAGGTGGTGGTATCGGTGTGTCTTTTTTGGATATCTGAGTAGAGGATACTGCATTTTCTCCAAAGCTGATCCATGTCCCTAGTTTCATAAGTTTATAGTTTTTTAACCTTAGTAAGTCCTGAATTCTTTACAAGATGCACAACATGCCACATATAGTTCTTACTGGTTATGAGGTTAAAAACATCATGGATATAGAGAAGCTTCACTGAAGAAGTTTTAACTTTAAAATTAAACTGAAGCAGAAGGAAATTAAATAATCATTTGGCTGTTCATGGTCTTCTGGTTTCTTAAGCATATAGTGCTCCTTACCGTAACAAGAATGCATTAATTCTAGCTCTCTTTTGAAGGAAGGCACCTCAGTGCCTCTGACCTTATGAAGTGGTCACTCCTGAAATAGTTTAATTGTGGTGTAAATGTGCAATTTCTTTTTAAAATGGTTTTCATTTAATGCTGAGGCTTGTCTTAAATGTATAGGTAAACTAGTTCTGAAGAATACCTATAATAATATATAGGACTCTTGTCCTTTCATGTCCTCTTCTAAATGCCTGGATTTAAATTCTGTAGCACCCAAAGAAATAGAGTTCAAGGCTTTTTCTGAATGGAACTGTGGAGCTCATGTAGTAAGTTCAGATTTTCGGTAATTGAATGGTGGCTCTTACCCTGGGGGCATTTAGAAAGTGGTTGTTGTTGGCTAAGAACTGGTGTGAGAGCTTGACTGTGGTTACAGCCTGTGAGCCTGACACTAGTGGGTTTAGTATTGGACAATCATGTAAAATCAACTGGTTTACAGAAGAAGTAAAATTACATTTTGTAAGTGAATTGAAACTGAACAAAGTGTTTTATGTTTGTGTCTTAACATGCTTTTTCTTGCATAAATATTTAAGAGCATTTTTAAACAATATTCCTATGATAATTTATGGAAATAATTTTGATGTTGATTACTGTATTTTTAAATAAGTTTTTGTGATTTCTTTCTTTAGGCTCTGTTTATGAACCACTTAAAAGCATTAACCTTCCAAGGCCAGAGGGAGAGAGTCTGTGGGATAAATTGGATCATTATTACAGAATTGGTAAGTAAAGTAAGGGGCACTCTTTGTAGTAGTCAAAAATGTTTGCAATGTAACTTGTTAAAATTCTTCAACTGCCATAAAATTCTTATCTGTATAAATGACAGCTGAAAAAAAATTGTATAGTGAATTAGTTTGAATGTCCTGTATACTATTTGAAAACTCATGATCTTTCTCTTGATTTTTTCAAATCAACCTGCTGCTGATCAATTGGCATATTGAATAGGTCATGCTGATTTTTATTGGCTCTACTCTAAAAAATGACTACGTAAAGAGCAACTTCTTATTCAGCAGAATGGCTCCATAGGTGTATCTGTTTGAACATAGAGATAGAAATAAATGTTTCGTATTTACTCATGTTAGTCTTACAGAACCATTGCAGCTATGAGAGAGGGAGCTGGATTCTGTTATTATGCATATTAAGTTAAGAATCATCTCACTGCGTTGATAGCTCACAGGCTAGTCTTTTAGCCTAATGAAGGGGCCAGTATATATCTGTAACTTCTGTCAGTGCAGATCCTGTTACTTATGTAATGAGTCAGTACATAAAAATTATGACATTACCCAGGGTATAATCTGGACTGTTGAACAGCTGTGTCCTCTCAGTTCTCCAACCTGGGTGCCTTTTACACTACTTTGCTAGGAGAGCAACCACTCCTGGCCTGCTCACACACAGCCTCCAGCATGTATATTACTCCCAGCTTTACTGTATGAGTGCTTTGGCCAGCTACCCTTGAATTACATTGCAAAGCAACACGATCAAATTCCCAGTCCCAGACTTTCCCCCAGAAATGTGCATTTTGTACTGCCCAGCCCTCTAAAGTCCATTATTTTATAAATAGAAAGTAATAAGCACAAATCCTGTTATCTCAAATGGAGTTTCCCAAACACTTCAGTCCGAGCACACTGGTTTAAATAAAACAAGTTTATTAGCTACAGAAAGATTAAGTGATTACAAGTAACGAGGCATAAAAGTCAGAATTGGTTACAAAGAAATAAAAGGTAAAACGCAACTAACTTAACAAGCTAAGCGATTTCAAAGCAAAAGTGTCTCTGACCACATATTTTAGCAGTCTTACTGGCTGAATTCCTTTCTGCCAAGATCCCTCCCCAATCCAGTGATGCTTCCTTTCTCCTTGCGGTGCTGTGCACAGAGATGAAGGGAGAGATCTTTTGGGGCGTTTGTTCCCTTCCTTATAGTCCTCTTTTTCTTTGAAAATCATCTCCAATTGAGGTTCAGGAGACAGCACATCTGTGGGGAATGGGAACCTCCAGCTGTTTCTTTACCAAAATGTAGATTTCTCACTGTCTTTTGTCTCTGAGGAACTGGTTTGTCCCTGCTTTTCTAAACTTGGAACATGTCTCAGCAATGTCATACAGTAGAATTTTATAACTACATACAATGTTGCCACACACATTTTACCAGGACAATAATGATCAGCAAATTATGAGTTTTCAAATGATACTTCACAAGGCATACTTTACACAACATTTATCATAGTCTTCTAAAAATGATGAATATTGGGATACAGACTGTCACAGAAATATGTAAGTACCATAAAACACACAATGTCATATTTCTCAGATGCTGTCCAATATTCTATAAAAAGAACAAATATTTCTACTATAGGAGTTTCAAAGTTTGGGTTGAAGTTATGCTAAAATAAACAATTAAAACTAGATCACTCATGCATTCTGAGTTCATTTTTGTGTCTTATTTTATTCTCTTGCTCTGAGCCAACAGTGTAAAAATTGGCAGCAAAACTTGCAAATACCTTAAGATTTCATTTAAAAATAACTTCTGATTTTTTGGGGGGTGAAATTAGTACTTACTAGCAGAAGTCACAGCCGTAGTCCTGGTTAATATAAAATTTAAACCATCTACGTTAGGATAGGTTATTTCTTATTAGTTGCCTCTAAAGTGTTTGCTGTTTGTTTATTTTTAAAAACTATGTTTATTATTTTTATTTTAAATTGAATCAGCCTATAAGCATCATATCACTTTTGTTAATTTTCCTTGGTGGTAATTAGTGTTCTTTTGGACTGAATGAAAGTTCAAACTATGTACTAAGCGATGGTGAAAATGATGGGCCATTATGAAAGGTTATAATCTTTAAATGGGGGGTGGAAAAGTTTGAAAGAAAGAAAAAACTGTCAACCAACATTTAAGGACCTTGCACAAAGCTTAACAGAAACTCAATAAGAGTTTAAAGTTATGCATAGGAAACCCTCTTGAGGATTCAGGTTTTGTTTTGGTTTTTTTTATAGATTTTCTATGGCCAAAATAAAACTGCCAAAGTCCCTAGCCATTTCTCTTTGTGCAACTCAAGACTTAAAACACTAAAGCAAACTGTGTAAACAGGGCAGCTGCCACTAAGATGCAACTAAAATTATTAGTACTTCCTACCCTTTTCCTCAACTCAGGGAGGCACTCCCACAAACTCTGAAATTCCAATCTGAAACCCCTTCTGAGGCTGAACCTACATTCACACCACTCTGTTTTTTTGGGACCCTCTTCTCAGGGCAGCATGGGATAGGATACAAAAGAATTTGTACACCATATCACCACAGTGGGCAAAAATATTTTTTTTTTAATTTAAAAAATGAATTTTCTAATTTAAATTATTTAAATACAAGTTTATTTTTAAAACTAAACTGATTGTCAATTTCCAATTTAATAATGTAGGTTGAGGCCTAATTTTACTATAATCTATTAAAATAATTAAAATAAAATAATATTAAACAATACATGTGTTCTGCCAAAGTTTTAAAGCAAGTCATTTGACTGAACTAAACAAATTCTGACTAAGTACCTGGAACTAGAGGTTGTTGAAGTGCTAAAACAGGCTGGGAGGGAGTTTGGGTGGGAGAGGGGGCTCAGGGCTGGGGCAGGGGGTTGGGGTATAGGAGGGGGGAGGGGTATGGGCTCTGGGAGGGAGTTTGGGGTAGGGTTGGGGTGCAGGAGGAGGTGCGGGGTGTGGACTCCGGCCTGGAGGCGTTTACCTTGGGTGGCTCCCAGTTGGTAGCAGAGAGGGGCTAAGGCAGGCTCCCTGCCTGCCCCGCTCTGCTCCCAGAAGTGGCCGGCCCATCCCTGTGTCCCCTGCGGAGGACAGGGGCCTCCGCACGCTGCCCGTGCTCGCAAGCACTGGAGACACAGGGGGAGATACCCCTCCCCACGGGGCCACAGGGACGTGCTGGCTACTTCTGTACTCAAAAACAAAACAATGTACAACTTCAGGGGCCCACAAGACCACTCAGTCCTACTTGTTCAGCTAAAAACAAGTGTGTTTATATTTACAGGAGATAATGCTGCCAGCTTCTTATTAACAAGGTCACCTGAAAGTAAGAACAAGCTTTCGCATGGCACTTTTGTAGCCAGCAATCCAAAGTATTTATGTGCCAGATATGGTAAACATTCATATGCTCCTTCATGCTTCGGCCACCGTGCCAGAGGACGTGCTTCCATGCTGATGGCACTCGTTAAAAAAATGTGTTAACTAAATTTGTGACTGAACTCATTGGGGGAGAACTGTATGTCTCCTGCTCTATTTTACCCATGTTCTGCCATATATTTCATGTTATAGGAGTCTCAGATGATGACCCAGCATATGTTCATTTTAAGAACACTTTCACTGCAGATTTCACAAAGGCAAAGAAGGTACCAATGTGAGATTTCTAAAGATAGCGACAGCATTCGACCCAAGATTTAAGAATCTGAAGTGTCTTCAAACATCTGAGAGGGAGGAGGTGTGGAGCATGCTTTCAGAAGTCTTAAAAGAGCAACACTCTGATGAAGAAACTACAGAACCCGAACCACCAAAAAAGAAAATCAACCTTCTGCTGGTGGCATCTGATTCAGATGATGAAAATGAACATGTCGGTGTGCACTGCTTTGGATCGTTATTGAGCAGAACCCATCATCTGCCTGGACACGTGTCCTCTTGAATGGTGGTTAAAGCATAAAGGGATATATAAATCTTTAGCGCATCTGGCACTTAAATATCTTGCGGTGCCAACTATAAGAGTGTCATACAAACGCCTGTTCTCACTTTCAGGTGATATTGTAAACAAGAAGCGGGCAGCTTTATCTCCTGCAAATGTAAATAGACTTGTTTGTCTGAATTATTGGCTGAACAAGAAGTAGGACTGAGTGGACTTACACGCTTTAAAGTTTTACATTGTTTTATTTTTGACTGCAGTTATTTTTTTGCACATAATTCTATATTCGTAAGTTCAACTTTCATGTTAAAGAGATTGCACTACAATACTTGTATTGGGTGAATTGAAAAATACTATTCCTTTTGTTTTTACAGTGCAAATATTTGTAATAAAAATAAATATAAAGTGAGCACTGTACATTTTGTATTGTGTGCTGTAATTGAAATCAATATATTTGAAAATGTAGAAAACAGCCAAAAATATTTAAATAAATGGTATTCTATTATTGTTTAACAGCGCAATGAATTTTTTAAATCTCTTAAGAGCCCTAAATGAAACACTTTTTATTTAGTGACTTTTGTAGCTTCAAATGTGGTAGGTTTTTTTTTGTTTTTTTTGCAAGAAGCTAAAGTTTTACACTTCACACTTATAACTGTGAGACGTAGAAATTTTCCTTTTACTTACTAAGATGTGTTGCTGTAGCTGATTTCTGGGCTCCTTCTTGTATGGTAGTTACTGAGCACTGTTAGGGCTTGTCAACACTGGCAAGTTTCTGCACAGTAAAACAGCTTTTTGCGCTCAAACTGCAGACTTGAACACACTGCCAAGGCACTTTGTGTGCAGAAACTCCTCAGTTGCAGCGCTGAAAAAAACCCACCTCCACGAGAGTCGTAAGGCTATTTGCATAGAGGCTCCAGCACTCTATTGCCAGTGTAGACACTTCATTGGTTTCTGCGCTGTAATTGGCCTCTGGAGCTGTCCCATAATGCCTCAAGTGACCACTCTACTCATTGTTTTGAACTCAGCTGCCCTGGAGACATTCGTCCCTCCCCTTTTAAATCACTGTTTCTGACAGCTGTTCCATGCTGTGCTGATCTGCTCCGAGAGACAAACCAAACCATTAATGTGGAATGCTCATGCTGTTGAACACAGAGACAGAGGTGTGTGTGTGTGTGTGTGTGTGTGTGACAGAGAGATTGCTGTTCAGAGCGCCCAGGGAGAGAAGCGGGGGGCTGATGTTGGGGTTTCCCCTCCCCCTCCCACTGTCTGAATTTACAAGACAGCATGCTGACACACTCTGTCCCCCAAAACACACTATCTCCCCATCTCCATGCGCGCGCACACACACACACACACACACACACACACACTCTTCCTCTCCCCCCACCCCCCACCCCCCCACCCACCCCGACACTCCAGTTGAAAAGCAGCTGGCAATGTAGTAGGATGCTCATGGAACAATGGGATTGGAAAACCTGCATCATGTGATGCTGTGCCTGCCCCATGAGGCATTGCAAACCCTTACCAAAGTACCCTGCAGCCAGTTGCACAGTGGGATAGCTACCACAATGCACTGCTGTCTTTGCCATTGTAAGAGCGGCTAATATGTATGCGCTCCAGTGTCACAAGGAACAGTGTGTATACGCAACAGCAGTTTAATTCCAGCGTTTTAATAAAAGTGGTATAACTTGTGGTGCAGAAACTTGCCAGTGTACTTGCAAAGTTTTTGCGCTGTAAGTTTCACCAGTGATAGGGAACCGGTGAAAGAAAAGCACTGGTTTGTGTACTCACTTAATTCCTCAGGCGTCAGTGAGTGCTTACACTAGCAGGACTTCCATTGCTGATGAGAGCAGCGCTGTAGGGCAGCTATCCCACAATGCAGCTCTCTTGATAAGTCTTGTGGGAAGGGGGGGGTGAGCGGAAGGCATTCTGAGTCCATGCTCAGTGCCCCCTGATGCACTGCTTCATGTCCCAGCAGCCCCATTATTTCCTTGTTTCTTTCGTGGCATTTTTTAAAAACCCCTGCTGTCTGGCTGCTTTCCCCGCCACATCTACAAGCAAAGGGAAGGGGAGTGTCAAACTTCCAGTGGCTTACAGGGGGAGGGGTAGATGTCCGTTTACCTGGTGTCAGAGCAGTGGAGATGCTGGCCAGAGTGGTCACTTTTGGAACTGTGGGTTATTCTCCGGAGGCCAAAAAGTGTTTACAGAGGTAGAATGTGTCTTCACTTTCACAACAGTGCAAAAAGAACAGCGGAAAAACTGTATGCCTCTCGTGAAAGTGGTTTTCTTTTTGCGGTGAATCTTCTGAGTTTCACCGCAAAAAGTCATTAACAAGTGTAGACGCTCCCATGGTTTTAGTGCAAAAAAGGGACATTTTGCGCTTTAAATGGTAAGTGTAGACATAGCCTTAATGCACAGTGATCAGTGTGTATACAAGAAAAATGCCTTTATAATCCAGAATTGTTTCCATTGGGCAAAGAGGATTTTTTAAACTCTGTCTGTCCTTGAAATCTTTTGGGGGACAAATCAAAATACTGTAGACTTTTATTTAAATTAAATTTTAAAAAATGCAGTGCCCATGCAAGCAAATTCAGACGATTGGAGTGGTTTGCGTTGAGATGCTTCTAATGTAAATAGGCTGTGATATAGCTATAAACTAATTTTTAATTATAGAACTTCCTTTGAATACTGATTTTGAAGAAATATTCGTGTAGGAGAGAATGGTAAAATGGCATGTATTGGGGGGCGGGAGGGGAGGATTACCTTATTTTTGGATCTCTGGTTTGTTTTTGTTTTTTCTCTAGTTTTTATTTCCATTGTGTAGTTCTCTTATAGATTGTCTGTACTTTATTCCCAAGTTTTTTTTTTTTTTCCCCTTAATCTTAATTTAGGCTTGGAGGAAATTGAAATCTTAAAGATTTGTTTTTCTTTGCAGTCAAGTCAACGGTGTTGCTTTATCAAAGTCCAACAACTGGTCTCTTTCCCACAAAAACGTTTGGTGACAACCAGAAGGCAAAGGTGCAAGACAGTCTTTACTGTGCTGCATGTGCTTGGGCATTAGCAGTTGCATACAGGTAAATTGTTATTCTTCTGATTGTAAAGACTGTTAATAATTATCCCATGTTTTGATTTTATGGTGTTGAATACCATAGAAGCATCTAACTGAGAGACATCCTTTATCAAAAATAGTTTTGTAAACCTATGGAAATGAAAAAGGTATAAGAAGCATGGTATAAATGTGCATATTGCTAGTTTAAAAACAGTGTCACTTGACTTTCATAAGTTAGAAAACTGTTTTTTTTATTATTATTATTATTTTTAGCATAACCTTTTGAGATGTTTTGTCTTCACGTAAGCACCTCTTCTAAATTTTCACTGTCACCGGTATTCTCAGGCAGTATGATTAAGGCATGTTGCCAAAAATCCTTATGGTAGCGAACAATATTCAAAGAAGTACTACTTCCTGAATGAGTGGAGCATGTGATGATAAATAAAGATGGCAAGAGTCTTGAGAGTGGTGGCAGCTGGAAGCAATTAGATTGAGTCTAGAAGACAAACTGAGATTTGAGAAGTAACCAGAATGATTCTTGATAGGAAAGAGGACAAAGAGTATTTTAGTAATCCAACCATAAAGCACCAATTTTGTTAAAGGGTGGAGTGTGAATTGGTTTTCCTCTTCTCAAATTAGGGCTTGTTTATATTAGTTTCTTAAATCAGGTAATTGCCAGCAACATGATAGGGGCTAAACTAGACACGCCCCAAATATATGTTTTGGATTACAGATGTTAGTGGTTATAGGTTTAGTGTAATTGGCAGTCTATTAACCTGAGATACGAAACTCTAGTGTAGACATACGTGAAGGGTAAATCTGCTTAGATGAAAAAGGATGTCTTTTATTGCAGCCCTGTTTTCATAGTTTAAGAAATTATTTTTTAGGACTAGTCTACAGTTTTTACTAGCATAACTATGTCAGTAAGTAGTGTGATTTTTGCCATCATAGTTTTGCTGAAACTCTAGTATAGGCACAATAATATCAATATAAATTTGCCTTTTACTAGTATAGCTTATTTTGGTTCATAAAACAGAAGGAGCTCTACCAGTAGAAATACTTTTTATATACCTGTATAAATGTGTCACATTAATGAGTTTTTGCCACCTGAACTATAACAGCACTACTAAAACGGCAAAACTTTTTAAAATGTAGACAGGCCGTTAGGTTAAAGGGCAGAGAGAACCTTTAAGAGAAAACGTTGATATATTGAAAGTGATACGGCATTGAAGCGAAACATGATTTTTTTGCAGTATGAATCTTTTCCCCTACCATTTTTGAAGATAAAATTAAAATGCAGTTCTAATCTGAAAAGTGAGTTTAGGAAATTAGGTAGTAGGGCTCCACGTTTGTCTTGTTGACTCCAGATTAGATTTTATCAATTTAACTTGATTTTTTTTTCTATCAGTCTTATTAATTCAGCCTGGTATCTGGAAGATAAACTGGGTTCTTTCATTCTCAGACATCAACACTGATACATTTTGCAGGCCAAATTTTTGCCTTCAGTTATACCTGTGCACTTCCGCTGTGTGCCTGTTGTTGTATATTTGTAACTAGAGGCAGAATGTGACCCAATAATTGAAACTTAGTTTTGATTGTGGATGAGAGAATAAAAACCTCGTTTTTCGAGTAATGTCCGTATGGGTGCTCCACTGTAGGTGTATGTGCGTCCCTGCGCCTCTAATCGGAGATCTTTGGTAGGAGTGTCCGTTGAGCCTGTGCATGTGCTCTCTCTCCCCCATGGTCTGCCTCGAGGCTATTTAGCACTGGGCGGGCAAACCCTGCTCACTTCCTTCTCAACCGCCTTTGGCCTGGAACAGTGAACAGTCGTCCCTTCTTTATCTGTGTCATTAGCATAAGTAGTAGCAGTTTTTGTTTATTTGTTCTCCTTAATAATTAGTTTATGAATATTTTTTTTCTTAAAACCAAAGGAGTCATAAAAAAAAAAAAAAAAAAGTAAAAATGTTAGTTTCCTGCCCTATCTGGGGGCATCCCCACCCCCCCAAGGCATTTAGTAGACTTTAATTTTTTTCTGGATCGTACCAAGAGGATGGCTGCAGATTCCCCTACAGGAGGTGGCAGATACACATCACAAGTTGGTGTATATTCTGCACACCTCATCCAGAATTGCCCTCCCAATTAATGAGGCGATTCTAGATCCTACCAAAGTCATCTGGCAGACACCAACCTTCATCCCACCACCAGCAGCAGAGCCAAAAATAAAAATAATAAAAAAAAAAAATACTACATCCCTCCAAAAGAGGCAGACTTTGTTTCAACATCCGCAACCCAACTCCATCATAGTGAATGTGGTTAATGCACAAAGCAAGCAACATAATGCCAAGTCAACCCATATGGTCGGGCTTGACAAGATGGCATATTTGTCGTCGACATTACCGTTTAGAGTCATGAATTACCAAACTGTCATGGCCAAATACAATTTTATTAATTATGGAAACTCAGTGCATTTCTAGAACATTTACTGGAGACACAAAAAGAACAGTTTCAGACCATTCTTCAAGAGGGTCAGTTAATAGTAGCCAGACTGGTGCTAGAGACAGCACTGGATGTAGCTGATTAAACCTAAATTATGAGAGTTCTGGAGGCCTCAACAAGTCTCCTGGTGGATGGATTGTTATCTGTTTCAAACTATCAGTTCATGCAGACTCAGTCAAAAATAAAATAAATAAATAAGCTATACAGAAATGTCTACTTTTGATGTATCTTTTTATTGTCACTCCTTTTACCTGACTTTTTGAAATGAGGTTTCGGGCTGAATAACTTTGTAAAATTCCAGTTCCCTAACTTTTATAAGTATAGCTTCATTTCTAAATTTCTGTTTGGAGTATAGCCCAAAAACCTGTGACAATCATAATAATAAAAAGTTGTAACCCTTTTTTTCACTCCCATAACATTATGTAAACAGCTTTTTAAATTTCACTTACCAGCAACATCAAGAGTATCTTGTGAGCTCCCTGTTTCACTAACCTATATAAATGGTCTTCACAACACATGGATTGCAGTAACTTTTTTCCCCTAAATTTTTTGCTATGTAACCCTTTGCTGGGCGCTCCTACGAACAAGGGGACATCGGATTTCACAGGGAAGGGCTTATTTCACAGTCCACCTTGCATTTTTCATAGCCGTTAAATTGGTAGGGCCCTAGCTATAATCAGTGCCTGAATGAACTCCTTTCCAAATTTTACCCAAATCTTAGGTCTTCTGTTCCTTATCCCCTTCCTTCCCAGCCCCAACTTGTTTGAACAGTAGCCTAGGAAAGTGAGCAGCACTTTTAACTGGAGTTAATTTATAGTATGATTTGAAGAATAACGGGAGCCATGTTGCTCCCATCATTATTTATGGGTAAATTCCCTGCAATTCATGCTAATGTGGTACTCTTTTAAAACAGTACTTCTCCATGTTTAGTATTCCACATTCTTTTTCAAACAGATAGTGCTGAGCAAGATCGTGTTAGTTCAACTGTAATGTATTTATGAGAAGGGAAGAATGACATGAGAATAATGAAAAATTTAGTCCCTACTAACAGTCAGCATCAAACAGTAAGGAGATAATCATTTTCGCCAGCACGATTCAATTATATTTTTAGTTGAAGAGCTAATTATAATTCATTATAATATAGAGAATTTTTGTTCAAGTGCAGATGATCTATTGTATAGATAAAAAATGTGGGTTAGATTTTACCCTTTCTTAATCTATTATTTATTGGTCAAAATTGTATATCTCTATCTCTTTGGCTTTACTTGAAAGATTGATTTAAAATTGTTTGACTCATCAAAACTACTTTTTTGCCTTTCATAACAGTTCATGTTACAGACATACCTTTGCATATCCCTATTTTTATGACTACTCCCTAATTATTCATGGTGGCTGCAAATGAAAATAAAATATTCTTGACCAGCGTAGCATTACCTTAGGATTTTATTTTAATTAGCAGCTGAAATGGTTGCCCTTAAAATGTTTTATGTTTAATTTCACTCTTATGCTTGAAACATATTATGAAAGGCTAGCAATAAATGTAGTAATTGAGAGCATTAAAATATTAAATGGGAGCCAGGATTTGAAAAGCGTGGTTGTTGCCCCTATTATCCATTTGTATTGAAGGAATTCCTTACATCTTCCTTTTCATTTAATCTTTTAATTCCTCCCCTTTGTGGATGAAGCAGAAATGTTTGGAAGGATGGAAGAAACAGATATTGGAAAGGAAGGATTGAGAGGGGAGTGCTGAATACCTCATGTTTACAGTAGCTGACAGATAAACAAAGGCTAGTGAGAAAAGGGGTGATACAAAATACAAAATAAATCCCATATATCATGCTGTATGTCTCCAGATCTCAGGAAGCAAAGACTTTACATCACTCCAGCAAGATTTGTATCAGAGGGGTAGCCGTGTTAGTCTGTATCCACCAAAACAATTAGGAGTCCGGTGACACCTTAAAGACTAACAGATTTATTTGGGCATAAGCTTTCATGGGTAAAAAAACACTTCTTCAGATGCATGGGGTGAAAATTACAGGTACAGGCATAAATATATATTGGCATATGAAGAGAAGGGAGTTACCTTACAAGTGGAGAACCAATGTTGAAGGCCAATTTAGTCAGGGTGGATGTAGTCCACTCCCAATAATTGATGAGGAGGTGTCAATAGCAAGAGAGGGAAAATTGCTTTTGTAGTGAGCCAGCCACTCCCAGTCCCTATTCAAGCCCAAATTGATGGTGGTCAGTTTGCAAATGAATTTTAGTTCAGCAGTTTCTCTTTGAATTCTGTTTTTGAAGTTTTTTTGTTGAAGGATGGCTACTTTTAAATCTGTTATTGAGTGTCCAGGGAGACTGAAGTGTTCTCCTACTGGCTTTCGTATGTTACCATTCCTGATGTCGGATTTGTGTCCATTTATCCTTTTATGTAGAGACTGTCTGGTTTGGCCAATGTACATGGCAGAGGAGCATTGCTGGCAGCTGATGGCATATATCACATTAGTAGATGTGAAAGTGAATGAGCCTCTGCTGGTGTGGCTGGGTCCTATGATGGTGTCACTAGAGTAGATATGGGGACAAAGATGGCAACAGGGTTTGTTATAGGGATTAGTTCCTGGGTTAGTGTTTCTGTGGTGTGGTGTGTAGTTGCTGGTGAGTATTTGCTTCAGGTTGGGGGGCTGTCTGTAAGCGAGGATTGGCCTGCCTCCCAAGGCTTGTGAGAGTGGGGGGTTGGAGAGGTTTTAGCTGGGGGCTGTATGTGATGGCCAGTGGTGTTCTGTTATTTTCCTTGTTGGGCCTGTCCTGTAGTAGGTGATTTCTGGATACTCGTCTCGCTCTGTCAATCTGTTTCCTCACTTCCCCAGGTGGGTATTGTAGTTTTAAGAATGCTTGATAGAGATCTTGTAGGTGTTTGTCTCTGTCTGAGGGATTGGAGCAAATGCGATTGTATCTTAAGGCTCGGCTGTAGACAATGGATCGTGTGATGTATCCTGGATAGAAGCTGGAGGCATGTAGGTAAGTATAGCGGTCAGTAGGTTTCCGATATAGGGTGGTGTTTAGGTGACCATCACTTATTTGCACTGTAGTGTCCAGGAAGTGGATCTCTTGTGTGGAGTGAGGTTGATGGTGGGGTGAAAATTGTTGAAATCCAGGTGGAATTCTTCAAGGGCCTCCTTCCTGTGTGGTCCATATGATGAAGATGTCATCAATGTAGCGCAAGTAGAGGAGGGGCACTAGGGGACGAGAGCTGAGGAAGCATTCTAAGTCAGCCATAAAAATGTTGGCATACTGTGGGGCCATGCGTGTACCCATAGCAGTGCCGCTGACTTGAAGGTATAGGTTGTTTCCAAATCTGAAATGGTTGTGGGTGAGGACAAAGTCACAAAGCTCAGCCATCAGGTGTGCCGTGGCTACATCAGGGATCCTGTTCCTGACAGCTTGTAGTCATTCGTGTGGAATATTGGTGTAAAGAGCTTATAATACATGGTGGCCAGGATGGTGTTTTCAGAAAGATTACCAATGCATTGTAGTTTCCTCAGGAAGCCATTGTACTTTGGAGGAAGGCGAGATGGCAAAAATACTAGTGGTAAATTGTGTTCCCTTAGTGCAATTACATTTCTTCTGTGAGAACAGAGTTCCTTCCAGTCCTTTAATTGCACAACCAGTTTAGTGTGATTGGACATTCTTTGCTCTCAAGAGGCCCAGGGCTAAGTCAAAATAGGTGCTATAAGCCAGAACTCAGTTGCAGTGTGGGGAAGATGGCACAGTTCTTGCATTGATGTTACTGTCCTTGGTTCTCCACAATGTTGTTTACTTACATTTCTTTAGAACGTTTTGGGAAAAATAAGAAACCAAAAAATCAAGGCACTTGAGTTAAGAGCTTTAATAGCGCTCTTCACTCACCCATTTCTGTCTTATACTTAGTTTTTAAATAAACGGCCGTTGCAAACTATAAAGTTAAAACAGTTGAAATTTACTCAGTGCGTATTTCTGTGGTCTTATTTGTGAGGGGGCTTGCTTGCCTTTTCCTCACTTGAGTTTTGTAAATGAAGATGTGTATTTCACTTTTGGTATATGTATCTGTCCGTTGGTATGGAATGGTACTATTTAAAAAACCTCCAAATGATATGTTTTCAGTCCATGATATGAGTCTTAAAGACACCACTGTGTTTATTGATTGTCACTATGGCAAGCGGAATTACAGCACACCTGCCTAGTACTCACTTCTCTAACAATACACTGCTACTAATGTGACTCATTCCCCATGGCAGTACTCTCATACTTGCATACAGTGCAATAATCTTTAAACTAGCCACAGTTAAATTAGTGATGGTGATAACTAAGTTTAGTAATTAATCATCAAATATGTAAATACTTACAGATTGCACTGCTTTCCATATTTGTATCAGAGCCCCATTGTACTTGGAGCTCTATAAAATATAGGATAATACTATCCTTGACCAAAAAAGCTAAAATGTTAGTCAGAGAGCAGGGGAAAAAATGCAATACATGAGCAAAGTGGTTAAGGTAATGCAGATAAATATTAAATCAATTTTTATTTAAAAAAAAAAAAGAATTTATTTGTATAATTTTTTGTAATATATTGAATTTAATTGTTTAAACCATTTGAATTCATAGCATAGCCATGTTAAGAGAGAGGTTTCTTGACAAAAGTAGCAACTGGTTGGCAAACCATTAAAATGCACTATTATAACTCTTCAAAAAATGTAACTTTGATTATATCAATGATAAGCATTTTTGCAAAATTAAAAAGAAAAGTTGCAGAACTTAAGTGTCCCAAAGAGTTCAAAAAAGAATATATTTTGCTCTTGTAAAACAGCTGGAAAATTTTTCCTTTTCATTTTATTTTGTTTTGAAAGAGGAAAAAAAATCCTACAGTGAAAAATTTGCAGGCAAATTTGTAGCCCACAATTCTTGTTGCTAAGGCATACCATAAACTGAAAAATGTGGATTGTATCATGGAAAAACTGACAGGACTCTAAATGTATTAACATTAATGGGTGTCGCTATAATATAGTGTTTAACTATGTAGTTAAATACTTAATTATCAAAAGCACTACTACCTTTAACTTTTTTCCTAATGCATTTGCAGTTTGTTTCATGGGTTATCTCTCTCACTTAGGCGCATTGATGATGACAAGGGAAGGACACATGAGCTGGAACATTCTGCCATAAAATGTATGCGAGGAATTCTCTACTGCTGTATGCGCCAGGCTGATAAGGTAAAAACACTGCAGTGTAGACACAAGCGCTCACTTAATTCTAAAGGATTAATTTAACTATAAGCAGTAACCTCTTCCAAATCCAGATAAAATTAAAAAGGCAACATAATACTACAGTGCAGTCCAGCTAAGAAAGGACTGGTCTGATTTTCTGGGCCTAGCCATGTGAAAATGTGAAAAGTAAGAAAAACTTCACCCTGTGTATAAATCATGGAATATATTTCAAAATTACCTTTTTAAAATTACTATTCAAATTTGAGCCTATGACTGGCAGCCATCTAACTAAAATGTTAATAGTTTGTGATATAGTCAGTATAGTGGTCCTATGAAAAACACTCGAAGCAAGCTTCTGGCATGCTTCATTACTAATTTATCAATCATAACAATGAGTAATGTTTTCAGCATTTATGACCTGATATTCAGAACGGCTGAATACCAGCAACTCCCATAGAAATCAGTGGGAAATGAGAGTGCTCAGAACGTTTCAAAATCAGGCCATTGACTTAGTGGTTTTCTGTGGAAGGATGTGGGATTATCTGGAGCTCCTTCCTTTCCTGACCTCAGAAACCTGGAGAAAAGGAGCTTTCAACACTAGGTGATACTTCCTTGCCACTGAATTTCAGATGTTAAGAGCAAGGTACTCTGCTGTTGAAGTGATGCTGGAACTTTCTTGGTCAATTGACCAGGTAGATCATTGAGTATACTGGTCATCACTTCTCTATCTCTTTGTGGCTTAGTTTTACATTGTAATAAGTAGGTACTAGCGGAGCACCATCAACATACTCATCCCATGATCTCCCTGTTAGCAGACCCTGAATATTCTGGGATTATAACTGGGTTTTTTCCCCCATCCATAGTTAAGGTTCCTAGGGAATACCTTGAAATTTCAGAATTTTGTGTAATTACGTTCTCTCACATAATACACTGCTGGTGATGGGGTTTTGTCTCTGTGTGTGTCTGTGTGCATGTGTATGATGTAAGGGGTAAGGTAGCCAAAGAGAGTGGATGAGTTAAAGGGACTCTGTCAACTTTAAAATAACATTTGTCTGAAAACTTGTATATACTGTTATTCCAAGTAACCTGGAAAATTAGTATAACTGAAAAAGAATAGAGAAAAAAATCCTTTCTTTTCCATTTTGTTTACTTTGGGCATTTGACATTACTTAGTACATAGTCAATTTCACTGTTTTGTTTGATGGCCTGTTGTTCTTAGTGTCTTGTACTCTAGCATATAATGACATTACTCTCATGTACTGCTTTGTGGGACCTTACATACACTCTGTTCTCTGAGATCTGCGGGAAGGTATTTATCAGTAATACAACAGCAGGGTTGTTGCTTTTTCTGTGTCCTGGGTCAAAGGGATGACCTCTTTTCCTAGCCCCTGCATAGAGTGGGAAGCAACAGGAACTGAGATGCAGTTTAGTGAGCCCTTTTTTTTTCAATCTCTAGACTCTCTACAATGCTGAGGGAGCAATAGGAGCCTGACAGTGATGAGACACTTTCACTCCCTGGACCTCTACCGAGACCCCAGGTAGCAACTGAAACCTGGGGACAGGGAGACCTTTTTTTTTCCTCTTTTCAGTTCTCTATATAGGGCTGGGGGATGGGAGCCCTTCATTTCCCAATATGGGGCCGTTGAGCAATGAAAGGCACAACATACTTCTCTACAAGTCCCAGAAAAGAGTGAAGCAGTTGGGAGGCTTCCATGCTGTTGTTGCTTTCTTTGAAGGTGAAGTAATAAACAGGAGTGTGAGCAAGGGGGAATTGGGACAGTGGTAATCATGAACATGTTCGATCAGGATCCGCTTGGGCCTGTCCACTGTCCCTTACTTGAACAGACCCTTATAAAGCATTTTTTAAAATGTAAGTAACTTTGAGAAATAAATGTAAGGCATGCTATTTAAAAGATGTTCTGTCTGAAATTTGAGTTTATTTTTAAATTGTTCAATGTCAAATTCTTATTAACATTGTCAGGTTAAAATAAAGTACCCATCCTTTCTGTGTAGGTTGATTTGACAAGGTGATGTGAAACTGTTGTAAGAGAGAGAGACTTCATCTAGGATTACTTATGAGCAGGTATCCCCAAGAGATTGAGATTTGAACTTTATGAATGGAGTCTTTTTTAAAAAAACAGGAATTTGTGTATCCCTTTTATTTCATGTAACTTCTATTTTGTGTTAATTTCTAAAGAGCTATGTTTGGCCATATATGAGAAGGTGTGGGGATAAAGATGGAAGAGAGATGGATTTTTCTGTAACTGCTTTTAAAGTTATAAAAAACTTAAAGCAGCAGATTTTGTTTTTAAATGCTGCATATTTCTCTCCTTAACATACAGGAGTTTGTTGTGGAGAAAGAATCAGAGGGGGACGTGAATAATAAACAGTAAATAAGCATTGATTTAATGTTACGTACATACTGGCTGTCATTTGTTACCTTGGTTACTATGTGTGGGGCTCTATTCAAGCAATGGAGTAGCAGAAGCAGTGTGAGATGCCATTAGACACATAATTCCAATTGGAATTATCTACAAAATATATACTGTACTTTTACAGTTGAGAGATTTATATTAGGAAAAGCATGAGTATGTATGCCAAAAATGACTGCACTTGAAATCAGTATATAATATTGCTTGTGGCTCACTAATTACACTGATTGTCTTCTACTGCGATTGGAAAGGCAAACTATAACCTGAAATATCTGTGTAATATACTGATATACTCACTGCTGTCTACACACATACAAATACATATTAAGTAAATTGTATTATGCTGTCATCCAGCATATGAATTCCGTTCC
>NW_020664481.1:32522213-32531705 GCF_002925995.2 Terrapene triunguis | reverse complement strand
ACTCTCCCCCACCCTCACTCACTTTCACGGGGCAGGGTTTTGGGAGGGGGTGCGGGCTCTGGGCTGGGGTCGAGGGGTTTGGAGTTTAGGAGGGGGCTCTGGGCTGAGCTTGGGGCAGGGGGTTGCGGTGCAGGAGGGGGCACTGGGCTGGGGCACAGTGTTGGGGTGCAGGAGAGGGTGTGGGGTACTGGCTCTGGGAGGGGGTAGGGTTTGGGCAGGGGGTTGGGGTGCAGGAAGGTGTATGGGGTCAGGGCTGGGGCAGGGGTTGGGGTGCAGGAGGGGATCTGGGGTGCTGGCTCTGGGAGGGGGCTCAAGGCTGGGGCTTGGGGTGCAGGAGTGGGTATGTGGTGCTGGCTCCGGGAGGGTGCTCAGGGCTGGGGGTTGGGGTGCGGCCTAGCGCCAGGCGGCACTTACCTCAGGAATCTCCCGGTCGGCAGCGCAGTGAGGCTAAGGCAGGCTCCCTGCCTGCACTGGCCCCATGATGCTCCCGGAAGGGGCCAATGCTCCCCTGCGGCCCCTGGGGAGAAGCGGAGGGCATGTGACGCTGCGTGCTGCCCCTCTCTGCAAGCACCGCCCCTAAGCTCCCGTTGGCCACAGTTCCCCATTCCTGGACAATGGGAGCTGTGGGGGCGGTGCTTGCAGGCAGGAGCAGTGCAAGGAGAAAAACACATACACCCCTGGGGCCATTGGGGGGTGCTGGCCACTTCTGGGCTCTGCCATGGCTGGAGATCGCGATCGACTAGGAGAGTCCCCAGGATCGACCAGTTGATTGTGATCGACAGGTTGGTGACCACTGGTGTAGATTTTTTTTTTTTTTTTTTGTTTCGGCAGTTTGGGTAGGAGTCCGGGTTGTTCGGTTTTTTTTTGCTTCGTCGAGGCAGGGAGTGCATGCTCAAAAATTTTTTACTGATAGGAGTGCGCGATCAAAAAGTTTGGAGACCACTGGTCTAGATAATACTTAGTTCTGCCATGAGTGCAGGGGACTAGACTAGATGACCTCTTGAGGTCCCTTCCTATGATTCTATGTTTTGGGGATCACCCAAACCAGTAAAGGGTTCTGTCACCGCCTCTCTTGTAACTTTGGGTGCCTTAATGTTATGCTCAATGGCTCAGAATCCCGACACTGAGAGCCAGTCCATAAGCTTAAAGGTCTCATCCTGCCTTCTACCATCCTAGTTACTCCTTGCAGGGTGATCCCAACAGTTCTTCTAGTCCTGAGTCCCTGCAAATCCATCTACATTGAGTTTTAAATTGCCAGATACTCAAATTTTTCCTCTCCAGTTCATCACCCCGAAGGTGTGAAAACAGCCCCCAGTTATCAGTTCACTTTGGGGGACATAATCCACACTGTTTGCACACCAGAGCCCTAGTTGGGATTTAAATATACAAAAAATGTATTTGATATAAAAATCACAGATTCAAAGATGAAATAGTAAGGAGAAACAAACATATACAGGCTACACAGAAAATAAACATAAAGATGCAACCTCAGGCTTCACATTTCTATATTAGATTAATTCCCTTTTCTAAATATGAGTTACCTATTGCCTCTGAACAGTTTTCCAGTGCACCCTGTGTCATAAAGAGGGATCCAGTGTTTAACGGGCAGCTTCCCATTTGGAGGCTGCCCCTCAGTTTCTGGATAAAAAGCCTCAGACATAAGTCTGCTTTTGAAAGGCTTTTTTCTTTCCCGGCATGGTGACTCATGGTTTTACAGAGTGGGGGGAATTCTCTGTTGCCTCAGTGTCTTTCCATTAACTCTAATGGTTCATCATTGTCTTTTCCTGGTTTGGACATTGGATGGGTACTTGAAGCTAAACAACTGCCTTGGGAGGTGCCCTCCCTGTGTGATTGCTTCCTTACCCTGTCGTGAGGTGATGCTGTAATTGCATAGCTACATTTACAGTTTTCTACATATATAGATTGATAATCATAATCTGTGTGCAGTGGTGAGCTGGAGCCGGTTCATGCGAACCGGTTGTTAAATTCAGAAGCCGATTTAGAACCGGTTGTTAAAGGTGTGGGCAATTGGGAGAGGGAGGTTTTTCTGTCGTCACACTGGCCCGCGGGCCACATCCGGCCCGTGGGACCGGCCCGTCCGGCCCACCTGTGCTCCCGGCTAGGGAGGTTCCCCCAGCCCCTCCCACTTTTCCCCCCTCTTGCAGAGCCTCAGCGTGTGGCACCGCCGGCGCCAGCGCTCTGGACTGCTCCTGGACAGCTCGGCAGCTCCTGCTGTTTTGAGCGGCATGGTAAGGGTGTGGGGCTGCGATCTCCAGTGGGCCACGCGGCATCCATACATACTGCCCTGAGCAGCATGGTAAGGGGGCTGGGCCGGGGCTGGGAGGAGGGGTTGGATAAGGGGCAGGCAGCGGTTGGAGGGGGCGGAGGTTCTGGGGGGGCGGCCAGGGGACGGGGAACGGGAGGGGTTGAGTAGGCGTGGGAGTTCCGGGGGTCTGTCGGGGTGATGGTGGATGGGGTCGGGGCAATCAGGGGACAGGGAGCGGGGAGAGTTGGGTAGGGGGTGGAATCCTGGGGGCAGTTAGGGTGGGGGGTGTTGGGAGGCAGTGATCAGGGGACAAGGAGCGGGGGCGGGTTTGATGGGTTGCAGGTTCTGAGGGGGACAGTCAGGGGCAGGACGTGGGTGGTGGTCGGAGTGGGGGGGAGACGGGCTGTTTTGGGAGGCACAGCCTTCCCTACCCGGGCCCCGATACAATTTTACAACCCCGATGTGCAGGGCCGGCTTTAGGGAGTGCGGGGCTGGATTGGAACAGTTTAGACGGACCCCGGCAGGGATTACTAAAACAACCCACGTAATAAAACACGTGGGGCTTTTACTCACCAGGCGGCGCTCCGAGTCTTCGGCGGCACTTCGGCGGCAATGAAGAACGTGCTGCCGAAGACCCGGAGCGAGTGAAGGACCCGCCACCAAAGTGCCACCGAAGACCCGGTAGGGAACCGGTTGTTAAGATTTTGGCAGCTCATCAGTCTATGTATGTGTGTGTATATATATATATATATACATATAATGACTGTCAAGTTCAGCACATTAAAAGCTTCCATAAAAGAACTTATTTGACATATTTTTATATACAATAGCATTGTATAACATCAGTTGATTCATTTGCTTATTCTTTGGGATTCAGACCCACTGTTCTCCTCTTTGGGTGTCTGAGCCCTGATTATCACAGTGCTGTTGCAGAAAAAGGAGCCATGAAATAAAATTTGATTCTGTGAGTACATTTCAGACCCATGAATTCAGAATGAGTGTGATATGCTCCAATATATTTTCCCATAGCTCGCTACAATTTTGATTGCAATAAAATGAGCGCTTTAGCCCTTCAGTTTGTTTAGCCAATAGCTGCTATGATGTACTTTTTAAAAAATGCCAAGTAGAATCTAAGTAAGGATAAACCAGATGCTTAGTATTCTGTATGTAATTTAGACTAGAGAAGTGATTACACAGATCTTTGTTTTTGTCGTTCCCAATCAGGATAAGAAATGCTGGATGTTTTCTCTCGTTCTATACTATTTCTAGGGTGTTGCATTTTGTTCCCAGACACCATGCCCCACTAATCTCTAAAGTTTATAGAGCTTGTTTTTTGCTTAAATTTTAAGTTAGTCTTTTTAACAGCTTCAGACCTCAAAACACAGTTATGCAATTTCCTTTGACTATCTTTAATCATTTAGTACTTGTTATTCCCTTTGCATAGTGATTATATTTAAATTCTCATGTTGTGTTCCTGTATGTACTGAAGAAAAATGCAAATATCAAAGCACCAAAATATCAGTTGAAGCTGTTACTTAGTTAACTAGGTGAGATCTGCACACTTTTGATCAGTGTTGGATGAAAAAGATACATTTTGATATAATCCAGACACCTTAGTCTGAAGCAACCAAAAAAGTATGTACAAGACCTTAGGTGTAAAAAAAGCAGTAAGTTTCATGCTGCTGTGCAAGTAAAGAACTCTATAAGAATTTGTGTGTGCTTGTGTGTTTTTCACTGACTTGCTTTTTGCAAGAATTTTTTTTTAATTATCTATTTTAAGCCTCTTCTGGTGGTAATGCACTGGTGTATCTTGGCTAGTAAAGATTGATCCTTTGAGGTGACATAATTGCTCTTTTTCATCCCTTATGTTAAAAATGCAGGGGGTAATGCTCCCAGGCAAAAAAAAAAAAAAAAAAAAAAAAGAACAAAAATGTTACCTCAAAAGATCAATTAAAAAAAAAAAAAAAAAAAAAATAAAGAAAAATGAAAAGAAGGGAAAGCTTATGTAAAAGTTGTGTTAAAAAAAAAAAAAAAAAAAAAGTTTTGAGCCCCCCAAAATGGAAGTTAATATGGATGCAATAAAACCATACAGTGAAAGCATGGAATAAGATCTTTTACCCAGAGAGGAAAATGTGCATAAAGTAAACCTTTTTCAGTCTGCAGAATAACCGAACAAATGGAATGTAGCAGAAACCATTGTCTGAAGTGTTTGTCCTCATAGTCGATATCGTGTGAATGCTTAGCAAGTAGCACTAGAAAGGAGATGGAAATTACTGAATCTCTATGTAGCAATCTACTTGTGTTCACAGTAGAGAAACTCTTTGATTATGAAACCAGAGTATGGAATGAAATTACATGTATAAAGAAGCCATTATTAAACTGAACAATTCTATCATTTGAAGAAAAAAATTACTATAAACTGGAGTCAAACACTACTTTGTTATTTAGTGCTAATTCACATAAAACTTTATTCAGTGTTAATTCAGTAATAGATTGACACTTGCATGACACCTTAAAATACCTATCATAGATGGTGAACTTGTTTGGGGAGGGGTGTATTTATAATCCGTTTATTTCATTTTTTGAAAATTTGCCTCTAGGTTCAGCAGTTTAAGCAAGACCCCAGACCATCCAAATGCCTTCATTCTGTTTTCAGTGCACATAGTGGAGATGAAGTCTTCTCCCATGAGGAATATGGCCATCTTCAGGTGAAAAAAACAACAGTTCTCTTAAATGTGATTGCAGAATTGGGTGCCTTTATATAATATTACTACTGAATCTAATGCTCTTTCATGATGGATGTTTCTTTATAGTCTGACAAGATTTACAGAATTTTATAAATTGAGATGTCTTCTGTAACTTGTATTGAAAGGATCAAACTGTTTTGAAATCTGACTCCAAGCTGTATATCTTGTGCAGAAGATATCAATGCAACTGTAAAAAAAAAAAAAAAAAAAAAAAAGAGGGGGGGGTGTTTCTTTTGAGAAAGAGTGATTTTTCAATAAATAACCCAGCATAAAAAATAGTTTCTGTATGTACTGTATTATCAATAAATTGAAGGATTGCAATAATCTTATATTGGATACTATATTTTTATTAATGTTCCTAGCCACATTTTCCAGAAAGCTGAGAAGTTTTAATTAACTTTTAAAAGATTTAAAAGGCACTGCAAACTGCTGTTTTGTTTGTTTTTAATTTGTTATTCTCTGTTGTCTGTGATGCTCTCTTTTAAGATTGGAAAATATAAATTCTATACTTTTTTTTTTTGTCCTTTTCCATTTGCCAGATATTGATTTGCCCTCCACTGTATAACTGTGATGTTTCTTATGTAACTGACACCAAATTCATTTCATTTGTGTTCATTAGCATCCTTATTTATAACAGAACACGCTGGCACAGCTCTAAAGACAGTGATGTTGTTCCCGAAACAGCAGAGCTAGAACCAAAGCACAAAATATTGTGTAGTTAATCAACTGTGGTTGTTATACTGGGAATTATTTAATTTCTTGGTGCCAATATGGCCAAATTATTCCCTTCATAAAATATACCCGTTTCGGAGTCAGAAAGCTCTGTTAAAGACAGTTTCCTGCACATCATTTCATGGATGGCGTGTTATGACCCAATCTGCTGCTGAATGAAACCTGCTGAACGTGCACATGTCTAAAGATCGTGAGAGATATTACATGGCTCTTGGTAAATCTGAATAAGACTGGGGAAATTGCAGTGGCCCAGTATTCTAAGCGTCTCTTCCTCACAGCAATGCTACTCCTTCTGGACTTGAGCTAATGCAGCTTCTGTAGCTGGTGGCTGCCATGAAAACCACATACACAACAAAATGGGGATGTGGGATATAATCCTGACTACGGTCAGTGAAATGTTTTGTGACAAAATCCCTGTTAATTTGCAAGGGAACAATGCCATGGAAAGAGAGCAGCCCTCCCACCTACCTCCAGCAAGTCTCTTCCACGGTGTGGCACATCAGCATCATGGAGTGGAAGTGCAGGGGCTTCTGTAAGATTGAGGGGTGGAAAGATGGGAAGGGGCATGTTGCAAAATCACTACGGCCTCTTGGTCCTCATCCTCCTTCCCAGTCCATTATGACTGTGTTTGGTTCCCTTTAAATTATGTTACAACATGGGAGCAATAGATTGCGATAGAACCTTAAAATATAATACATAAAATAAAATTGATAAAATATTACAGCTACAAAGAGTGTAGTTAATATGATCTGATGTAAATCTTTATAACTTTTGGAAATATCTGGGAAGTGTAAGAGAGAGAGCTGCCAGTCTTTTTCTGAAATAGTTACACTCTAGTTCTGTTATCCAGTTCTGTCGCCCGAGTAAGTGGACTGAAAACAATAGAATCATAAAAGGTTTAGAATTTAGAGGGTATTCTTAAGCATGTTTAAAAAAAAAAAAATTCAAGGAAGGTCCTAGTTTGGGTCCAGACTATTTCTCTAAATCCCACACACTGAAGTTAAGGCTTGTATTAATTTCTTAAGCAAGTTACTGATTAATATGAACACTTTATATGTCACTAATTTAGTCTCTGAATCACCAAAATTATATGAATCCTATATTATACAAGAATAGTATATCATGATATCATTGTTTTTGCTTCATTGATGTTTCTTCTGATATTCTGGTGTAATGGTACTCGTGTGAATGCTAAGGCAGTTGATAACCTAATAGTCTATTAGTGATTGGTAACAGAAGAAAACAACTCATTTTTTCATAAATGTAATTTAATCATATGCTGAACAGTTGATTAAAATTAATGCTTCTCTCCAGGTGGTTGCATTAATGCTTTGTTTTTTTAGGACTTAAATGGTCTATTTTCCAGATATGCAGACTACTGTTCAAGCTACTACTTGCTTCTTCTAGTGCTTCACTTTCCAATAACTTTGTCATTTACATAAATTTGAGATGGCTTGTCACAGGTGATTGTGAAATAATTGCCTATGGCTCAAAACAGTATTCCCAAGCAAAAATATTTTAATATCATAATTTTCAAGGAAAGCTTTAAAAACAAATGTTGTAAAAGCAGTTGTTTACAACACTGCTTGCTGCAGTTCTCTTGATCAAGTGTTCCCCATCAGTACACTTAGGGCTGGTCCACACTAACCCCCCCAGTTCGAACTAAGATACGCAACTTCAGCTACGTGAATAACGTAGCTGAAGTCGAAGTACCTTAGTTCGAACTACAAGGTACTTATCGCGGGTCCACACGCGGCAGGCAGGCTCCCCCGTCGACTCCACGTACTCCTCTCGCGGAGCAGGAGTACCGGCGTCGACGGCGAGCACTTCCGGGATCGATTTATCGCGTCTAGACAAGACGCGATAAATCGATCCCAGAAGATCGATTGCTTACAGCCGAACCTGGAGGTAAGTATAGACGTACCCTTACATTACATGTGTAATACTACAACGGATGACATTTCTTAAGAACATAACCATGTCATAGCACAAAAGCTCCCTTTTCTCTATCTAATATCACATTTTTGTTTTGAAATTCAACTGGTCTGCCATGACCCCATAAAAGTAAAGTATACTTTTTTTTAATCCTTTTCTTCACTTCAGATAAATGCTGTATCACTGTTCCTCCTCTACCTGGTTGAGATGATATCCTCAGGACTGCAGATTATCTACAATACAGATGAGGTATTAATTGAATTCTGACATTAATCAGTTATGCATGTTGAAGTTTTCTCTTGCCTTTTACTTAGTTTATTAACCATAAAATTGAGTGAGTTTCTTCCTGCATTTAGGTAATTGGTCATCTAGAGATGCATCAAAAAGCCACTTATTTTTTAATGATTGCCATATTAAAGATAAGCTGAATATATAACAAATAGGTGGTAAAATGGCACAGCTACACAAGTGCATTTTAACATGATCTGACATAAATTTTAAAACTTTTAGAACTGAATGGGAACCATAAGAACGAGAGATCTACTAGTTTCTTCTGGGATAGTTATTTTATCCTGTTCTGTCTCCCTTTTCAGTGGCTTGAAAACAAGTTAATACTTGGATGTTCTCTTGTTTGCATCACTTTTTACTCCATTCCCTAACAGATCTTCAAGTTACATGCATAAAAAAATCAAACGATTGTAAGCCACAAGTGAAACATCAATTATTATAGTGACATTTTTCCTACTTTGGATATGGGTTAAATAAGAATGTTAGAAACAGCAACTCTAATGCACCAAAAATCAAAAAATCAAAATAAAAAATTCAAAAACCAGGAAATGTAGAGAAGTTTTGTAGTATGTTTAAAGAAAAAAGAATATCTTAGTAAGGCAACATCCCACCCACTTGGCCTTCCTTGCCTGTAAATTGGGAGATTTTGCACAGTATGACGTGGCTGAGTGGAGCTGTAAACAAAAGGTAAAAGTGTTCAATAGGCTTTGATAAGAACATGTCAGGGATAAGATTATCAATTTTGGTTGGACGTATTCCTGGAGGTTTCATCACAACATAATCTTTAATTAAAGATTTAATCTTTAGTTCCTGGGGACTCCAGGACAATCCTGGAGGCTTGGCAACCCTAGTCAGGGATGACATCACCCACCAGTGAAATTCAGTTCTCTGTGTAACAGAGGTTGAGTAGGAAAAAGTGGGAATCACTCACTCTGATACATGAAGATGGAACTTATTTGGAGTCATTGGTAATATACATGTGGACAGGGCCGGTGCAACCTATTAGGCAACCTGGGCGGTCACCTAGGACACTAGGATTTGGGGGGGTGGCATTTTCTTCGGCAGCGACCGCAGCGGACGGATCTTCGGCCGCCCCAGTCACCGTCGGCATTTAGGCGGAGGGAGCTGGGGCAGGGGGGCGCGGGGAGGGCCGCCTGCAGCAAGTAAGGAGGGGGGCGGCACGCAGAGGAACTCCACACCCCAGCTCACCTCTGCTCCGCCTCCTCCCCTGAGCATGCCGTCCCGCTCTGCTTCTCTCCCTCCCAGGCTTGCGGCGTCAAACAGCTGATTGGCGCTGCAAGCCTGAGAGGCGGGAGAAGTGGAGCAGCGACGGCGTGCTCAGGGAGGAGGCGGAGCAGAGGTGAGCTGGGGTGGGGAGCTGCCGCACGGCTCCCCGGGCAGGAGAGGAGCTGCCACGGGGGGCGCCTCAGGGCGGAGGGGGGATGGGGAGCTGCATGGGGGAGATGCCTCAGGGTGGAGGGGGGGAGCTGCCGCAGGGCTCGGGGAGGGGGTGGAGCAGAGGGG
>NW_020664481.1:32520196-32521813 GCF_002925995.2 Terrapene triunguis | reverse complement strand
ATTTCTTAAGAACATAACCATGTCATAGCACAAAAGCTCCCTTTTCTCTATCTAATATCACATTTTTGTTTTGAAATTCAACTGGTCTGCCATGACCCCATAAAAGTAAAGTATACTTTTTTTTAATCCTTTTCTTCACTTCAGATAAATGCTGTATCACTGTTCCTCCTCTACCTGGTTGAGATGATATCCTCAGGACTGCAGATTATCTACAATACAGATGAGGTATTAATTGAATTCTGACATTAATCAGTTATGCATGTTGAAGTTTTCTCTTGCCTTTTACTTAGTTTATTAACCATAAAATTGAGTGAGTTTCTTCCTGCATTTAGGTAATTGGTCATCTAGAGATGCATCAAAAAGCCACTTACTTTTTTAATGATTGCCATATTAAAGATAAGCTGAATATATAACAAATAGGTGGTAAAATGGCACAGCTACACAAGTGCATTTTAACATGATCTGACATAAATTTTAAAACTTTTAGAACTGAATGGGAACCATAAGAACGAGAGATCTACTAGTTTCTTCTGGGATAGTTATTTTATCCTGTTCTGTCTCCCTTTTCAGTGGCTTGAAAACAAGTTAATACTTGGATGTTCTCTTGTTTGCATCACTTTTTACTCCATTCCCTAACAGATCTTCAAGTTACATGCATAAAAAAATCAAACGATTGTAAGCCACAAGTGAAACATCAATTATTATAGTGACATTTTTCCTACTTTGGATATGGGTTAAATAAGAATGTTAGAAACAGCAACTCTAATGCACCAAAAATCAAAAAATCAAAATAAAAAATTCAAAAACCAGGAAATGTAGAGAAGTTTTGTAGTATGTTTAAAGAAAAAAGAATATCTTAGTAAGGCAACATCCCACCCACTTGCCCTTCCTTGCCTGTAAATTGGGAGATTTTGCACAGTATGACGTGGCTGAGTGGAGCTGTAAACAAAAGGTAAAAGTGTTCAATAGGCTTTGATAAGAACATGTCAGGGATAAGATTATCAATTTTGGTTGGACGTATTCCTGGAGGTTTCATCACAACATAATCTTTAATTAAAGATTAATCTTTAATTCCTGGGGACTCCAGGACAATCCTGGAGGCTTGGCAACCCTAGTCAGGGATGACATCACCCACCAGTGAAATTCAGTTCTCTGTGTAACAGAGGTTGAGTAGGAAAAAGTGGGAATCACTCACTCTGATACATGAAGATGGAACTTATTTGGAGTCATTGGTAATGTACATGTGGACAGGGCCGGTGCAACCTATTAGGCAACGTAGGCGGTCGCCTAGGGCACTAGGATTTGGGGGGGTGGCATTTTCTTTGGCAGCGACCGCAGCGGACGGATCTTCGGCCGCCCCAGTCACCGTCGGCATTTAGGCGGAGGGAGCTGGGGCAGGGGGGCGCGGGGAGGGCCGCCTGCAGCAAGTAAGGAGGGGGGCGGCACGCAGAGGAACTCCACACCCCAGCTCACCTCTGCTCCGCCTCCTCCCCTGAGCATGCCGTCCCGCTCTGCTTCTCTCCCTCCCAGGCTTGCGGCGTCAAACAGCTGATTGGCGCTGCAAGCCTGAGAGGCGGGAGAAGTGGAGCAGCGACGGCGTGCTCAGGGAGGAGGCGG
>NW_020664481.1:32487720-32520096 GCF_002925995.2 Terrapene triunguis | reverse complement strand
TGGAAGTTTCGCCTAGGGCGCGAAACATCCTTGCACCGGCCCTGCATGTGGATGAATTATATTCAGTATTTTAGCAGAAGTTTAAAACCATGTTATGTAAATAAAAGTATGTTCGTTTTTGAGCTTGAAAGGGACACAAATAGATCACGAGCTGTTAATAGTTTGTCTGAGCACAAAGTGCTCTTCCCCAGAGCTCAAGTTTTATTTCATGACTCTCACTTATTTTACATTGGCCTCAAATTAAATCTTTAATCAGTCACTTCTCTTGAGTTACAGCACATTCTTTCCAGAATTCCTGATATAAATCAGCTTGGAGGTGTTTCTGGCTTCCTTCAAATGGATGTGTTAGTATGTGCATCATACAATTATACAATGTCTTTAATCAAACACAGAAGACCCAACTTAGAACTTTAGGAGTATAGTGAGTTGTACTCTTATTAACGTGAACCAGAATTTGCTGCTAGTTGTACACATCACCCTAAACCAAACTTGAAGCAATAAACCATCTTCATGTATATAAAATTTCAGGCAGTTAATTCTTGTTTGGCCTGTTGGCCATGATGTTGTTTTTTACTTGGAAGATATTTGCCAAACATACGCAATCAAAATGTGTAATTTAAAATCTAAATATTTTACTGTTAAACTTCTTCTGGTGTATTAGAAAGTTTATCCTAGATAACCTTGGTAATTTGGGGGGAATAGGATTGGGGAGAATGTACACGATCATCTAGAAATCCCACCTCTCCTCCTTTTGTGCTCACCACTACTTATCCAGATACTAGTGAAATGGTTATAAGTAGTATTTGTTTCATAGAATAGAATCATAGAATATCAGGGTTGGAAGGGACCTCAGGAGATCATCTAGTCCAACCCGCTGCTCAAAGCAGGGCCAATCCCCAATTAAATCATCCAACAGATTTTTGCCCCATATCCCTAAATGGCCCCCTCAAGGATTGAACTCACAACCCTGGGTTTAGTAGGCCAATGCTCAAACCACTGAGCTATCCCTGTTGAACAGCTTGTGTGTTTACATGGGAAGACAAAATCTTGTCTAAAACTGTGTATTTACTTAGCCTGACATATTACATTGCTTTGCTTGTGTTATCACCTAGTAAAGGTTTGCCTTTATTTATGCAATCTCAAGGACAAGTGATAGTGCATGTGAGAAATTCCCATTCTTAAGGTTGGAATGTGGAGGTCACTGTTGTCTGAGTCTATTAATCAGCATTTGCTTAGTGAATATCAATTGAGCACTACTAGTCTGTTTTGTGAGACAATACAGTTGAAAGGCCTTTTTCTTTCCTCATCATTGTCATAAAGTGGGGAGTGAGGAAAAAAAGGAAAAACTTTAATTTTCTTATTTATTTTGTAGTGCCCAAAACAGGGCTTTTTCCTCCTTTAATTTCTGATTATAAATGTGTGTTTTTCAGCTGTTTTATAATAAATTTCTTCAACATTGCAAAAACAAAAAGTGTATTTTTCTAAGTATTTTCCAAGAATGTTTGCTTCTCTTCACTGATTACCACCTGTTAATTGTGTACTTTTTTCCAATGATGATAAACAGTGGGGTTTAAAAAAAAAAAAAAAAGAACAACTTACTTTGCTTACGGCTGGTGTATGGGCTGCTAAAATCTGCCAGTGTCATCTCATATTCCAGGAATGAGTAGATCAGATCTCTGAAATGGAAGGTGTCCATGTTAAGTGGGTTCATTGTTTTTTTCGTTTTTCCACAGCACTTACATTCTGGGTAGTTTTTCCTCTCGGCAATCCAAATTAGAAAGATCTGGGACAACATCTGTATATGATGCCTCCATAGAGCAAGTGTTTAACAGTATTTGTTGCATTTTTAGATTTACTTTTATATCTTCTGGTATCATTTTATAATTGGTTAACACTTTTGCGAATTTCTAATTTGCTTCATGATTTAATGTAAGTGTACCATGGAAATCAGATCTCCTTGGCACAAGAATTAGGTTCTTTGTGCTGCAGACTACATTTAAATGCTAAAATCATATGCAATTGAGTTGCTTGATTACTAAAGTTTTACTAATGTAGCTTACATTATCATACACTATTATGTTAATATCTTGTTTTTGACCCATATGTCAAAAAAACTAAATTACACCAGTCAGGGATGTGGCCCATACACTTTTTCCACTGTAATTTATGCTGGTGCTCTCAATTTAGAGTTTGAGACACTTAGACTTTTAAAATACTTATTACTATCTAGCACTTGAGGGTGGTATATTCTCCTTATTCTCTGGCACTGTCAAGTGGTAAGTGAAATCGTAGGATTTGTAATTGATATGAAAAGTGGATATAGAACGTTCTAATGGACTAGAAAGCAATCAATCCTATTTGATTTATGTGAGACTTATGTCTAGACATCCATAATTAGAATAGGTTGGCTGTTGTGTTGCCACCAATCAAGTTGTGAAGCAATGTAAGGATGCATTCAAATTAGCCCCTACGTGTTCTTCCAACACTGCTGAACTTCAAAGTAGTTTTTTTTTCATTAACGTGATAGATTAGTAGTAAACTCATATTTATGAGGTTGTATTTACGTACAGACCTACAGCGGCTCAGCTGTGCCACTGTAGCGCTTTAGCGAAGACTCTGGTACGTTGAAAGGAAAGCTTCTCCAGTTGGCATAGTCAGGGCCGGCACCAGCTTGCCAAGCAGGTGCTTGGGGCGGCCACTCCGGAGAGGGGCGGCACGTCCAGCTATTCGGCGGCAATTCGGCGGACGGTCCCTCACTCCTGCGCGGAGCGAAGGACCTCCCGCCAAATTGTCACCGCAGATGGCGATCGCGGCTTTTTTTTTTTTTTTTTTTTGCCGCTTGGGGGGGCAAAAACCCTGGAGCCGGCCCTGGACATAGTTAATTCACCCCCCTGAGAGGCAGTAGTTACGTTGACTGGAAAAGCTTTTCCATCGACGTAGCGTTGTCTGCACGGGGGCTTAGATCGGTATAACTATGCTCAGGTGTGTGTATTTTTCACACCCCTGAGCGATGTAGTTATACCAGTATTGGTCTGCAGGGTAGACCTGGCCTATGTATCTTTGGATTTAGGATAAGAACAGAAGGTTACAGACTTCGACAGTATGCCTTACAGAAATGTTTGTTATGATGTAATAGCAATGCAGCCATATACTCGCTCTCTCTGAAAACCTCTTGTTTCCTTAAACTTCTGAACCACTTTCCATTATAAGAGTTTCTCTTCCCATCATCATTTAATTTTTAAAAAAACCTTTTATATGCGCTTGCATTGAATAAACTAGATTGATCTTTCACAGCTGGCAGGTGATGGTTATTCAGCATTTATTTTGGGACAAGCTTAAAACAAACCACAGGTGTTCTTCTCAGGCCCTATTATCAAGCAAAACTTAGCAGTCTTTTGGTTAATCATTTTAGCTACTTAGGAGAAGGGCAAAATAACAAAAGAAAATAAATTAAGAGAAAGAAAAAAATGTAATTGCTTATACAAAAAATTAACAGTCTCGCCTTCATTCATTCAAACAGATCACTCATACAAAGGAATTCTCTGTTTGGAAAACAAACAAATAACTATACGCTGAATGAACTGAAACACCAGAAATTAGTTATCTAGATACCAAACCCTTCTCTTAAAACATAAAGAGCTTGATGGCTGGCACATTACACATGGAATTTGTTTTTCTCCCTTCTTGTTCAGGGAAAACAAAGTCTTCACTCATCCTGTTCTGAGATGTTATGCACCTTTATTAGATGCTACCCTGCTCCTTTCATGTTAGAAATATTTATGAGCGCCATATCTAAATCGTAGAATATATTTCTGCTGTTACCATTATTCTTTTTTATGATGCCAGTTTTCTTGAATAAAGAGGAGGAACCTTCAATAAATGAAGGGTCTTCAGAGGACACTGAACTCTCCCCAGGGCAACAGAGAGAACAATAAATGTAGCAGTATCTAAAAACAAATTGGGTACATAACAGGGTGGAATATAATGGGATGCTCGTGAAGCCATCTCATAGTTAAATAACTCACTTGGAAATATTGCTTCTAAATGTTTTGGTACATAATATCTCTGCAGTACCATGTTATACACCAGAAGAAAATGTTTTTGTAAATGTCCACTTTTTATTTAAGTGCAATGTATATAGATAGAGCTGGTAGAAGCCTTTATTATTCATGTTACCTAATACTTTCCACTATAAAAGATTATTATGACCTTTTTTGAGAAGCACTAACTGTTCAGCTGTTTGCAGCAAACCTTTAAAATTGCAAGGTCAAAGCCTTGGGGCTAGAGATGTGCCTTTTGCTTGGCCCATGAAATTCTGTTTAGGTTTGGATGAAATGTAAACTGTTAAACTGTAATTTCCCGTCTCTCACTTGTGTTCCTCAGGAAATGTTTGGCATGAGAACATAATTCCATATTCAGTGCAGGGTTTGGATTATGTTCAGTAAATAAAGTAGAGGCCATATATTGAATGATGAAGATGAAAAGAAATATTGAAATGTCCCACCTTCTCTGAGCAGGAGAGTCAGCAGTCCTGGGGAAAAACCGTGCATAATCATGTGATTAAAGGCTATATTATTATGCATATGCGGGCCGAATTAAGATTACATGGGCAACCTAAATTCTGATATTCTCTGTCTTTTGAGTGCTTGCCTTTTCAACCTAAATAGCCTCCTTTTAACATAGGGTTTGTGGGTGGTGGTGTTTTTGTTGTTGGTTTTTTTGGTACTTAATAATGTTGAGGGAGAAACTATATCTAGTTGTTTTGTTTGTACCCATGTGCTTATCTTCATCAGGGCATATTAAAAAAACAAAACAACGGATGACGCAAAGAGATGTGATAATCTGAAATGAGACAAGTTTTAAAAGATGTAAAAGAAGCCAAAATGTTAATGGGAAACCATGTCAAGTGGTGAAACTATGTTAGTGTGCCTATTACAATTACAAACATGTTTGTTTCAGATGGTTTGCTTTACCAAACCGTATTTGCAGGATTTATGAAGATTATGGAATACATTGCTTCTTCTAGTATGCAAATTTATGTCAAGGTTTCTTAAGAGGGATTCACTGAAACCAAATAATGCTGATAATTATAACTTATAAGTTTCCAGTGCTATGCTACCACAGTTAGTCACTGTAACTCTAACCCAAGTGATAAGGTTTCTGAGTAGCTTTGTATAGAATTTCAGAAAGTTGAGTAAAGAGAACTCTCATCAGCATAATAGGAGAGAAAAAATTGACTTCCATCAGTTTCTTTAAGACAGCAATACATATACTGTACTATGCATTGAATCTAGAGCTGGCTAAAAAATGGAAATCCCTGCCTGGAAAAAAGAATGTATTGGGGATGGAGAAAGGATGGCATCTCAAAGTCATCTTCTCTGTCTTAGAGCTTGAAGTTTAGCAGAGTGGAGGGTCTCTAATGAGAGAGAGCATTCTATCTAACTCCCTGCTTTTTCCTTCCTTCTTTTTCTCTGTGAATCTGTGATTGTGTCAGGCTTTATCAGCTGAACCTGTCTACTCCAAGGACTACAAGCCATTTTGTTGTTCATGATCTCCATTAGACTACTAACTTTCAGCTCAGTGGAATCAGCTTAAGCACACTCTGTTCTGCAGGCAGCCTGGCCATGCCTGATAGTTGAGATGGCTGCTTCAGCAAGATATTGCTTGACACTGGAAGGAAAAGACAGCAGCATTAGACAGGCTTTGCTAAATGGTGCCATCCTGGACTTGCTATGTGTCCACTGTGCTACTGATCTTTCTTCTACAATGGCTAATTCTTCAAGCTTCCCCACAGCACTGGTGGCAACCGCACACATCTTTTTCATATCAAGATTCCATAGTCTCCATTCTTCCGTTTCACTCAAAGACCTACATCTCAACTCTTTGAGGCGCCCAGCAGTATTCAGTGTCCTATGAATACGTTGTAGGAACAGAGCCTGATATTTTAGCCATGAATCTCTAGATTCACAAGACTCACCCAAGGCCAGACTAAGACTTGACTTGGCTGGGGTCTGTATGATATTATAAACACCGTTATCCCCCTCTGCAGCTACCATGGAATGAGGAATGGTTCCTTGTCACTATTGAAATAGCCTTCCTGCTTGTGAATCTCTACACCCAGGATGATGAAGTTTGGATGCTTTGTCAGTCAAAGTGCTGCATTTTTCCATGATAAAGTACTTATCAGGACTCTGCTACAATTCAGCCTGAACATATACTTATCCCTCCACCTAAATTAGATTAATTTCCATCTTTTTGCTATTGTAACTTTAGCGCCCTCGTGGCCAAGATGGAGTCTGCTCTGCAGGCAGCTCTGGCCAAGAGAAAGCGTGCGCAGGAATGCAGCAGGAGAAATCCCTTCCACCCCAGGGGCACCTGTTCCAAACCCCCCAAAGTGAACACACACACCCACAGGAAAAGTACAGTGGATATAACAAGGGAAATATTTATTTACAGAGGGATGAGAGGAGAAAAACAACAAGGGGAAATATAGAGGGAGCAGTAAGACAGGGCTGCATCCAAACCAAGGCCCCACAGGCCCAGTGGTAGCACAGTCTGGAAGGGCAGACACTGAGCAATGTGTCTGCACACAGAGTTCAGAAGTCCTGAGCAAAGTTCCAGTCCAGTGGTGAGTCTTGGGTGCTCCTGGTCATCTTCAGCGCCAGTGAACTTTCCCCCAACAAACCCCTCCGGTGCCCTCTTCTGCCGCTCTCTGCAAAGCCACACAGAGCGACCACCTCCCCACTTAACTAGCTAGCAACCTCCCTCCTTGTCCCCAATGCAGAGTCACAAGCCCCAGTACTCACAGCCCCATGCAGCTCTGGGCAGCAGCGATACTGGGTCCAGCTCCGGCCTGTCCTTCTCGGGCAATTCCTCCCTGGCACAGTGCTCCTCCTGGCTCCTGTCCTGGGGTGTCCCCGATCGGCCCTGTCCTTCCCAGGCTTCAGGCAGGTTCTCTGCTGCTTCACTTTTCCAGGGCCTGCAGGCTGCCTCCCCCTCTCCCTGGAGCTCCAGCGCTGCCCCCTGAAGTTTCCCTCCTTTTTTCTTACTCTCCCCCTCCCCCTTAGGAAAAAGATTTAAAGGGCCATACTCTCTAAACCCCAAAGGGGTTACACTATTTTACAATGGTTTGGCACTATTATTTGGATTTCAGAAGGGCATTTGTATGGCAATTACAGAAAGCTATTAATATCTGAGAGAGACTTTTCTGTATCCCATCCTCTTCATTGGATCCAGGGCAGTGTCAGGGATGGAGACAATCTGCAGAGTCATGACATGACCTTTGATTCCATTACCAAGTTCTATATCACTGATATGCATATATTGGCAAATAGTGCATTGTTGAAGACCTCTAGGCTGCCATTTGTAACTTACTTTTCCTTTCTTCTTTTTCTTTTTTCCCTTTTTCTTTTTCTCTTATTTTTCCTTTGTCTTCTACTGTTACTACTAGCTAATTCTCAATAGCTCGCGTTGGTGAATGGGGTAATTTATTAAAGTGCAACTTTTTTTTTTAATCTGTAAATTAACTTTCAAATAGAATACATAATCCTGCAGAGTGGAGGATCCAACTCTTAATAGTAATGTGAATGGTCAATAATGACATTGCAGTTCATATCCTAAAAGCCTGGGATCATTTTCTTGGTTGTACTTTTATCTTCTACCTTGCTGGTGGTAATGTAAAAGAGCTGTCTCTAACATTACTACATGACCTGACAGAAATTATTCCAGATTGGTGGATATTTTTATCCTGTGAGAAGATGAATTTAGTGGTAACATACAAAATTGTCCCATTACAAGCAGGTGTATAAAATGCGGCTTTAAATTCCTTTCCCTAATTAACTTAAATGCAGCTTAACAGTTTCCACTATTAAATAGTGTATTTTGTAGGATACTGAATTTTTAAAGGGGGAAAAAACCTTAATCCCTTATTCACTTGTGAAATGTTGCCCTATTGTTTTCTTCTTATATTTATAGCTCAACCAAAATAACTACAGAAAATTTCTTTTTTGTTTAAATATTACTCTGCTATTAAATATCTAATAGTTTTCTTTCACCTAAAGCCAAGAGAGCCTTTGTCACAATACAGGACGCATTTTTCTGAAAGTCAAGCCTTCTTTTAGGCCATTTTTGAATGTTTCATTTATTTCTCATTTAGAAAGTTAATTTGTGTAGGATGTGTACTGTACATTGAGTGCAGTGAAGTAGTTCATCACTACTTTTTTTTCCTCCTCAGAGATCAATGAATTAGATCTGTTAGTAGATGGAAGGGCTGAAAAGTTTAACAATTTTAGATACAAGTTTAATTAAAGTTTAATTAATCCTTGTGATTAATAGTAAGGTTAGTCAAACTCACTTAAAATAGAAGTTGTGATCATTTTCTATTTGTTGCATTTTTATTACAAAACATATGGTAGAACACAATAACTTCCAAAATATTTAAAGTTCCAAGTAAGCATGTAAAGCAAGCCAGAAAAAAAAAAAATCTAAAAAACCTAGTGGTGCGTGTTGCAATATTTCTGATCAAACTAATTATTTGGTTAAACAGCTTAAAAATGAGGCCAAAGCATTTAATAAAATGCTCAAGTGGTTCACTGAATTAAATAGCTACATAAATTAAACTTTCCTCTCCATATTCCTCTTGTTCATTTTCTTTCATGTTAAAAAAGCACCAAGAAGATTTCTGGGATTCCCTTCAACCTTGCCCTGAAAGTAGGATTGCAGGATCTATGTTGTTTCCTTCTTTGATGAGGTTTGATAGGGTTTAAAGTTGTCTAAATTTTAGTGTTCTCTCTGCTTGTTCTTGCTGAGGACTGCATGCTACAGGTTTTGCTGTCATCTTTCATTTCTTGGAGAATGGTACTGAAACAGGGCTGCTGTGGTTAAAGGTGCTGACAGATGCCTGATATTCACCAAGCTGTCATCTTAGGAGATGTTGTACGCAAGTCTCTTTGCAAGGAGAAAATAATTGTTCACAAGACTGCTTATTGTCAGTAGTAGCTAAAAATGATTACATCTGTTTGAGCAATGCCAATTGCAAAAATAATTATATTAGTTCTTCTATCTTGGAATCCATAGTAAAGAAAGCAGCATGTAATTGTTTGGTAGCTAGTTTTCATGTAAATGAATGAACTTGAACACAGGAGCTACATAAAAAGCTGAAATAACAGTGGTGTTATTTTTCACGCATCCAAGCTACATGCATATCCTTTACAATTGCTTGTTCTATACCTGATTGACTTTTGAATATGTCAGGTTACCACGAACAGTTCCTAATTTTTGTATGAGCCTTTTGGCACTGACTTTGTTAGGTCAACACATCTATGAGATGAGTAATTGCTCCATGAACATGTGGATTGACAGCAGTACCTTTTTTCTGTTTGGCTGCTAGCTTTTCCTTAGTATTCTAAACACAAGGATGGAAAATGTTCCATAGACTCTTGTAATATTTACATCTTTCACCATTCTTTCATAACCATAATGGCCAGCAGCATATAAGTATGATTAGTGACCTTGTATCGTTATTCAGTGCTGACAAAGTGCAGTGCTTCTTCATGGAAGATGCTTCCTAATGAGTGTATCTATGTCACCACATTGTAGGCTACCATAGCTGGGGGCGGGAAGACTTTCAGCCTGAGTAATCTACATGTTACTGTCAAAATGAAAAGAGCATTTTACTTTAAAATTAAGCTTAAATTATTAGTCTGCCCGGGCTATTCTGATATTTTTATGGCACCACTAATCCTTCTCAGATGCTTGCAGACAGAATCTATCCTGAATCACAGTGTGGCTTCAGATCTGAAAGTCTACTACTGACATGAACTTCTCACTGAGACAACTACAAGAGAAATGCAGAGAACAAAAAAAGCCCTCTACATAGCCTTCATTGATCTCAGAAAGGCTTTTGACTTTGTCAATAGAAGTGAACTATTCAAGCTTCTAGAAAAGATTGGATGGCCCCCCAGGCTCTTAAGAGTGATTCGATCCTTCCAGGAAAACATGTATGGCACAGTCCAATACAACGGCTCAATGTCTGAGGCTTTCCAGATTCATAGCGGAGTTAAGCAAGGTTGTATTCTTGCCCTAACTGTGTTTGGGATCATCTTCTCCCTGCTACTGAAACAAGCTTTTGGTTCCTCAACTGGGGAAATCTACTTGCACGCAAGAGCTGATGGAAAGCTGTTCAATCTTGCAAGACTCGGGAGGCCCTTATCCAACACCATCTCTTTTCGAGCTTCTAGAAAAGATTGGATGGCCCCCCAGGCTCTTAAGAATGATTCGTTCCTTCCAGGAAAACATGTATGGCACAGTCCAATACAACGGCTCAATGTCTGAGGCTTTCCAGAAAGAAGCTCATCTTCAAAGCCTAATGGACAGTTTTTCCAAAGCCTGCCAAGACTTCAGGCATATTATAAGCCTAAAAAAGACTAACATAATGTGCCAAGGAGTTGAAAAAGCACCCTCCATCAAGATCAACAGCTATGAACTTGAAGCGGTGAATGAGTTCACACACCTGGAGTCCACTATCGCAGTCAACCTTTCACTTGAAACAGAACTCACCATCCGCATTGGAAAAGCCACCACAACAATGTCTAGACTGAACAAGAGGGTATGGCAAAACAACAAACTGACAGAACACACAAAATCTGTGTGTATCATGGATGTGTTATCAGCACACTTTTGTATGGGAGGGAGACATGGACCTTATACTCTCATCAGGAAAAGAGGCTCAAGAGCTTTCATATGTGTTGCCTTCGTTGAATTTTTTGGAGGGACAGAGTCACCAACACAGAGGTGTTCAAACGGGCCAGTATACAAACATGCCTCAAACAGAGACGCCTCCGCTGGCTTGGGCATGTGTGCCAAATGAATGATGGGTGCATCCCAAAGGACCCCCTCTACGGTAAATTGGCATCTGGAAAAAGACCCAAAGGATGCCCAAAATTGTGTTTAAAGGATGTGTGCAAGCGAGACCTCAAAGAAATGGACATGGATGTGGACAAATGGGAAGCTCACACTCAAGTCCCCAGCCTTTGGAAACAAGAGCTTAACAAAGGTCTCCGGAGTTACGAGATGAAGCAGTCCAGCTTAGCAGAGGAGAAAAAATCTTGCAGAAGTCAAAGCCCAAAGGATCAAAATATCATCTTTTAAATGTGACAGATGCGGCAGAGATTGTCTCTCTCGAGTGGGTCTCTTCAGCCATGTTCGCGGCTGCCATAAAACCAACTGAGTTAATTCTTTACCTTTCAGGGGTGCATACCCACGGTGTCTCAAGACTGAAGGATGCCTACTACTCCCTGATCATGCATGTGGAATGGTTACTATGTGTCATATTATAGCGAACCTTGTATTTTGCAATAGTCTACTTGGAGATGAATGGTGGTGGCAAAGCTGTTCTTTAGATCTAATTTTTGCATTGTAAATAGATCCACAGCTGCTACTATAAGTTAATGCTCATGAAGAGCATTAAACCACTGCTAGAAACTAGGTCTAATATAAATGAATATTCTCTGCAAAAACCGCTAATCCTTTCACCTTGAGTTGTCAAGAGCTGTGTTATCAATAAAGTGGAGTGCTCCAGTTTTGCTGCAACTCTTCAGTTGTACAAACTCTGAGACCGCCCAGCTCTCCAGTTTTTTCTCCCTCCTACTTCTGCAGTTTTTCCTGTAACCCATCTCTGCCTCCTTCCTTTCTATTGTGCTGCAACTCTTTCCCTAAAACTACCCCACTGCTCTAGCTGTAACAATCCAAGCCCTCCTCATTCCTGCTACTAATTTGATTTCTTCCCAGTACTAAAAATGAAGAAAACATTAGTGGTGAAGAGGGTCTGATCGATGCCAGGACATTTCTCAAATATCAAGGTTGGATGTCTTTCTGAAAGATATGCTTCAGGCAAAAACAAGTTATTTAGCTCAATAAAGGGTAACTGGGTGAAACATAATTGCCTGTAGTATATAGGAGGTCAGACTAGATAATATGATCTCTTCAAGCTTTAAATGCTAAGAACTAGGAATTGGAAAATGCAGATTATGTTCCTGGCTCTACGACCGATTTACGGAGTGACTTTGGTCAAATCTACACTTCTGTTCCCCATCGATAAGGCCCTTTGTTATTGGTGTTTATCAATTGTCCCAAAAAAATTCCTATGTTTTTGAAAAAGCCAGTATTTGTGGTTTTACCAATTTTCACTAAATGTTGACTTTTTTGGGACCCCAGAATTTTCACCAGGGGAGTGGATAGGACCACGCTGAAGGACCAGAGGGGTTATCAGGGGCTCTGTCCAGCAAGTGGGCCTGTACTCATGGGGTGCAACTTTCTACTCCCCTCCTGACCCTGTTCCTTCAGTGCTGCCCTGTCTGTTTCTTCTACACAGTGGGGGAGCAAGATGGGCAGGGAGCCAGGTCACAGCAGCCGAGACTGCCTGACCACTCCAGGGAGTGGCCCTCCTCGCCAAAGGAGAGCACTCTCCTAACCCCAGCATTTCGATGTGGGAGCAGACAGGGCTGAGCTGAAGGTCCAGAGTCTGGAGAGAGCTCCAGTTTCAGTTGCTGGGACCAGACTCCCTGGCCTTCTTGCTCTCCCATTGTGTGGTTGCAGTAACCACCAACCAGCAGTTACCCTCCTTTGCACTCTTGCAAGCAGTAGCAGAAGTCTCTCTGCACCCTAGGAGTCTTGACCCTTTGCCAGACAGAGCCCCCTTCTGATCCTGGCCCTTCAGCACAGCCCCAAAGCACAGAGCCCTGTCCACCTCCCCTTCCAGAGCAGAGCAGTGGAAGCAGATAGGGCCGTGTGGAAGTCAGCAGGGGACTTCGGTCAGGAAGGTGCCAGTACTCCTGGGGTGCAGCCTTCCACACCCCTCCTGCCCCTTTAGTGCATGTCTGCTTCCTCTCTGCGGGAGGGGAGCAAGATGGACAGGAAGCTGGATCCTGGCAGCTGAGACTGCCCAACTGTTGCAGGGAGCAGAAAGCTTTCTCAACTGCCACCTGGTTAATACCCCCTTCTCCCCAGTCCATGAGTTCTGGGCACCCCTCTCTCCTCATCCCCTATGAATAGTGGGCGACATTTCCCCCCTGTCCGCCTCCCTTTGTTTTTAATTCTTACCAGTTTTCTCCCATTAAAGTTTTTGAATATAAAATATAAATTCCAAGGAAATTAAAACAAACAGAACTAAGAAAAAAAGGCCTTACCTATCTCTATGGCCTGAATTCACAGTGTTATTATGAAGAGAAATCCATTGTCTGTAAGTGCTTAGATAATGATTAGTGTAATAGAAAAGCTTTTAAACAATTATTTCTCTCCATCATGTTCATATACAATGCAATAGGGCTCACTGATTTTTCTGCCACTGCTGTGCTAGCTAGAGGCAGGAAAATCAGCCCAGTTACAGTGTATGGGAACATAAAAGAGAGAAATAATTTTGTTTAAATTAAATATATGGAGGCAGCATTTTAGTCAACTACTGAATGGTGAACCAGTGATCAACACCCCAATTTAGAGGAAGGAGAAGATCTGGACATGGAATTAGGACCTATCACTAGAGTAGAAGTAGAGAGGGCAGTCAATCGGTTAAAAAGTGGAAAGGCACTGGGACTGGACAACATCCCAATGGAAGTCCTTAAGGCAAACTCGAAGAACACTTTAGACATTTTGTTAGGCCTCTTACAGATGATATGGGAAGAAGGAGGGAGGGATAGCTCAGTGGTTTGAGCATTGGCCTGCTAAACTTAGGGTTGTGAGTTCTATCCTTGAGGGAGCCACTTAGGAATCTGGGGCAAAATCAGTACTTGGTCCTGATAGTGAAGGCAGGGGGCTGGACTTGATGACCTTTCAAGGTCCCTTCCAGTTCTAGGAGATAGGATATCTCCATTAATTAAAAAAAAAAAAAAAAAAAAAGGAAACGTACCGGAAAAGTGGTCATATATTGAGCCTACCAAAAAAAGAGAGACCTAAGTTAGTGCAAAAGCTGGAGAGGGCATTCGATTGCTGTTTGTCCCAAGTAAAATAATTACAAGTTACCCTAGACCAGGGTTTCTCAAACTTCATTGCATTGTGACCCCCCTTCTGACAACAAAAAATACTAAAAGACCCCAAAGGGGTGCCGAAGCCTGCACTGGGGGGTGCCAAAGCTTGAGGGCTTCAGCCCTGGATGGTGGGTCTTGGACTTCGGCTTCAGCCCTGGCTGGCAACCCCATTAAAATGGGGTTGTGACCCACTTTGGGGTCCCGACCCATAGTTTGAGAACCGCTACCCTAGACAAACTAAAGAAAGCAGTAAATTTAAGGCTATGATATGAACAGGCAGGGTTCTGACAGGAGAAGTCCTGCATAGATCACATAGCAATAGAATAGCAGTCATCATCATAGAACTGTTAATTGTATGGCCGTCACTGCTTTACATGAATTTCATAGATTTCCAAAAAGTCTTTGATACAGTGGATAGAACATTCTTATGGAGTCTGCTGTGCCACTATGGAATTCCTCAGAAATTTGTGAATATTATTCAGAGCTTGTATGAAAATACGACATGGCAAGTAATACATAACAGTGAACTGACTCAGGACTGGTTTACACTGGGAACTTATATCAACGTAGCTACATTCTCAGGGATGTAAAAAATCTGCACTTGAGGGACCCCTTGCTCTGTAACTTGACAATATTGCATAACATTTGTTGATTAGTACTTATTCACAGGGTCAGAATGTCAGGTTTTCATTTCTGGTGTCAGATTTAGGAAAGTAATCATGACTCTCTTCTCATATAAAATAAGAAGTTAGAATTCCAAACTACAGTGCTTCAGATTGTAGGAAGTTGGAATGCAGTCAAGGCTGCTGAGATGTTACAGCTTCTCAGTGTTTTTGTTTTTGTATCTTTTGGTGTTATCAGCACTATCAGAGGTGCAGCCTGCTAATTTAGCAGACCTCGATGTTACTCATAGAGAAAGACCACAGGCATGATTTGGTGACAAAGGCATTTGGCCAGGTCTGTTCCCTTCAAAGCACAGTCCTATTGACTTGCTCAAGTACATTACCACATGAGTGCCCTGTGGCAAGGAGCGGCTCAGTCAGCAGTGGGGGGCTTTGCTGTCCCCTCGACCACCCAAAGGGTTATAGCAAGGCACCCCGACATTTATAGACTAAAACAAATAACTGGGATTAAACAATTTATATATTTCATGACATTTGTTTACCTCCTCTTGTTCCTGATATCTCGGACAAAACTTCCCTATTCATTGTTTTGTCAAACCATCTTATCTTGTTCTAGATTGAGGTGTATTTGCACTAGCCTTCTAAAATGTGTTTATGTAAATATCTAGGCCCTAGCAACAACTTTGCCAAGTTCATGTACAGAACAGTGAACTTGTAAGTGTTTACTTTAATACATGTCCTGACTTTGGTTCACAGCCTTTGGTTCAGGCCTCATAATAATGATTTTTCATGTTCAGGAAAGAAGTATTTCAGGAAAGAGTAGCAAAATGGCTAGTTTATGTAGGAATTAAGTGTTGTAGTTTGAGAAATAATCTGTGTTTTGCACTCGATTGTACAACAGTGTTGTAGAATAATTACCCTTTCTTTGGTGCCCATTATGCTTATGATTTTTTTTTCTTGGACAAGTTTTGTTCATGTACAATATTGATCACATTATTCCAGTGTTGTTAATGTTCTTCCTTTTAAAAATAATTTTGTCTTAATTTTAAAAGCTAGCATTAATATCATTTAGAGAGTTAGTCTTTATATTACAAATGTAACAACCACTATCAAAGTGAAACATGTTGATTTGCAATTACTGTAAATCCAAAGTATTTTGGAGTCCAAGTTCTTAACATTTTCCTGCAAAACTTTCTAGTCTGTCTAAAGAACTAGGGAACTACTGTATTATATATGTTAGTCAAACCTTCTAAATGTACATTTTATTTAAACATGTACAGCACTTCAGAAAGAGTATGTGGTTTTACAGCCATGCATTTGCTGTACTTATGTTTGGTTAAGTTTAATATGTCTATATATGTTTAAACATACTTAGGTAAGTGTTCCTAACACAGTATACTGGATAGTGGGCTAAACTTAACTCCTTTCCATGGGTTATCTTTATTGTTAAGATAATACAACATAAACCTCAACCCAAACTTTCTTCTGAGCTTGGCTGTTCTGAGGGTTTCATTTTCTGCCAAACTCCTGTCCCTGCTCCTATTTCCCTCTGTGTTGGGGGAAAGACAAATTGTTTTATGCTCCTGGTATAGTAGGATCCATCTGATCTGACCTCAGGCTGTTATGAGTAGTGATTGCATTGATCTAGAGAGTGCTAGTACTTGATATCAATACGTGAGCAGAAGAGCTTTGCTTTTCCATGCACGATCTCAGAATATGACACCCTGTTACAATATACTTTATTAGGCAGGTTATAGCTATGAAAGAATACTGTAGGACAAACAGGTAACATAAGTGTTGTTGCAATATTGCCTTACAAACTGAGTATACTAACATTGTGCAAAATGGGTAAAGATGTGACTAGTCCCCTAGTGATTCAGTCCCCAACAAAAGTGTGTTCTCCCTTTTAGATAGTTTCAAACAGCTCAAGTCTGATATTGTTTGCTTGCTGACACATCAAGCCAAAAGAGATGAACACTGCCAAAATTTGTTTGCAAAATACATTTTGCAGTAGGGATATATTACCAACCACCTAACCAGGATGGTGATAGTGACTGTGAAATGCTCAGGGAGATTAGAGAGGCTATCAAAATAAAAAACTCAATAATAATAATTAGTAATAATGGGGGATTTCAAATATCCCCATCTTGACTGAGTACATGTTACTTCAGAACGAGAGGCAGAGATAAAGTTTCTTGACACCTTAAATGACTGCTTCTTGGAGCAGCTAGTCCTGGAACCCACGAGAGGAGAGGCAATTCTTGATTTAGTCCTAAATGGAGGACAGGATCTAGTCAAAGAGGTGACTATTGCTGGACCGCTTGGTAATAGTGACCATAATGTAATTAAATTTAACATCCCTGTGGCGGGGAAAAGCCACAGCAGCCCAGCACTGTAGCATTTAATTTCAGAAAGGGGGACTACAGAAAAATGAGGAAGTTAGTTAAACAGAAACTAAAAGGTACAGCGCAAAAAGTGAAATCCCTGCAAGCTGGATGGAAATTTTTTAAAGACACCATAAGGTAGCGACTCAATGTAAATGTATACCCCAAATTAAAAAACAGAGAACCAAAAAAGTGCCACCTTGGCTAAACAACAAAGTAAAAGAAGCAGTGAGAGGCAAAGAGGCATCCTTTAAAATGTGGAAGCTAGTGAGGAAAATAGAAATGATCATAAACTCTGGCAAATGAAGTGTAAAAATATAATTAGCAAGGCCAAAAAAGAATTTGAAGAACAGCTAGCCAAAATCTCAAAAAGTAATAGCAAAAATTTTTTTTAAGTACGTCAGAAGCAGGAAGCCTGCTAAGCAACCATTAGGGCCACTACGCAATCGAGATGCTAAAGGAGCACTCAAGGACGATAAGGCCATTGTGGAGAAACTAAATGAATTCTTTGCGTCGGTCTTCATGGCTGAAGATGTGAGGGAGATTCCCAAATCTGAACCATTCTTTTTAGGTGACAAATCTGAAGAACTGTCCCAGATTGAGGTATCATTAGAGGAGGTTTTGGAACAAATTGATAAACTAAACAGTACTAAGTAACCAGGACAAAATGGTATTCACCCAAGAGTTCTGAAGGAGCTCAAATTTGAAATTGCAGAACTATTAACTGTAGTCTGTAACCTATCATTTAAATCAGCTTCTGTACCAAATGACTGGAGGATAGCTAATGTGACGCCAATTTTTAAAAGGGATCCAGAGGTGATCCTAGCATTTACAGGCCGGTAAGCCTAACTTCAGTACTGGGTAAACAGGTTGAAACTATAGTAAAAAACAAAATTGTCAGACATAGAGCGAAACATAATTTGTTGGGGAAGAGTCAACATGGTTTTTGTAAAGGGAAATAATGCTTCACCAATCTATTAGAATTCTTTGAGGAGATTCTTTGAGGAGGTCAACAAACATGTGGACAAGGGGGATCCAGTGGATCTAGTGTTCTTCAATTTTCAGAAAGACTTTCAGAAGGTCCCTCACCAAAGGCTCTTAAGCAAGGTAAGCTGTCATAGGATAGTTGTAGTTCCCCGGATCCTCCTTCTTCCCTTTTTTAAAGATGGGCACTACATTAGCCTTTTTCCAGTCATCCGGGACCTCCCCCAATCGCCATGAGTTTTCAAAGATGATGGCCAATGGTTCCGCAATCACATCCGCCAAATCCTTTAGCACCCTCGGATGCAGCGCATCTGGCCCCATGGATTTGTGCTCATCCAGTTTTTCTAAATAGTCCCGAACCACTTCTTTCTCCACGGAGGGCTGGTCACCTCCTCCCCATACTGTGCTGCCCAGTCCAGCAGTCTGGGAGCTGACCTTGTTTGTGAAGACAGAGGCAAAAAAGCATTGAGTACATTAGCTTTTTCCACATCCTCTGTCACTAGGTTGCCTCCCTCATTCAGTAAGGGGCCCACACTTTCCTTGACTTTCTTCTTGTTGCTAACATACCTGAAGAAACCCTTCTTGTTACTCTTAACATCTCTTGCTAGCTGCATCTCCAAGTGCGATTTGGCCTTCCTGATTTCACTCTTGCATGCCTGAGCAATATTTTTATACTCCTCCCTGGTCATTTGTCCAATCTTCCACTTCTTGTAAGCTTCTTTTTTGCATTTAAGGTCAGCAAGGATTTCACTGTTAAGCCAACCTGGTCGCCTGCCATATTTACTATTCTTTCTACACATCGGGATGGTTTGTTCCTGCAACCGTAATAAGGATTCTTTAAAATACAGCCAGCTCTCCTGGACCCCTTTGCCCTTCATGTTATTCTCCCAGGGGATCCTGCCCATCTGTTCCCTGAGGGAGTCAAAGTCTGCTTTTCTGAGGGGAAGTCGTGCCTGACTAACCTAATTGCCTTCTATGATGAAATAACTGGCTCTGTGGATGAGGAGATGTGTTATTCCTTGACTTTAGCAAAGCTTTTGATACGGTCTCCCCCAGTATTCTTGTCGCCAAGTTAAAGAAGTATGGGCTGGATGAATGGACTGTAAGGTGGATAGAAAGCTGGCTAGATCGTCGGGCTCAACGGGTAGTGATCAATGGCTCCATGTCTAGTTGGCAGCCGGTTTCAAGCGGAGTGCCCCAAGGGTTGGTCCTGGGGCCAGTTTTGTTTAATATCTTTATTAATGATCTGGAGGATGGTGTGGGCTGCACTCTCAGCAAGTTTGCAGATGACACTAAACTGGGAGGCGTGGTAGATACGCTGGAGGGTAGGGATCTGATACAGAGGGACCTAGACAAACTAGAGGGTTGGGCCAAAAAAAACCTGATGAGGTTCAACAAGGACAAGTGCAGAGTCCTGCACTTAGGACGGAAGAATCCTGTGCACTGCTACAGACTAGGGACCGAATGGCTAGGTAGCAGTTCTGCAGAAAAGGACCTAGGGGTCACAGTGGACGAGAAGCTGGATGAGAGTCAACAGTGTGCTCTTGTTGCCAAGAAGGCTAACGGCATTTTGGGCTGTATAAGTAGGGGCATTGCCAGCAGATCAAGGAACGTGATCATTCCCCTTTATTCGACATTGGTGAGGCCTCATCTGGAGTACTGTGTCCAGTTTTGGGCCCCACACTACAAGAAGGATGTGGAAATATTGGAAAGAGTCCAGCCGAGGGCAACAAAAATGATTAGGGGTCTGGAGCACATGACTTATGAGGAGAGGTTGAGGGAACTGGGATTGTTTAGTCTCCAGAAGAGAAGAGTGAGGGGGGATTTGATAGCTGCTTTCAACTATGTGAAGGGGGGTTCCAAAGAGGATGGAGCTCAGATGTTCTCAGTGGTGGCAGATGACAGAACAAGGAGCAATGGTCTCAAGTTGCAGTGGGGGAGGTCTAGGTTGGATATTAGGAAACACTATTTCACTAGGAGGGTGGTGAAGCACTGGAATGCGTTACCTAGTGAGGTGGTGGAATCTCCTTCCTTGGAGGTTTTTAAGGCCCGGCTTGACAAAGCCCTGGCTGGGATGATTTAGTTGGGAATTGGTCCTGCTTTGAGCAGGGGGTTGGACTAGATGACCTCCTGAGGTCCCTTCCAACCCTGATATTCTACGATTCTATAACAGGGAAGGTCCTCTTATGGATTGATAACTGGTTAAAAGGTAGGAAACAAAGGGTATGAATAAATAATAGTCAGTTTTCAGGATGGAGAGAGGTAAATAGTGGTGTCCCCCAGGGGTCTGTACAGGGACCAGTCCTATTCAACACATTCATAAATGACCTGGAAAAAGGGGTAAACAGTGAGGTGGCAAAATTTGCAGGTGATACAAAACTACTCAAGATAGTAAAGTCCAAGGCAGACTGTGAAGAGCTACTAAAGGATCTCTCAAAACTCAGTGAATGGGCAACAAAATGGGCAGATGAAATTCAGTGTTGATAAATGCAAAGTAATGCACATTGGAAAACATAATCCCAACTATATATGTAAAATGATGGGGTCTAAATTAGCAGTTACCACTCAAGAAAGAGTTCTTGGAGTCATTGTGGATAGTTCTCTGAAAACATCCACTCAATGTGTAGCGGCAGTCAAAAAAGCGAACAAAAAGTTGGGAATCATTCAGAAGGGGATAGATAAGACAGAAAATATCATATTGCCTCTATATAAATCCATGGTACACCCACATCTTGAATACTGTGTGCAGATGTGGTCGCCCCATATAGTGGGAACCCTTTGTTTAAAAGCTTGGTTCCCTCGCCAGTCAGTGGAAAAGATGGAGTCCAGCACCAGGTGACCTGGTCACATGTTCCTGTAGTGTCACAGCAGCCGTGAGTCGGAGGCTGTCTGCAGTGTTCTCAGGAAGGTTCCCCGTGGGAGATAAGCTTCTTCTAAGGCCTATTGTTTTCTCCTAATGGCTAATTAACCGGAATGGGCCCTTCCCAGCCAGCCATATAGACTGAGAGTCTTTTGCCTAGTGGGTTATTCAGGTATACACACATTTGTAATACAGATACATAGTCAGTTTTCCTAACTTCAGACACACAAATTATACATGCATACAAATAGGATAATCATATTCAGTAAATCATAACCTTTCCAATGACACTTCACATGACTTATCTTGCATAAAATACATTGATTGTTATAATCATATTATTATAATAATAATAATATCGCTGTGAAGAATATGGGGTGCAGTGTCACAATCATATTCTTCCTCCTCTTCCTCTCTGACACCATGAAGCAATGAAAGAGGCTCATTATCAGCTGATCTCCTGGTAGAGGGAGGGAAAAGGACAAGTCAGCTACCAAGAAATACACACATGCACATATACTCCTGAGACAAGAAGCCAATAAAGCTGGTAACTGCTCCTCCTTTTCCCATCCAGTGGAGCTAACAACTGCAAAGTTAGATTGCTGGAGATGGAAGTTAGATAGTGGAGAATAGCAGGGCCATTTTTGTGTCTGAAACCATGGAACTGTTCAGGAAGAGTTAAGCATGAGCACAATGTTTACTATAGTATCTTTGGGATGAAATGTAAGACATCTCTTCATCCTAGCTTTCCTAGGATCAAAAAACCCTACTCTGTGGAACATGGAGAAGACAGAATTTTTGTTTACCTTTTCAGCTTCATTTAATTTCATAAGGTACTCAGATACCACAGTGGTTAAGGTACAGTCAAAACCTAAATAAAGAAAACCCATGATCATGACTTACTGTCCCCCATATCTATGAATAATTTCCTATTTTCTAGTAGATTTTCATAATCTAAGACCAGATTGTAATTGAATAAATGGTGTCATTCTTTTTATTTTCACGGAAGGATGTGCTGCATATATTTATATTGAGCTAACATGACAGAACTTGTTTTACATGTCAGAGCTGTGTTAGAATGAGCAGTTAGGGACAATGCCAGAGTTTCCATGCCCCAAATTTTATTTTAAGCGTTACTTATAGGGCTTACTTTCTTCTGCTCCCTAACAGTTATTTTTAAAAGTAAAGATGTTAGATTTTTTTTTTTTTTGGCGCTGATGTTCTAGCACATTACTTTAATACCCAATCATTTGCATTCCTAGCTTCATTAGGGCTTTGTGTAAATTAAGTTACCAGTGTTTTGGGGAGTGTTTTTTAGCATATTTAATGAAAATTGGTTTTACAAAGAGGTCCCTTGAAGTTGGGAACACCATACTCCACAAGAAAATAAAACCTAATTGGCAAATATAATTGTGCAGTCTGAAAACCATGCCATTTTCTTTTTAAAAATACAAATAAGAAATTTTGGCATATTTCAGTTTCCCTTGATTTTTTTTTTTCTTTTCCTTATAGGTGTCCTTCATTCAAAACCTGGTGTTTTGTGTGGAAAGAGCATACCGTGTACCTGACTTTGGTGTCTGGGAAAGAGGAAGTAAATACAACAATGGCAGCACAGAACTGCATTCAAGGTAGTTGGCAAAACTCTCAGTTCTTTTTGCTTGTATAAAGGCATATAATGTGAATGCAAAGAATTCAGGAAATGCAAAGAATTCAGGAAATGTATCAAAATAGAAATAATTAAAGTAGTATTCCAACTGCTTCCCATTGGCCTGGAGCAGCGAACAGCGCCAGTGGGAGCCGTGATCAGCCGGACCTGCGGACGCAGCAGGTAAACAAACCGGCCCGGCCCACCAGGGGCTTTCCCTACACAAGCGGCATCCCAAGTTTGGGAAACACTGGTCTAGAGTGAAATTAGTGATCATGAAAGATGCCAGATTGAGGCCTTCTGGAGACTGAAGTCTATACCTCATGAGAAATATGAGCACAGTTCTATACCTACATTCCATGTGCAAATAACCAGATACACATGTAAGTAGTTACTCGTGCACCCAAATTGTTGTAATTGCAGCTGTATATGCATTTTTACTAAAATTTACCTGAAGCCTCCTGCTCATGTATGGAGCAGTTATAGCACATGCTATGGCAGGCTAAGCTTCCCATTACCATACCACCCATATCTGGAAGACCAGCTCGCTGAGAGGTAGTTTAGTGCCCATTGCAATGGCGGACTAAAGTACAGGCCAATTTGGGGTCCACTGCAGGAGCACCAGATCCTATGTAGAAGAGGGGGGCCACTGGCACTGGAACTGTTATCTGTTTTGTCCTCCTCCAGAGTTCTTCATTTGCGACTTTTTTTTCTGGCCATCTGATATTGAGGATTTATCTAAGGCAGCTGTTTATTAAAACTTTGAGTTTAGATATTAAGGGCTTACTGTATGGTGCTGTAATTTGCAGATTTGTTAAGATCAACTTTACAATGGTGTTAAATATTCAAAGGTTAGTTTGGACGGCAAGATTTCTGATTCTCCAGATTAGCTGTAGCGTTACAAAGACATGTCTGGCTTTTGCTATTCTGACTTTGATGTCTCCGTGTGTTCCACCTGTAGTACTTACAGTGCTGCCAAGATGTGTGAAATATTGGACCTCTTCTATGTCAATTCGAGAACCTGTTTGTATTTCTTGTGGCGTGTTGATTCTCATGGTTTTAGGTTTTTTTTGTGTTGATTTTCAACCTTACTAATTGTGCATAGGCCTGGAGATCATTTGTTTTGGCTTGCGTATATCTATATGGTGAGGAATAGCAAGTTGTCATCTACAAAGTCAAGGTCCTCTAACTTCTGTGTGAAAGTCCATTTGTATGACACTTGGTTGTTCTGTGTCTTCCTCATTAAGCAATCCACTACCAGTAAAAAGATGATGGGTGACATAAGATATCCTTGTCTGATGCCTGGGGTAACCTTGAATGACTTAGTCAGTTTCAGTTGTGTATTACTTGGCATGTCATAGTTTCATAGAAGCTCTTAATGATGTTTACAATTTTCGGAGGGATTCCATAGTGGCATAGCAGCTTCCATAAGACTTTTCTATCCGCTGTTACAAAGACTATTTGAAATCTATACAATTCATATTAAAGTAATGGCTGCCATGACAGTTCTGGTGAGAGGTCCTAATTTGACGTTCTCATCTTCTCCTACCTCTGTGTCTGGCCACTGGCTCGCCAATCAGTAGTCCACTTAAGTACTACCTCCATATATTTAATTGTTCTGAGGTCTTATTGTTTTGAACTGGTCAGTTGGTATATGTTTTTTCATCCTGTCAACTGTATAATGTTGTACAGTTTCTTCATGTCATTTTTTGCTGCAGTGGTCTGTCACATCTGCTGCCATTTTATCTATAAGTCTTTTTGTTGGAATTATAATTTACTCCGGATATTACCATGACACTAATTTAACCATAAATTCCTTTATTAAATCCAGAGGCCAAATTGTATTTGTACAATTGCTTTAAACTTGCCTAAGAAGTCAAAATAATAAGCAGTTTACTACATCCAAACAATAATAAAACACTTATAAGCATTTGATCAAGATACTTACTAGTGGGCTAAACCCAGGGGTGCTTAAACCCATATTGGTCAGGCAGATATTAGCAATGAACCCTTCACTTTTTTATACCCATTAACAAACTAGTGATGTTATTGCCAATTATCAGACCATAGCTATGTACAGATGAAGCAGTTTCTTATATAGCCAATTCTTTACTGCATCTGGTACCCAGTTAACTCTGTTTTATTTCTGTTACTTCAGCCCAAACCTTAAATAAGATAACACTGGTATTTCAGAGTCACTACAAGTTTAACACAACAATTCTTCTTTCTCATTATTTCATTCTTTTTGATTCCATGCTTTGGGCCTTTTGTTCATACTATTATCCCAACTCAATTTAAAACCATAGTGCACCCAAATCTAACATAGGCCTATATTCCTACACTTTCCTACGCTCTTTTTTTGCCTCTTTGTTCTTTACAGTATATTCTTCCTCTAGTCACTGTGTCTGTGATCTTGTTCTTGCTTGATTAATTTCAGTATAACTTTGCATCTTCTTTTTTCTCACATGACCATTTGTTTTGATGTTACTTTCTGAATTCCAGCACTTCTTCACACGTTTTAGTGAAAGTTCCCTTTACCTGTTCAATTTGCTTTCCATATTCCATCATCTTCATCTTTAAGCACCTGGTATCTATTTGCTAGCTCAATTCTAAACTCTTATTGTGTTGTCATCTGTTTTAGCTTGGTGATGTTTTAACATGTGCATCTCTATTGTTCAGATCTCTTATTTATTCTTATTTTTATTCTCACTTTAGCTACCGCTAGTGCGTGGTCCGTTCCCACATCTTCCTGCTATGCACACCTCCTAGTGGAAGAAGCAATGTTTGTGCTGAAAGACAAATGAAAACTTTTAATTCTTGTATAAGTTATGTAAATTCAGATCTGAAGCTTCTTCTGTTCCTATTTATTACCTACATTCTTAAAACATTGCAGTATTGATTTTATAAGTTGTCTTGATTTTTTTTAATATATTTGTCAGCTAGGATGCACACAACATTTAAACATCTGGACTCTCACCCATCCACTGCCCTCTCTGAGATCATGTATGAGAAAATATAGACTATAGCGTCCTAAAGCACAGGCTGAAGGTATCATGAAAATCTGAAGGAAATCACTGTTTCCACTTGCCCATAAATTCAGAATAATTATTTTCTACATCCCTCCTATTACATCTACCTTGATCATCATCTCTAGAAACAAAAAAGAAACACTTTGGGTACCTCTCATCTATCTCTAGTTTGATTTGAGGCTTCAGAAGTCATTTGGTTTCTAGAGTAATGATATGTTAAATGGCAGGTTGTTGACCTACCTCACTTCAAACGTGTACTTGAATATCAGGTTGAGCTCTTTAATTCCAAGAGCATTTCAAGGATTATACTGCCAGGCATATCTTAACTTTCGTGTGGGCACATTATAGACTACTGGATAATGTAGACCTGGTCTAACTGCTTTATGATGAGAATGTCCTTATACTTATTAGCTGTGATCTTTTTGTTATTCATGTCCTCTCGAAGGAAAACTCTGAAATCAGATACAAGCACTATTTGTGCTCTATTAGCTATAAAGTCAATAGAGCTATGGCTTTTTAGATGACAATTGTAATAATTTTCTAGAGAAAATGGGCTTACAAAGGTAGATTAAAAGAAAAGTGACAATGATAGTCTGACACAAATGACATCCATAGTATGTAGGATTTGTCATAATAGATCAGTACACTTATTTTAGTGTGCAGTAATTTTACTTAATTCAGTTGCATGATGTGGAACTCCATGTGTTGTGAATCTCATTGCATTAAAAACTGGTAATTATAGGTATGTCCTTCCTATACTTTGGTGAAGTCTTGTTTACATAAATTACAAAACATAAAAAAAACAAGCAAACAAAAATCTACAAGATTATACACGGTGTTGCAGTAGTTCCTCTTTTTTTTTTTTTTTTTTTTTTTTTTAGTTTAAAAATTCCATTCCACACCAGTGCTCACCCCTACTGTCATTCACCCTCATGAAAAATAAAAAAATAAAAAAAGCCTCCCATTGAAAAATCAGTGCTCCAAGTTATATTCTTCCTTTGTCTCTCCCAGTGTTTTTAGTGTCTCTTTTGTGCTCTCTGTGTAGTTAGGCTGCAAGCTCCTCGAGCCAAGGACCAGAACGTCTTTGTTCTGCCATATTGGACTGAGTGCATTGTTGTTCCCAAAATGACAATGACATTTGTAGCTTGTTTTTCTAAGCTGAGAAATAGAGCTTTGACTTTTGGTTAATCCATCACAGAAAGCGTGTAAGCTGCTGCCCTCCCCATCTCCCTGCCCGTGCATAGATATCCTTACTCTCTCTAATATCTCTTGGAGGTTTTTTCCCTTTAATTCTTCATGGGAAAGAGCTGAGGTCCAATTTCAGCCACAGATGAGGAAAAGTGGGAGAGAAATGTGCACTGAGGGATCTGTGTGGATGAAAAAAAGAGACTAGGCTACTCCAAAATACCCCATGTGCTGCCTCAATGTACCACTGCTCTGGTAGAGTGGCATAGGAGAATATCAGAAATCATTCAGGAAATGTATATAATGCTACTCAAGGCTGTAGGTGAATTGTTTGTCCATGTCTCTCTCTAATGGCTATGGACTATGAAGCAAGCTCTTAAGCTTCAGTACACTTTTGACACTGAATTCTTGTCACTTAATATCTGAGTGATTGTTCCTGCTCATAACTTATGCTTTCTTTCAGAATTGGAAGTTATGTCTCGTCATCTTTAATGGATATAGGCCTCTTTCATACAGGATGCTGTCTGATATAAAGTAATTTGAGTGATAACCAAAAAGCCCAGCCTGTGGTTCAGAAGATGCAAATATCTTTGAAGTATTTACAAAAGGGTAGCTTTCTATTTTAGATTAGTTTCAAGTTGGTGATAATTAGTTTCTAATTGCCACTGAATGGTGAAAAACTCTTTGGACCAGATCCTCACAGACATAAAGATGCTGCTACGCTGAAGTCAGCTTTGTTGATGCTGTGTTGATTTGCACATTCTGGGGATTGAAGTCTCTATTTCTAACTACAAGGTTTTGAAGTTAGCACAGAAGTCAGAAATCGTTATGAACTTTTTAAAATACTTTTATGTAACCCTGGAAAAGATGGGGTTCCTCCATTCACAGTTTCAGGATAACTGCGCCTGTGTACTCTCTCTGTGTTCCACTTCAGGAATGACCAGTCAGGTCTCTAGCCGTAACCTGTATCTGAGCATGGACCCATGTCCCACTCCCTTCCAACCACAGGTTTTAAGGCTGCACAGCCCCATGCCATATACTATGACAGGGATCAGCAACCTTTGGCATGCGGCCCATCAGGGAAAGCCTCTGGTGGGCTGGGCCGGTTTGTTTACCTACCGCGTCCGCAGGTTCGGCCGTTCGCAGCTCCCACTGGCCGCGGTTTGCCGTCCCAGGCCAATGGGGGCTGCGGGAAGGGTGGCCAGCACATCCCTCAGCCTGTGCCGCTTCCCACCACCCCCATTGGCCTGGAGCGGTGAACCACGTCCAGTGGGAGCTGCGATCAGCCGAAGCTGCAGGTAAACAAACCGGCCTGGCCCGCCAGGGGCTTACCCTGGTGGGCTGCGTGCCAAAGGTCGCCGATCCCTGTATTATGATGTGCCCAGCAAGTCAGTCTACCTAGTGGCCCTCACCTATGCTTTGCATTCGCTCTAAGGTCTATGACCAGTGTATGCCAGTAGTTACAGCAGTGGTTTTCAACCCACAGGCCACTTGTGGCCCAATCAGCACACAGCTGCGGCCCGTGTGACATCCTCAGGTCCATACAGGTAGTATATATATATATTGTGTGGATGCGGTCCACAGAACACATAGACAGCTGCATATGTGGCCCACAGTGGTAAATAGATTGAGAACCACTGAGCTACAGGTTTCCCCACACATCTTTCTCAGCAAAGTACATTTATTCTTAGGTTTAAAAACATCACAGAGAAAACATTAAAAATAAAATAAAAGGGCCTATATGTTTACTAAATTTACCAGAAGTTGTCCATCAGTCCTGTGGAGCTCTGGTAGGCCAAAATTATTCCTTTTCTGAATCAAAAGAAAGACCCTTGAGTCTGTTTATACTCAGCTTTTATATATTCCAAGTTTGTTCTTTGACTATTGGTCTTTGGAAAACCTGTTTTGATTTGAACCAGTCTATGCAGATCACCCCAGGGGCTAGTACCTTTCCAGAGTTTGTTTACGGTCTCAGCAACTTGCCTTACTCACCGTCCCGACCACACACACTTTTTAGTTCCTGAAGAAGCTGTGATATATGCAACTCCATGGAGTTGCATATAATTCCTGGCCCAGAATGATACATAAACCATTCATAAACTTAATACAGTATGGTCCTCAAAAATACCCAATGTGCTTGCAATATCTGTCTCATCTCTATTCTTTTACTCTTGGATATCTCAATAGGGGAATCTCAGGTCTGCTGTATTTCACTGGTTCAAAGGCAAGCATTGTAACACCTTTTAGAATAGTATGTTTCCTTACCCATGTGTTTGAGCTTCTGAAAAATTAATTTGTCCTGCAACCATTTGATCAAGATGTTCTCCAAGCATCTGCTGAGTACCTCCACAAAAAATGTTTCTTTGACATCTACCATATGTACTGTTGATAGGATGTTTCTAGAACACAGCATCTCCATATTCCAGGTCAAAAAGGCACAGGAATCTTGATCTTGTGCTTCTTTGTTGAGCAGATCATATGTTGCTGTCATGTTGTTTGCCCCTATTAAGATTGTTTTGTTGGTCTGGCTGGCTGCCTTTTTAATTTCGTTTAGTGCCTTTTTTAACATATATTTTAATCACACACATATATGTGCAATGTCTTATGCTATTGGACATTATTTCTGTCACCATTTGCGATGTTCCTTTTAACCCCGCAACTTGTGGGTTCAGGAAAAAAAAAGTGCAGGTGTAGGTGAGAATCCTGATATTCTTGGGTTTATCAAAGGATTCAGACCTAATTGAGAACCTGTTACTAAATTTAATGGGAATCAACTGTTTAAGCATTTTTCTTTCAAAATAAGTAATGTGCATTAGGCTAAATATATGCTAAAATACATTGTCTCTTACTGTTATGTTTAGAGGGAAACAATCCAAGCAAGGGTCCTTGAACTTTTTGTTGTCTAAGATTTTGATTAGTAATTAGCAATAATGTACAAATTTTAGTGCCTGCTTTCCGTTCTTTCATTAAGGTTATGGGATAGATGTTGCAATTTAAAGCTGTAATTAATGACATTTTAGTAACTCAGTTAACTTCCTTGTCATGCCAGTAGCATTAGGGAATACAAATGTTAGTTAAATTAATAAAGACATGGATTTAAGACAAAAAAAAAAAAATAGATCCAGGTCCTGACTACCCCAAATCTCAAGAATGGTTGGATCGGGTTTTGTTTTGAGGCCATCTAGAGATAGGACATCTTTCACAAAGAGAATAGAGTAGACTGGGTTCCTACAACGTGTTCATCTTGTGCTGTTGTACATCCTAAAGGGGAAAAGAAGGAAAAGTTCCTTAGGAGTTATGACCAGAGCTGTATATTTTAAAAGAACATATTTCTTACAATATTAATTCATAGGGTATGTAATGTACAAATGACCCAAGAGAAATGAACATAACATGCCTAATAGCAGAAACTCTATTCTGTTTTTTTTTTCCTTGACTCATCCAGCAAGAAGTAATTAATGATTAAATCTTCAACTGTCTGAAATTTAATAGCATTCGTAATGTGCATCATCTTATACTGCTTACTGTTTTGAATAGCTTTTCATTATCTTAAGACATATTTGCTATTTCAGTTGTTAAAATATATTAGCACTTTTCCTCCTTACTGTAGTATTGCAGGATCTTCCTTATGTATTTGTCATCTGCAAAATATAGCACTTAAAGCAGTCACTAGCATACAGTAGGGGAAGGGTCTGATAGACTATTAACATGAAGGAATATTTATTATATGATGGGGAAATGAAAACAGCCTTTTAATTTTAAAACACTAGTATTTTTATTTGCAAGCAGTGTTTGTGCAAGTAGTGAAATCTTCAAAGTACTGAATAAGCAAAGGTAGAAGAATCCTGGTGAGCTACAAGTAATACTGATTGTTTACCCAAGAATATTGAGTGAGCAAGTAAAAGTAATATAAGTTAAAGTTGTTCACTATGGAGGAATCCATATTTTTTATACTCTCTGTGAGCCCCCTCCCCTTACCTAGACAAAATAAGATAACTTATTCTGCCTAAATGTCGTCGCTCTTTCCCTTCCAGTCAACTATTACCTCTGTTAGTTCTTGCCAGTCAGTTCTTCTTGCCCTCACTCTCCAAAAATGCCTACTCATGTGTATTGAAGGTGTTCCTCTGGAAGAAGAAATAGGGACTTCTCCGTTAACGTGTAATCCAGTTATCAAAGCAATGGATTTATCTTGTGCTCATAGAGCGTATCCGATTTATTTAGAATATAGCTATAACACCCAAGAAACATGATTTAACTAAGTTGCTATGCCGATTTCAGTTAAACCAGTTGCTCTTTCATAACTGTACTAGCCAAAACTACTAGAATAAAGTTAAAATTTATTTTGAGAGACTTGACACTGAGGAAATGGTTAGTATCCATTACACCAGTGAGTTCAGCTTACTACTTCATTGCATTATCTGGGTAACAAAATCATCCGAAGGTTTAAAAACCAAGGGAATTTACCAGTCTTTGATGCCAGCTGCTCCAAGCAGAATTTTTTAGCTAACCTAATCAGCTTTCCCTTGTTGAACCAATTAGAATTAAATCCCACAAGCTTTAATTCTGGCAGTGTTTCTGAAAGGAAAACTGAGGTTTTATAAAGCTATTGGTGATGGTTTAAAAAAAATGATACAGCTTGAAATCAATTTTTTTATGGCATTGCTGGTAATGAAAACAGTCAAACAGAAATAATGTGTGCTAAATATAATACATGCAATTCTACAACTAGACATGTTTCCCCTTCCATTCTGTTTAAAATATTTTCTGCATAGTTATAAGATGCTCTCCTGACTAGGGTCTGACTTTATTTTTAAATATTTTTATATTGACTATCCATAAATATATGGTGGTATATTTACAAGGAAAAACTTGTCTGTATAAATCCCAGCCAAACTTCTCTAACAAAATGCTTTTGACGCTGTACAAGCAAGGTTCAACATATAGCTTATCCATACTTGTATCTTTTTTGAAAAATTGCACATAATCATATAATATGTTAGCTATGAGTAATGTAACCATTTTTAAATAATGTCAGTTCAAAGTCAGAAAAAATTGGGCTTATCGTTGACTCTTCTGAACTAGTATTTTTCCCCTTAGCCAAATGTTCCCTTTTAAATTACTCTAATACAAAAATCTAATTTTGTCAAAATTATAAAATATAAATTCCTGGCAGTGATTAATTGCAGTTTCTCTACAGAAGGGACTGATGCCAAAATACCTCGAGACAAATTTATTCCTCAAAGTCATGAATTTCTTTGAGTCAAGGTCACTCTCATGGTATCTCTGTGTGGGCGGGGGGGGAGCAGGGGGCTCTGATATAAGCTAGTATCATAATTTCTTCATATTGCCTTAATTACATAATCCTTATCCCAAACAGAATATGACAAAAAAGTCTTTCCATATAGGTGAAGTTGCATTTTTGTAGAGAAAATTAAATAATTTAGTAATTTGAAGTAATTGACCAGTATTTACACAAGTATTGCTACCAATAAAGAAACTACAATATTACACCAATTAATACTTTTCAGATCCTTCAGACTTTCCCAATATTAGGATATTACATCGCTTAAGGAATTTCCCCACCATCTTGATCTTAACAGTATAACTCAGTGTTTCCCAAACTTGGGACGCCGCTTGTGTAGGGAAAG
>NW_020664481.1:32464658-32487710 GCF_002925995.2 Terrapene triunguis | reverse complement strand
AAAACCATTTTTCATATATATTAATGTTTTAGCTCATTATTATTTCAATATAGTTGACACAGTTGAAGTTCTGGTATATGTAGTTTAGTTGTATATCATTTAAAACAATATTTCAGTGATGGTGCCTTTTTTGTCATTCCTCTGCTTAAGATGAGGTCTCTGACTCAGCACATTTGTAGCAGTGGATTGCTGTTGGTTTTTGCTTTAAGACTTTCTAATAATTTACATTTTTTATGGGAGTATTAAGGTATAAAGTGTGATAATGAAAATGAACCTGCATAGTAAATTTTGAAAAAAATCACATTCATGATACCCTAAGAGTAAAAAAGTCCTTTCTCTCTTTATGATGGTGGTTTTGCTTTTTTTCAATATTCAGATTTCAGATAAATCTGCCAACTGTCTGTAGATTTGTATTAGCCCACCTTAAACTCTTTTTAAAAAAAAAAAATGTGTAAGGCCAAAAAATGTGTTAGCTAGAAGAAAATGTTGCTGCTGCTTCTGTGCTGACAAAGTGTTGGTGACCCCTGAAAGTATAATATTATATATTATTAAAATGAAAGAAATTGGAAACTACAAACCATTTGACTTTACAATGGATGGTTTGTGAATAATGCTTTATATATTTTAAAATCAAAGTTTTGCTAATTTAGAAAGATTTATACATTTTAATTTGGTTTACAATCTGTATTTAGAAAATTGTAGAATTTTGTAAATAGATGGTTTCTTTTTATTTCTTCAAAAATAAAACATCAGTTGTTTACATACAATATTATACAAATGTCTGAAGTTGATTAGCAATTTGTAATATTTTTATGTGGGTCTTAACTAGTTACTAAGTAATGTTGTAGTGTACTATTACCTGGCTGTTTGATTACTAGAAGGAATAATCGTAGTTTCCCATTCTCTGTTCTGCATGCAACGTCCACAGAGGCAAGAGAGAACACGTAACATTTTGTGATGATATTTTTACTATGTAGTGGGAAGCATAAACAGTTAAAGGTGGAACCTGGGCAATAAGCTCTGTACTAATTGTTGTATGTGAACAATCATCTATATATAGCCATGAAAACATCAAAAAAGTGAACATCGAAAATTAGATTGACACATAATAGCAAAATCTTCTTTTTGTAATGCCAGAACAAGTTCTGCTAGCCGCTTTAGTGACATGAAAGGTCAGTCGATTTAGATGTTACTCTAATGTACACTGCCACCTGATTACCACCTGGTGCTAATGAGAATGGCCTTCGTGTATGTTTCAGTGGCCTCTCAGTTATAAGGACAAAACCTGAAAGGACTCCTTTGATATTTTTTTTTTAATTTAGAAAAGAATTTGGCATATTTTAAGTACAAGTGAGCTTCCAGTAAAGACTTGTTCTAGAACCTAATCAGATTAGCTGATGTGGAAGCTACAACTTCAGGCAGAACATCATAATGAAAATTTCAGTTACTTTTCTTTTAGTAAATATAATTTATGCATGATTTGGGCAGGAACATTTCTGATACTGTGGGAATTCCAGTGAAAGATGCATCATGTGAAAAATGATCTTTTCTGTTAAGTGGGTGGACATCATTTGTTTAAGAAATGTGTCTTATCTCTTTTCCTGTTAGTGTAGGCCTTTCTCTATAGGACAGATACGGTGACCAAATAGCAACTGTAAAAAAATTGGGACTGAGGTGGGAAGGGTAATAGGTGCCTATATAAGACAAAGCCCCGAATATTGGGATTGTCCCTATAAAATTGGGACATCCGGTCACTCTACAGAGAGAGGATAGTAACATGGAGAAAAAATGTGATAGGAATGTGAGCTGAGTTTTAGGATGATGGGCTAGATTTAGTGTTGTCTTATGGCAGAGGAATGTTTATCCAGAAGGGGCAATCAGTTGCCACCTCCTTTTCATTTCTGGGTAGGCTTTCAGCCAACTAATAAAGGTCCCTGGCCAGAAATTAAGCAGTTTTGCCCAACAGAACTACCAATAGGTGGTTATGATGCAACCATCCTCTTTTGGTGGCAAAAGGTCAGAGGAGATATTTTTGCCTTATTGTAATAACAGGTGAACAAAGTGTGTGTGTATGTGTGCGCACTTAAAAAACAAAAACAAAAAACAAACAAAAAAACAAAACGCGCACACAGAGTTTATACATAGAATCATAGGACTAGAACGGACCTCAAGAGGTCATCTAGTCCAGTCCCCTGCACTCGTAGCAGGACTAATTATCTAGACCTTTCCTGATAGGTGTTTGTCTAAACTGCTCTTAAAAATCTCCAATGATGGAGATTCCACAACCTCCCTAGGCAATTTATTCCAGTGCTTAACCGCCCTGACAGTTAGGAAGTGTTTCCTGATGTCCAACGTAAACCTCCTTTGCTGCAATTTAAGCCTCTTCTTGTTCTGTCCTCAGAAGTTAAGAAGAACAATTCTTCTCCCTCCTCCTTGTAACAACCTTTTATGTACTTGAAAACTGTTATGTCTTCTCTTTTCCAGACTAAACCAACCCAATTTTTTCAGTGTTCCTTCACAGGTCATGTTTTCTAGACTTTTAATCATTTTTGTTGCTCTTGACTTTCTCCAATTTGTCCACATCTTTCCTGAAATGTGGCGCCCGGAATTGGACACACTACTCCAGTTGAGGCCTAATCAGCGCAGAGTAGAGCGGAAGAATTACCGTACTTCTCGTGTCTTGCTTACAACACTCCTGCTAATACATCCCAGAACTATGTTAGCTTTTTTTGCAACAGTGTTACACTGTTGACTCATATTTAGCTTGTGATCCACTATGACCCCCCAAATCCTTTTCTGCAGTACTCCTTTCTAGTCAGTATGTGTGCAACTGATTGTTCCTTCCTAAGTAGAATACTTTGCATTTGTCCTTATTGAATTTCATCCTAGTTACTTCAGACCATTTTGAATTATAATCCTATCCTCCAAAGCACTTGCAACCCCTCCCAGCCTGGTGGTGTTTGCAAACTTTATAAGTGTACTCTCTATGCCATTATCGAAGTTATTGATGAAGATATTTGACAGAACCAGACCCAGAAATGATCCCTGTGGGACCCAACTCGTTATGCCCTTCCAGCATGATTGTGAACCACTGATAACTACTCTTTGGGAACGGTTTTCCAACCAGTTATGCACCCACCTTATAGTAGCTCCATCTAGGTTGTATTTCCCTAGTTTGTTTATGAGAAGGTCATGCGAGACACTATCAAAAGCTTTACTAAAGTCAAGTTATACCACATCTACCGCTTTTCCCCTATCCACAAGGCTCGTTACCCTGTCAATAATTAATTTAAATCAGAAAAACATTATTTACTTACGGTGAAATTCACCTTTTTCTGCACAAAGCCTGAAAAACAAGCTTTGTGCAGTGAACTATGGCATGGCTAATCCAAATGGGCAGGAAATGGGTTCTGCAAATCCAGTAGCCCGTATCCCAGCGTGCCCCAGTAGATCCCTCCATCTTGACCTGTTTAACACTGAAAGAGGTTTCCAGTGTTTTACTGTGGGACATAGATGACACAGAGATTCTTACATAGGACTTTCATATATAAAATTGATGAGGACTCCCTGATATAAAAATACTCCAGATAATTTATTAAATATAACCCATACTAAGAATAAAACAAATGGGATGGAAATATTTGTCCCTATTTTTCATTAAAAAATGAAATTAGAAATTTTTTTAGCAGCGTTACTCAGCATTATGCTGCTCCCATTGTTCTTTTTCGAAGCTACTGGCTTCTGAGGACTTTTGAAAATCTGGCCACTTAATGTAGGTGCCTAAATGAGACATGAGCTCTTCTGAAAGTCAGGCCCCATGCAACTTGTTTTCACATGTAGTAGGATAACTAAACGCATTACATAAAAGTTTCAGAATAAACAAAAAAATGTGTAAAAAAAATAAATAGATAGATAGATAATCATTTATCCAAACATTGTAATAACATTGATGTGGGAAATCATGGAGATAATTTCAGATAATAAGTTCAAAGCATCGATATAGCTCATTTTGGTTTAATGGATATAGCCTACTACAGAGTGTATCTCAGTATTTATCCACTAGTTGAGTGAATGAGTTGAAGATAATTATAGATGGATGGCGGACATCAGAATTGTGCAGTTTCTTTGATCTAAAACTGATATGTGGTATTTAACTTTTCATCCAAGTTATTTGATCACAGGTTTCTTTTGTCAAGTTTTCTGTCTGAGAGCTGAGTGTACAGAAATTGTGCAGAAAGTAAACTTGCTGTCCTACTAGCAAAGCCTCGAAGCACAGAATGCTAGATGTCCAACAGCAAAATGAAACCAGATGCATTTTTTCCAGGTGGTCACTGACTTTTAAAGACAAATTAAAAACTGAAAAGAAAAATTCTGGAAAATAAATACAACCTATTGCATCATTGTCCATTAGCTTAGGGTTTAAACACAAATACGAATCAAGAAGAGATCCTACTTCTGAAAGAAACATCAAGTATTGATTTGTTAAATTCCAGGTTTGTACGTATAACAAATGTCTTTCTTTTTTCCCCCTCAGCTCTGTTGGGTTAGCAAAAGCAGCCCTAGAAGCAATTAATGGATTCAACCTCTTTGGCAATCAGGTAGTAAAAACATTTGTTTGTTCATTCTATATTTTTAAAAATTAACAGGTTGTTTTTTAATAAATAGTTTTCACCCCTGATCAATGGATGTGTAGAATTCATATAAAACAGTCAGTTCAATCTCAAAACTGGTAAATTCATTTGTTATGTTTTCAGGTACAGAATAACTGAATAAAATCAGATTTGTCCTTACATATAGCAGGTTTTATTTCTCTTTCCAGTTGTGTATGGTTTTTAATATTTTTTTGTTTGTTAACTCTGGTTAAAATTGAAATGTCTACAACTTTTCTACTTCCCTATCACCTTTGATCAAGATTTTAAACAACGCATCTTGTTTATGTGATCTAACTACTGTCATTTGTGTTTTAAATCTCAAGTAGGTTGCACGATCATTTGAATCTTCTCTGTTATCAACCTTGCACATGGTCTATTTATTTTGTTGTTGTTTTTTATTTGGTTTGGGTTTCTTCCCCCCGCCTTCCAGATACATTTAACTCCATTAAAAAACGTAAGCCTTTCATCATACTTTACCTCTGCCAGACATTCCCATTTTTATATTCTCAAAAATATTGGATATAGGTCTCTTACTATATTATACCCACAAAGGTCTAGACTCAAGAGTATTCTTCCCAAACTTATGACCCCGAAAAGGTGAGTAATGGAGGAAATGTGTCACTGACCCATTAAACATTGTCAGTCAATGGGGGAAAAGGGAGTTGTGGCTGTACAAAAATAAAGGAGACATGGATGGTGCCATACGTGCAGAGATAACTGAATTGCAAGGGCAAAGCACTCTGGCAGAGGATTGTCCATAAGTGACTTTTGGCAAAAAAGTGAGTGCAGCAGCAGAGCTGTGAGTTTAAAATGTTATAATGGTTTAAACTTGCTCCCATGTTGCATTTTTTCAAGTATTCTTTCAGTTCTCAGGCAGTATTTGTCTTTCTAGAATACCCATATGCCTTCATTTCTGAAAAGAGAATATTAATAGATGTAATGTTTTAGTTTTGCAAATTCCCTTTTACTGTTGAAAATCATCCAAAACTTGATTTTGAAACCATTAATTTTTTCCTCCTTCAGCCACTAAAATAAAACTGCTACTATTAAACAGTAGTGCATTGAAAGTCTATAATCTTTGAAGGGTTAAATCATTTTATATTGTGACCTTCTGTACTTGAAATAGCACTGAGCTAATTAAAAGTCAGAGGCTGGAGAAATATATCCAAATACGCTGAGAGGAATGTCCCAGCTGTACACTGAATGAAAACATCAAAAACTTAAGGACTGACTGAGCCCCAGGAATCTTATTCAAAAACATTATTCTTGATGGTTTAAAAGGGTGGGCACTTTTTTTTTTTTTTTTTTTAGTATTGGTTCTTTTCTCAGAGTGGTAGCCGTGTTAGTCTGTATCAGCAAAAATAACTGCCACAAGGACTCCTTGTTGTTTTTGCTGGTACTTTTTCTGTTGCCTCAAAAGTCAGAGACACAGCTGATTTGCGGAGTGGCAATCCTTGCCTATTTCAAAGCTTAAAATCCTACTTTAAGATACAGCAAAAATTGATTCCAATGGTGAATCCAGTGTGGGGGTTGGGGAGGAAATTTATACAGTTACCAAAAAAAAGACCGTCTTAACTGAAGATCAGGGAGACTTGAGCATTTTTTTGTTAAGTCACCTTTATTTAGACTTGCAAACCCAATGCTGAGTTAATGTACTAACTAAGTGAGCTAGTGGTTATTTATTCATTATTACTACTATTTTCTTATTTGTATTACTGTAGTGCCTGGAAGCCCAAGTCATAGAGTAGGATCCCATTGCTAGGTGCTGTACACAGAACAAAAAGACATTCCCTACCCCAAACAGTTTACAATCTAGAATAGGAGGATACAGACAGATGGAAGTACATGAAAACAATGACAATATTGTCTACATAGACAAGACAGACACTGGGTGGGAGAGGGGATACAACACAGAACCAAGTGAACCATGTGACGATAGCAAACATATTACAGTAAAAGCTGTGATATCTGGCAGTGTACCAACCGATAAGCTCTATAAACCGGCATTTCTAATCTTCATATAAAGTCTGGTTTATAGTCCAGTTGGTGCGGGGCGGGCAGGCTCCCTACGTGGCTCCCTGGAAGCGACGACATGTCTCTGCTGCTCCTGGGTGGAGGAGCGGCCTTGAGGGGTTCAGAGAGTGTGTGTGGGGGGGGTGGGGGTTGGGGCGCAGGGGGGTGCAGGGCGTGGGCTCTGGAACGGAGTTTGGGTGCGGGGTTGGGGCGTGGGGGGTGCAGGCCGCGAGTTCTGAGAGGGAGTTTGGGTGCCAGGAGGGTGCGGGGTTGGGGGGCGAGGGGGTGGGGTGCAGGGTGCAGGCTCTGGGAGGGAGTTTAGGTGCAGGATTGGGGTGCAGTGGGTGCAGGGCGCTTGCTCTGGGAGGGAGTTTGGGTGCAAGGGGTGTGTGGGGCTGGAGGTTGAGGTGCGGGGGAGTGCCAGATCTAGGGAGCGCTCACCTCAGGCGGCCCCTCGCAAGTAATCCTTGCAGCCCCTAGGTGGAAGCGCAGCTAGGCGGCTTTGCGCACACTGCCCCCCCTCCCTCTGGCCTGGAACCATGGCCAGTAGGAGCTGCGGGGATGGCGTCTGTGGACAGGGGCAGCGTGCGCAGAGCCACCCAGGCGCGCCTCCGCCTAGGGGCTGCAAGGACTGGTTGCTGCTTGTGGAGAGCTGCCCGAGGTGAGTGCCCCCCGTCTGGCGCACCCAACCCCACCGCACCCAAACTCCCTCCCTCTTAGTTAACCAGAATTTTTCAATTATCGGCATCCCCCATTCCCCCAACCTGCCGGATTAAAAAGCTTTTACTGCAGTTCCATAATTTTGTGGGGTATTGGAGAGATGGGGTTAGTTAGGAGGAAAGAAAAGGGAAGGGGGACAGAGCAGGGCAGGAGAGGGTAGGAGTGGCAGGTGTGGAATAAAGCTGAGCTGAAGGGCCTGAGGAGGGAGGGGGAGAGTTGGAGCAAACAGCCAATTGGCACAGGGCAGAGAAAGTGTGAACATTCTGTAGTGTCCCCAGAGTTTGTGTGGGTCTTGCCTGCACAGTTCTGAGTCTGGAGGGCCCCACTTTCTACCCCTCTGTCTCTGCTTTGGCTGTTCCGCATCCTACTGGCTGGAGTTATAGCACAGATCTAATGTTAGTATGGCACTGTGTAAACTGGCGTGGCCATCCCTCCGCTTCCGCCTTTGAGGTAGGCCACACCTCCTCCCAGTTTGGTCTGCTAGAGTCCAACCAACTCCACCACGTCCCAGCCCAGGGCCCTAACAGCGGCGGAATGGTCCACCAGTGGGTCAGTGGATCCGCCCGCAATACACTGACCTTGTTTCAGGCCAACTTCCAGCCAGACTGTTGCCTGGTTTCCCTGGGCTGCTTTCTACTTCTCCCCCTTAGGTGTACCTGTGTCCAGGGGTCATCCTCAGTCTCTCCTGGATACACTGCCAACGGTATCAGTAGCAGCTCCTCAGCGTCGGGCGTGGCAGGGCTCTCTGGAAGCTTAGGCTGGTCCCCGGGGCAGCAGTGGTTCTCCTTGGCATCCCTCTCCAGCAGTGGAGAAGAAGCGGCTGTCTCCTTCGGCAGCTCCCTCTCAACTGAGCTGCTGGGCTGGCCTTTTATACTTCTGCTTCCTGTCCCACCCTTCTGCTTCCAGTGTGGGGCGTGGTCCTCCTGGCTCCGCCCCCCAGGTGGCTTACAGCATTCCCACCGCTTCCGCTTCTGAGGGGGGCCATGCCTTCTTGCTACTTACTGGAAACAGGAGACCAGGATTCCCATTCTAAGTTCTGTTCCTTATTGTCTGTATGATTTTTTTGAGTAAATCCCTTAAATTATTTGTTCCTCAGTTTCCCCATCTGTAAAATTGGGGATAGTAATACATACCTCACAGGTGTATTATGAGGCATAATTAATATTTGTAAAGAATGTTCAGGTCCTTAGGTGAAAGGTGCAATGTAAGTACCAAGTACTATTAATCTTCTTACTGGAAGTACTTTCACTAGACAAAGTTAATATAAAAAAATTAAACTGTGCTTAATGTAGAATTTTCTCTTCTTATTTTACTGACAGACAATATAGTACAAAAATGTAGATTATAGGAAGGAGTATGTGGCAAACCAAAATATTCAGGTTTTGTTTGTTTTTTTAATTTCATACAATCAGTTTCAAAAACCTGCTGCAGATTCCATTCTACACTGCAAGATTTTATAATTCTCTTTTAAGGATGCAAAGTATCACTTTGTAATTATAGGTTTTTGTAAGTACGCAGGCTTCTGGGGCTCAGTCTTCCACCACTAAAATCAAAGCAGGTTTTGCCACTGACATCAGTTGTGCACGGACAGACTCTTAATTTCACCTGTGGTAATTGCCGCTGAAGTGTAACCTTACAAGAAAATCAATGTTTGAAAATATGGAAATTCACAATTCCAAATTACACTACTCAGTCTATTTGTAATTCTTCCCTTCTTCCCCCCAGATCTGTCATCTTCCTTAGCAATCTGAACCTCTCATCCTTCCTTCCTTAGTTCTTTTTCTAGCTGTATAAATTATTTTTGGATCAAAGACATTTTCTAAGATTTTTTTAAGTTCACAGCTAGTGGCTTAGATTTTGGATAGTCACTGTATTTGTGCAGCTTACAGGTGAATATCAGAAATGTTCACTGCAGAATAATGCTTTATAAATGGTATAATCGCTGTAAATGTGCTAGCTCTGTATCACATACAGACTTCAATCAGTGGTTAGCAAGTGCAATCATAGGGCCCACTCTTGCATGGTACTGAACACCCTCAACAACTTGCATCATTGGAGCCTAGTGAGGAGAAGTGAATGATTATTATAAGTGTGCCTTTTATCTAATCAAGAATGTCTAAAGTAGTATTACCCCACCCCAGCAGTGTGTGAATGCCAGAGTTGGCACAACCACTTTGTAACTAAATAAATTATTCTGTTTTTTTATTGACTAATAAGATGAAAAAGTTTTTATGGGTGAATAAAGATATCTTATGTTGTTCTTCAAGTGCTGACCTCTATGTGTATTCCTTATGTGGGTACACATGTGCACCATGCACCTGAGTTCTGAGATTTCTAGAAAATAGTATCCATTGTCTGCAAATACGTAGTTGTTCTCCTCATGCTCCAAACCAAGGATATAAGGGGCAGTGCAGATCCTTCTTACTCCTGCATGGCCTGAGTTATAATCCTCTGTGTCCACAGATTTCTCCATGCTTCCTTTCTCTTAACAAACCTGTAAATATATTGTAAATAGTTTTAGTATTTTAGTGTAGTTAAAGTTTTAGTTTTAGCATAGTTAGTATAACTTAGTTTTCTCCCTGCCTCTGGGAGTCTCTCTCCAAGACACAGACTACTCCCAGAGTCACAGGGTTTAAGAACTGCATTTCCTGCCCCCACTCCTTCTCCATGAGCAATGAGCACCAATGCTGCCTCTGTTTTCTGGGAGAGGCACATATCTCAGTTAAGCACAGAATTTGGTGCTTGTTTCTCCCTCAGACCCGTGAGGCTCGTGAGTGCTGGCTGGAAAAACATCTGATGGAGAAGGCTATGAGACCTTGGTTTGATCTGGGTTAGGGAGACCCCCTTGTATGTCAGTCTCAACTGATGAGTATCCCTCCAAGCACATGCTCAGGAACAAAAGTCGGAGCTGCTAAGCTCATAGAGTCATCATCCACGCTTCTCATAACAGTGAGGGGCACTCTCACAATCATAAGGCCATATCTCCTTCCAGAAGAGATCACTCCCTGACTCCCTCCAAGTCAAGTGAATCCTCACAGGTGGATCCTAAGGAATTAGGCTCACTTAAATCCTTTGGCCAGGAGGGGAAGGTGCAAAGGAAAAAAGATCCACCAGTACTATTGTTGTGTCTGATTTCTAAGCCGAAGGATTGGCACTTGACGACAACATTTAAGAGTTCACTTGTAGACTCTTTGACAGTACTCGCCCTTCCCTATAAAGAACTACCATCCATGATGACTGTGGATGCACTGGATCCATTGGTCCCAACTTCTGGAACGCCCCAGACTCTGGGACAGACCAAAACTTACACCTTGTCAGAGGAGATCTTCACCCTTCCTTAGCCTCAATCTCCTTTTCCTTCCGATCTGACCTTACTATGAGACATTGGCACACCAGAGGAGGAAATTACTTCCAGGAGACATGAATGTTCCCCTCCTTAGCCCTTAGGCAGGAGCTTTCACTCATTGGTATTGATGGCTCTACCAGTGGAACAGGACCTGGCATTCTCTTCGGAGGCTCCAGATGATCCATCACCCCCACATAATGAGGTAAGTCCAGACAGAGACTTGCAAAGATCTGGGGTCTATCCTCCACCCAGATGTGACTACCTAAGGGAACAATGGTACCCAATACAATGGAGTCCCCCTCAACTGATTGATTCCTACTTGGCCCTATTAGGTTCCATGGGATCCTTACAGTAGACATCCTGAATCAATCCACTGTACCTCTTCTGTGTGACACCTACCAGCTCCATCAGAGCATGAGGAAGGGGGGATTGATCTGGATCCACATGTACCTACATGTGTTTTGTCTTCCTCACAAGAGTAGGCAGTTGCCCCATCTCCGCCATCCGTACCCGACAACCCCAGGCAATATCAGGAGCCTCTGCAGAGAATGGCGAATGACCCAGATTCCACTAGAGGAGGTCCAGGATACCCAATATCAGATCCTTGACATTTTACGATCTTTTGGTCCTCCAAGTAGGGTGGTCCTCCTTGTAAATGATGCCATCATGGAACCAGCTAAGATGGTGTATCACACTCCAATCTCCTGCACCCCGACTCCAAAAGGGCTGAGAGAGACATTTGTACAAGCCAAAGGAGCTGAGTTCCTCTTTACACACACAGGACCCAACTTCCTGGTGGTGCAAGCAGCCACTGAAAGTTTTAGATTACAACATTCTAAGGCTACACTGACAGATAAGGACTCTCAAGAACTTGATCTTCTGGGGAGGGGAAGGTATTTTCCTCTACAAGTCTTCAGTTCCGTATTGCTAAATACCAAGCTTTGTTAGCAAAATTATTTGAGGATTTGGGACTTTAAGGACAAACTTTTCCAAGAGGACAGAGCCCAACAACAGTTAGATTCCTGAAGGATCTAGTTAGGACCTTCCCACCAGTGGTGAGATCTGCACCACAACAGGGCCTGACCTTTGTACTGTCAGTACCTACCAGACCACCATTTTGATGACTGTCCACATGGTCTATGTCTTACCATTCCATGAAGGTCATCTTTTTAGTTGCCATCACTTTGACTAGAAGGGTGAGTGAACTGGGAGCTTTCATGACTGACCCGTAATATACTGTCTTTTATGAAAAAGGTTTCACTTTGCCTTCACCCAAAATTTGTCCCTAAAGTCATTTCTAAGTTTCACATCAGTAAATCTATCCATCCACTTACTGGTTTTCTTCCAAAAACCTCATACTTCCAAGGAGGAGAGGAGACTTCACTCTCCAGAAAGCAACAAAGAGTCCTGTGGCACCTTATAGACTAACATCTGTCTATGTTAGTCTATAAGGTGCCACAGGACTCTTAGTCTGGATCTGTAAAAAGCAACGAACACGGCTACCCGTCTGATACTTCACTCTCTAGATATCAGATGAGCTCTGGTGTTCTACCTGCAAAGGACATGACCAATTAGAAAATCAACAAGACTTTTTGTGAGTCTAGTGGAATGGTTGCGAGGACAAGCATCCGCTTGGAGACTCTCAAAGTGTATCTCTGGCTGCATCATACTTTATTACCAATTAGTAAGTATTCCTCCCTTAGATGGGGTGACATCCTTTTCCAGTAGGGCCCAAGTAACCTCAACAGCATCTTTTAGAGAGGTGTCTGTACTGGATATCTGTACTGTGGCTACCTCAAACCATATGTTAATGAAGCGTTAAACATTAGGTCAAGCCTTTTCTGCAAATGCAACTGTTAGAACTGCAGCATTACAAATATCTATACCAACTGCATCATTGTACCCCCTGTTAATCACCCACACATGGAATAACATTGAGACCTGCACTCGAAGAAGAAATGGAGGTTAGTTACCTGTAACTGGAGTGACTTTGAGATGTGTGGTCCTTATCTGTTTCCACTACATGCCTTCCTTCCCCTCTGCTTCAGATCTTATCTGATTTGCAATAAGAAGAGGAGCTGGAAAGGCATTGGTCCGCACTGCCTCTTATACCTTTGGTTCAGAGCATGAGCAGAACAACTGCACATATGTGGACTAACGGACACTACTTTCTAAAAATCTCTGAACTCAGGTGCATGGGGAGCATGCATGCTCACATGTGGAATACAGATAGGGACCACACATGTAAAAAAACCTCCAGTTAAAGGTAAGAAACCTCCATTTTCTGATTTGCATAGGGAATTACTCTGAATATAGTTGAGGTAGTTTGAGTACCATAAATAAATGTTTGTCCTGTCAAATGTTTGGGTTTCTGATAAGTTTAACTCTGAATTTCCTGGGCTTTTAAGGGTTGTATTTTCCCTGACTACAACATTCTTGTAAGGCTTTTTTACCCTTAGGCTGTTGGTACGTACTGTCAACCTTAACTTTGCTCCAAAGAAGTTTTTGTCTGGAATTTCCTTCGTTTTTAAAATTGCTCCTGAATGTGAGGTTTGTAAGAGGGGAACCCTATACCTAATATCCCTCTAAGGCCTGCAGGAAGGGAACTCCTGTCAGGCAGAATTTTGGAAGTACAATCTACAGAAGTATGGCTTTGTCTGTGTTAGTCATTAACAGCCAGCAAACATTCTAATGAGCCTGTTTCCCTCATTCTCTGCAAGATTTCAGAGGCTCATTGATACCCACAACCCTTCTGTACAATGAATCTTAGGGGCTTCATGCCATCGCCCATAGGTAAACCTTAGGAGTCTCTTAGCACATTAGTTGGAGGCCTGCACACACACCATGCAAGTCTTGGAAAGCTTGTCAGGGATGCCAACTCATCTCCCAGAGGCCTTAGGCTCATGGAGAATGAGTTAATGTCTGCATGGAGAAGATAGGTTGGGAGTCCAAGTAATTTCCTAAGGATTGTGGGGTTTGGGAAGAGGCCGACAGGCCCTCATCATGACCTCACAAGAGGAGGCAGATGGGGTCTCCTTAAACTATAGCCCCGCACAAGGAGACTTTCTGAGACACACCCACAAGCCTCCATTCATCCCCCAAAAGCCAAAATACAATCAATAGTCACCTGACAAGTGTAAATAGCTAAAATCAGTTATAGATTGTCAGCCTAAAAAGCAGGAGTGGGTCTTTGTCCCCTACAGAACATTGTAGAGCTTAATGGAATAATTGTCTTCTAAGGGAAGAAGAAATCAAATTATTTTTTTTCTTTGCTAAAAGCAAATGTTTTTTCCAGTGCTAGTTTTGAATGAGTTTGTGTATTTACACAGTTGAATCTCATTTGAATAACGAAGGCCAAATAATGAATGTTTAAATAAACAAAAACCCTTCAAATAAAAACAGCTAAATCTAGAAGCAGTAAAGAGCAAAGAATTTCTTATCAGACATAATGCCATTTCTTAATTGTTGAGGTTAGTGCCTAGATACGATGGTGATGGATGTGTTAGAAGTACTTGGAGATGAAGCAAAAAGCTAGGGAGGGAGGAGTGTGTTTGTTTTTTAACAAGTAGATAAACACATCTTTCTGTTAGAGACTTTTCATACTCTCACAAGATTTGTTTTAATCTTTAAACTTCATCATGTAACGCCATACCCAACAACTGATAACTACACCTCCTTTTATAGAAATCCCCTCTCCGTGCACATGTGCGTGTTCATGCAAACTTCCCCATACATTGATTGTTTAAATTATGATATTTATTTTTATTTCCTGAAGCCTTTCACACCATCCACAGCTTAAGTGCAGAATCTTTCTGGAAGGGCTGGGTGGCTTCATGTTTCCAGGCACCCTTCAGTCTGGTGGTGTTAGTATAGTTTCAAGTGCAGGCAGGTTCCTCTCAAGATGCTCAGCAGGACTTCTCAAAGTGACTGGGAACACAGTTGGAAATGAAATATAGAAGCTGTCTCTTCCTGTGCTTGACTTGATTTAAGAAATATCTGCAAAGATGGTGGTTATTTCCCAGATTAAAAAATATATATATAAATTTGTTAGTCTCTAAGGGCTGGTCTATACTTAGCCGCTAGTTCGGCGGCTGGAAATCGAACTTCCGGGTTCGATTTATCGCGTCTGGTCTGGACGCGATAAATCGAACCAGGAAGTGCTCGCCGTCAACTGCGGTACTCCAGCTCAACGAGAGGAGTACTGCGGAGTCGACGGGGGAGCCTGCCTGCCGCGTGTGGACCGCGTCTGAACCGCGGTAAGTTCGAAGTAAGGTATGTCGACTTCAGCTACGTTATTCACGTAGCTGAAGTTGCGTACCTTACTTCGACTTGGGGGGTTAGTGTAGACCAGGCCTAAGTTGCCACAAGTACTCCTGTGCTTTTTGCAGATACAAACTAACACTGCTGCTACTCTGAAATATAAAACCAAGACACTGGTGTTCTAAAGAGCATTATCCTGTCTATTTTGCAAGTATATGAAGGATTTTCTCCATTTTAAATAATTAGTCTATCATAGCTTTTAGTTTCTAAAAATAAAATTGATGCTTGAGACTGATTTCTCTTTCAGCTAAATGACTAGTTTTGCCAGTACAGCTCTCTATTCAATTCTGTTCAGCTTGGCCTGCATGTAGTTATTAAAGGGATAGTTAGGTTAAAAAAAATCACAATTGTATTTTCAGATTCTTTTTTGACCTATTTATCAATATGATGAATTTTTCTTCAGATTTTGCAGTTTGAGTTTATGTTCAGTTTCCTGCTAACAGAGCTCTTTGGGTAGATAGCAAAGTTGTTGCCATCGTGGTTCTCTTGTGCTGCAATTCAAAATGCTATTTCATAGAGAAGATCAGCTGCTAGGATGTGTATTCTGAGATCATAGGCTAGAGCTCCAACTGGCTATATACATGGATATAAATTCATGTGTGTACCCATTGAAGTCAATAGAGCTACACTGATTTATACCAGCTTAGGATCTGGACTATGAGGCAAATGTGTTCTGTATTGTTTTAATTAATGGATTACATGAGTGTTTATTAAGGTTGCACCTTTCTGACCACTGCTCACCAAAAGATAGCATGAATAAACCTGCAGCAAGCCTGTTTTCACCAAAAGAAGTGTGACAGGATCCCCCCCCCCCTTTCCATTTTCCCCCAGTAGGATGCAACAGCACTTTCTTTTGTCAAGAAAAGGTTGACCTTAACAGCCCATCCTTTTCTCCTGCATGGGGAGAGGATCAACAGTAGTGCCTCCTTCCATCAGCCATCCTTTGTGTGTAATGGCTCAGCCATTCCCAGTCTCTGTTCAAGCCTAAATTGATGGTATCTAGTTTGCATATTAATTCAAGTTCAGCAGTTTCTCATTGGAGTCTGTTTATGAAGCTTTTCTGTTGCAAGGTTGCCACTTTTAAGTCTGTTACTGAGTGACCTCTCTAGTCTTATGCTCAAATAAATCTGTTAGTCTCTAAGGTGCCACAAGTACTCCTGTTCTATTTACAAGTTTGCATCCCATTGGTGTTTAAGATACAAACACTGATAAGAGTGTTTCTCGAACCAATTATCTACATTGTTGTGGGGGGGTATTTCTTTTCTTGTTTGTTTTTGATTTTTAGGGAAGGAGGAGAAGAGACAAACATTTTGAAATCTCTTTTTAAAAAAAGAAACTAAATGTGGGAGTTAAAAAACTGGATATTTTCTATTTAATATTCTCAAAATATTCGTATCAAGAAGCTTTTTCATCTCCCTTATGAAAATGATCCTAGCGATCATGTGTCTGGTATTCATGTAAAGCATGTTATGGTTTTTACTCCCTTTATCCAAGATAGAGAACAATAATGTTTCACTGAGATGATAATATGTAGCAAACCATGTGAAAAAGTTATTTACATGGCTAAACTGTCAGTTTGTATCACAACACTAAGCTAGTACAATGATAAACTAGTATAGTGTTACTACAGCTAATAGTTTTGTATGATAACATAAATCAGTTGTCTTTCCCTCCCCTTATCAGAGGGAAAAGATTTTTGAAACATGGCTAGAAAGCAATGTAAAGGAAGAGGACACTGCATATTCTAAAACATCCTCTTTTGCAGAGAACTGCTGCATATTCTAACATTGTTTTGGCAGCCTTCTGCAGAAGGATGACCATGAAATGGCTAACAGCAGGGCCCGCTCTAGCCTCCAGCTTACCAAGCAGGTGGGGCCGCCACTTTGGAGAGTGGCTGTTCAGCGGCAATTTGGCAGACGGTTCCTCACTCCTGCTCGGAGCGAAGGACCTCCCGCCGAATTGCCGCCGCAGATCGCGATCGTGACTTTTTTTGCTTTTTTTGTTTGGCTGCTTGGGGCGGCCAAAACCCTGGAGCCGGCCCTGGCTAACAGTGCTGGAACCCAAAAATGTTTTAAAATTTACAGTGGATGATAAATAGCTTCTAAAAATCTCTCCTTAGAATGTTGGTAGGATCTGCTGAAATATCTTGTTTGTGTAATACACATTTGTAATTAACAGTCGCAGAAATTTGTAATGTGAGTCTTTAGCATTGACAGCATGTGTGCTAAGAGAGGCCGTCTTGTAACCCTTCATTTACTGAAAATAGCAGAAAAGTCTTCCAAAGCCTAAACCAGCTGTGAATCCCAGGGGTAGATAAACTGATGTTTTTTATGGTTTTTTTTAATCTTGGAAAACATCATTTGACTCAGGTCCTTTTAGCACCTCAAAAAGTATTTGTTTAAATGGAGGTTTTTGAGTTTTAATTACAGCATCTCAGATAATGAAATGTGACACTATAAGCATGAAGGGTGAATCCTGACCTCATTGAAGTCAAGGGGAGTTCTGCCATTGACTTCACTGGGGCCAGGGATTTTACCCTAAGGACCCAGACCTACAGTCAGATCCAGGCTGGTGGACCTTTGTACTCAAGCCCAGCCCTAAGTGGCGCATATTGTTTGCCAATAAACTCCTTTCAGACATTTTCATGCATTTGTCAAAAATTGAAAGTTAGTAAAATTATATTTCTAATGTAAATATTGTATTTTACAAGTTAAAATTCAAACGATCCAAATGTGACCATTACATTTATGTATTGGAATACTTGGGACAAGTATAAGGAATGTTTTGCTTTGCGGGCTTTGTTTCAAGTAGAAGAGATTCTGTTATGTCAAAGTGGGTTATTCTCCCTAATTTTTGCTGAGTGTTAAGTTTTTTTTGAGAGCCTCTGCCTTAATAAAATGAAGTGAGTGTGATAACTGAAAGACAAAAATATTTGTTTTGTTTTTATAACTCTTATTGAGATGTAATGCATTGGAAAGATGTTCTCTTTTTGCTTGTCTCATAAAGGAACCATATGGTCTCTTTAACTTAACCATTAAAACTCCTGCTTTCACCAGTCTCTTTTATCGAATTACTTTTGTTTAAGAAGTTATGGGAAATGAAATTAATGTTACATCTATGCTGTCTTAATTAAATAGTCCAAATAGTAGTTACTTGGAATTGAGAGCTAAACAGCAAGAACAGAATCTGAGATTACAAAAAATTAGCAATCTCAGATTCTGTTCTTGCTGTTCAATTTCTGCAAATTGCATTTAATTCCTTTATTAATAATATGTTCATTATATTTATTTAAAAATTTACATTTGATTCCTGCTCTGGTGAAAATTATTGGCTTCTGATTCCTAGTTACCTTAAATTGCCTATGTAAAACAAGAGAGCTGATAGTTTTACCAGTATTTGCTGCTCCAGAAATTTGTGTATGTTACCTTCCCCTTGCACCTCAACTTAACTTTCATATTCTATTTATAGGGCTGCTCTTGGTCCGTCATATTCGTGGATCTTGATGCCCATAATCGAAACAGACAAACTCTTTGCTCATTGCTACCCCGAGAATCAAGGTCTCATGTAAGTAGTTTGATGGAATTCAGTTTAACAGAATATAGAAAAAATAAATTGGTAGGAGCATAGTTCTTAGCTTTATTACCATTTTAATATCCTATATATAATAAAGGATATGAACTTGTTGGTTGGGAAGAAATTAGATTCTGCTGTTTAAATGTTACTTCAGAATAGGAGCCATCTCTGCAATAGAATTATCACGGCCAACCTATCTTTAATTTAAGAATAATTAGGGCAAGGTGAAAACAGTGGCCTAAATAATTTAAAACAGAAAGAACTATTGGTCTATGAATAAGCGAGGCCAAGAGAGATGTTTAAAGGGCTTTGACGTCTCATGGATGGTGTGCTTGTTTTCATCCACCTTGCACACTGTATAGTGGCTGAAATATCTGCAGTTTTATAAGATTTTTTTGTTTCATAGTAAACCCAAAGCCTGAGGTACTAAACTTCTAACAATTTGAATCTTGGATTTCATTTGTAACAGAAGGTATATGAGTAGGGCCCTACCTTATTCATGACCATGAAAAATGCATCACGAACCATGAAATCTGGTCTCCCCCCCCTTGAAATCTGGTCTTTTGTGTGCTTTTACCCTATAGTGTACAGATTTCATGGGGGAGACCAGCATTTCTCAAATTGGGGGGCCTGACCCAAAAGGGAGTTGGGAGTGGGGGGGTTGCAGTATTGCCACCCTTACTTCTGCGCTGCCTTCAGAACTGGGCAGCTGGAGAGTGGCAGCTATTGGCCAGGTGCCCAGCTCTGAAGGCAGCGCCCCGCCAACAGCAGCGCAGAAGTAAGGGTGGCAATACCATACCATGCCATCCTTACTTCTCTGCTGCTGCTGCTGGCGGCGGCTGTGCCTTAAGACCTGGGCTCCTGGCCAGCAGCTGCTGCTCTCCAGCTGCCCAGCTCTGAAGACAGTGCTGCTGCGAGCAGCAGTGCAGAAGTAAGGGTAGCAGTACCGCAACCCCCCTACAATAACCTTGCAACCCCCCCACAACTCCTTTTTGGGTCAGGACCCCTCCAATTACAACACCGTGAAATTTCAGATTTAAATGAAATTTATGATTTTTAAAATCTTATGACCATGAAATTGACCAAAATGGACCATGAATTTGGTAGGGCCCTTTGAAATTTGCCTTGGATTTGGTAGTTTACACAGGGGATTCCTTGCTATTTGATGATACCTTGTGTAATGCAGTTCACTACTCACCGCTGGTGCGCTGCCTTCTGGCTTATCTGGGGATTAGCTCTCCACTGGTTGGACATCCCCTTCCCCTCCTGTGGTTACTCAGCCTATTGTCTCAGTCTCAACTCCCAGGACTCTTGAGTTGTCTTCTTCTTTAGGACTCAGCTGTTCCCTCTCTGTGACTTTTTCTCTGTTAAAGTACCTCTGGGCAAATTGTGTCTCTGCTGTTCTGGGCAGTGCTCTGTTCTACATCGAAGGCTGTGCCACTTCTCCAATGGCTGGAAGGGGAACCTGGTCCCACTCTCTACTTCAGGTTCCAGCCCAGGGACCCTATGCTCCTCAACTATGGTCTACTCACTCCCAGACCTGTTTATTACTTCCCTGGGCTCTGTCCTACTCCCTCCTTCTATTTTTTGGCACCTCTGGGTTTACCACTTGTCTAAGCTTCCTCTGCTCCCCGTGGCTTCTTCCCCTTCTGCTTCTTGCCAAACCCTATTATCTCCAACACACCTCCCTCCTGTCAAGGATTGACTGCAGGCTACTCCCCCCTTCTGTACTCAGCTTCTTAGCTTTATAGATGCCCTGCCTGTTCCTGCCCAGGTGAGCTTCATTCTTAATAAAGTGTTATTGATCCCTGGCTCCCCTCCAGGTGCAGCTGATGCAGTTATTTCCTCCTTTCCTCCCACCTTAAGACAAGTTCATTTTTATTCTAGCTGAAGAAAACAGATTCCATACAAAGCTTTTAAGAAATTCTGGTTTAACTGTATTTGCTCCTTAATCTTGCCAGCCTAGGTAATAAAGGTTCATGGTTGGTCTTGAAATTAGATCCCCAAATTACTGTATGTTCACTGGGATAGCTTAAAGGGTGTTCTCCCCCCCCCCCCCAATAGAGATCTAGAATATCTTCAGTATATACTCTATGTAGGTTATCAGCTTAAAAGTAGGTCAAATTTTGGGCCAAACAAGTTATCTGTGTATCCTAGTTTTCAACACCTATTTCTCAACAAATATTTTAGCTAATTAACTAAATACACAATTTCTTCTCTATCCTTATGCCTTTTTATTGTTGGGATTTTTAAATCTTCTGGTATTATTTTCCAGGGTAGTTAAGTGAGTACATCAATACTATAAGTACAGAAAAGGTGTTTTATCCAGCACGTCACCAACCGGAAAGCTCTACAAACCGGCATTTCTGATCTTCATTGAAATGCCGGTTTATAATCCGGTTGGCTCAGGGCCGGCAGGGGGTTGGGGCATGGGAGGGGGTGCGGAGCATGGGCTCTGGGAGGGAGTTTGGGTGCGGGAGGGGACTCAGAACAGCGGGTCGGGGCATGGGAGGAGGTGCGGGGTGCCAGATCCAGGGGACGCTCACCTTGGGCGACTCCCCACAAGCGGCAATCTGTCCCGTGTGCTCCTAGGCGGAGACGCGGCAGGCGGTTCCTCACACTTCCCCACCCTGCCCGCAGGTGCCACCCCTGCAGCTCCGATTGGCTGCGAACTGCGGCCAATGGGTGTGTGGGGGTGGCACCTGCAGGCGGAAGCAGTACACAGAGCTGCCCTCCGTCTAGGAGCAGCCAGGACAGGTCGCCACTCCTGCACCCCAACCCGCTGCCCCGAGCTCCTTTCCGCTTCCAAACCCGCACCTCCTCCTGCACCCAAACTTTCTCCCTCTTAGTTAACCACCATTTTTCATTTACTGGCACCACCCATTTCCCCAACATGCTGGATAAAACAGCTTTTACTGTAAATAGTCTTTCTGCTTATATTCTAATTTCATATTGCATTGAATGGGTTAAGCTCTCTTTGATTATGCATGAAATGGTTTATAAGAAATGAAGAGAAATTAATTATTTTTTCTCTAGAACACTGATGCAGCACTTCTACCCTGCATTAGTTATCCTGCATTTGCTGTGGATGATGATGCTTTGTACAGTCAAACACTTGATAAGGTTGTTAGAAAACTAAAAGGAAGATATGGGTTCAAACGATTTTTGAGAGATGGTTATAGAACATCACTGGAGGACAGAAATCGGCGTTACTATAAACCAGCAGAAATTAAGGTAATGGAATATATTAATGGAACACACAACATGCTTAGGGAGAAATTCTTCTCTTTGACATGAATGGAGATTTGGAGTTTTAAGTATTTATATTCAGAATAGAATTTGACATATTTTTTGCTGACGTTTGCTGCTGCTTGTTATGGTTTTCAATTAATACAGAGTTCTGATTCTGCTCGCTGCTGGCTCCTCCAGGTATCCTGTGAGTTTTGTCAACAGCAGAATTTTTACTGAAAAATAGCTGCGTCTATTCTAATTACATGCATTAAAATGGTGCATTCACTATAGTTATATTTATGTCAGCTCTTCTTATATAGTTTTCTCTTTTCAAGGATTTTAACTAGCTTTATAAGAGTGTCTTTCAGGTTGACACTGGTCATACATAATCTGATTTTGGTGTATGTGTTTGTTTTTTTTTTAATCAAATTCTTAAATGTTAGTTTGGCAATTACTTTTATGGGTCCCACTGGTTTTCCAAAAGTAGACCTATTCTTATTGACACAGCTACATTTGGCCTGCTTGTTGCTCTCCATCTATGATGGATTCTTCTAGGCAACTACCAACTATCAGTGAGTTAATAGCTTCATTGTGTCTATTTTTTCCCCAGTGATATCCCTTAGTGCTGGAAAATCAGGCCTGTGTAATAGGACGCAAAATTAGACTTCCAGCAAGAGTCTAGAGAGACCATATTACCAAGCCAAAAAATTTATAAATGTTGTTGTTTTCTCCCTGTAACCCTTTCCCCGGGAGGGGGGGAGAACAGGGGATTCTCTCATTTTATATAATATGGAAGCAACCTAGTTGTGCTATACTTAAGGCTGTTAAAGATTTATATCATCTGTCTAGAAATAATGTAATCAAAATGCTTCAATATATCTGTTTTTTATAAGAAGCTGAAAAGGACAGTTTTAAATTAGGGTTACCATACGTCCGGTTTTTCCCGGACATGTCCGGCTTTTTGGCAATCAAACCCCCGTCCGGGGGGAATTGCCAAAAAGCCAAACATGTCTGGGAAAATACCGTCCGGGCACTTCCCCTCCCGCAGCTGCTGTGCTCCTTCCCTAACTCTTTGGCTCTGTTTAAGAGCCAAGCTGCCCGAGCGCTACCGGCTTCGGGCAGCCCCCTTGCCTCCGGACCCCAGCCGCCGGCCGGGCACTTCCCCTCCCGGGCTCCAGCTGCTCTGCTCCGGCGGTG
>NW_020664481.1:32461222-32464258 GCF_002925995.2 Terrapene triunguis | reverse complement strand
GTTAGAGCTGCAAATTTAAGCAAATAAGAGATGTGATTTGGTAAAAGACATAATTTTTTTTTGTTAACTGATATAGATTTTTGTCATATTAAAGAGTTTAAAATGTTCATAAATATTAATACAAATATATCGGTTCTGATGGCACAAGATTAGACCATGTGTGGTCATTTTTTATTTTTATTATAGCTAGGAGCCTCAAAAGCTGGAAGTGGCCTGGGTCTCTCTGGACCTCTGAGAGGGCCTGTGGCTCTGCCCTTTGTGGTCTAATGCTGGCTTTACTTAAACTTTTACTTTTAGGATTTATTTGATGTGGAGTCAGAACATTATATTATTTGTTCTAGATCATATTCTTCTCACATGGTTGCAGTGAAAATGTAAGCTTCCAAGATTGAGAATGTTTCAGTACTTTTCTTTAGGAGGAAATGGAAAACTGGAAAAACTTCTGAGTTATTACATTAGGCAGCATTGTGCAGTCCATTTGATTGAAGATGTGTTGTATCTTTGCATGTGCTGTTCTGAGAGAATGTTAAGTCAGCAGTTTAATCATTGATTTGTCTGATGATAAATGTGCTAACATTTAAATTCAATGAACAGCTGGTTTCACATAACAAATAGGCAAGTTATTTATCACTTAATTTAATTTCACAGTTGGCTACAGTCTGAGTATATTAAAAACAATTTCACTATGTGTTTGAGTATTAATGTCTATCAGTAAAGGTTGTCTGAATTAAGTTTCCATTTTTCCTTCATATACTTTCAGATGTATCTTAATTAAATAAAAAATCTTCTGCTCAGAATATAACTTAGACTATGTAAGTTTATTACTTGAATATATGCTATAACATGTTAAAAGCACAATAAATCTCCATGAAACAAGAAAAATGATCTGTATTTTAAAATGAAGAGCTAATGTACTAAAAAGAATAATTTGTATTCATTTTTATCCTCTGGTTTAAAAGTATATTTGAATGCATTTCTTTTAAACTAAAATGTTGAATGTCTTTTTTTTTTTCTTTTTAGCTGTTTGATGGGATTGAGTGTGAATTTCCTCTGTTTTTTATTTTCATGATGATTGATGGTAAGTATGGCTTGACACTAGTGTTTGGTAAAGACATTAGAGACTGGTTCTTAGAGTACAAAAATGAAATTATTTTCCTTCCCTGCAAGAGTAAACTGTAATTCAGTGATACAAATGTCTCATTGATAGGTCTGCCTCATGAGTCAAATACAATGAATTACCATATTTCAGATATCTAGGGTGAATTGTTTCTTTTAATAAAATCAAAGATACAAACACTTAAGTTAATAATAATGATGCAGGGTTAAGAGAGACAGTACACAATTCTAAAAGTTCAGATCCTGCTTCAGTCTTTAATTAAACCTGTGGGAGCTGCTTAGCCTTTCCTTCCCCAACAGTCACCTCCCTTAATCCCTGGGCCCTAAGATGCCTACCATTAATCTTCTTCCTTACTCTTGTCATCCATCATTCTTGCTCTCCTTAGGTTATCAGGGACTCCGCCATCACTTTTGATTCACTGCAGTGCCTGGATGTGTGTTTACTAGAACTTGGTACCTCCCATTTTCTCTCTCTCAATGGACCTGAGGTGCACCAAACTCCAGTGTGTGAAAGAGATGAAAGTGGGGCTTCTAAAGAGCAGTATACAGGCAAGCTGGATTTTGCAGCAAATCTTTAAAAGAATGTGTGTGCTGTGGTAAATGAAACAATGCAGGAGAGGAGAAGTAAGCAACTCCGAGATCTCTTGGTGGCAGGAGAATACTAAAGTTAAATTTCTTTACAAGATGCCTGTAAGTTTAGGAGGCATGTCAGAGAGGTTATTGGAATTGTTGAAGGTGTGAAGGAGAAGAATGAAGGGAAGGAGGGAAGCAGAAGCTCTCATGGAAGTAGCCAAGGAAGTTTTGGAAAAGAGGGTTGAGTAGAGGGGATTTCAATAGAGTAGATCAGAACCTTCTAAAGATTTTTAGTTCAGTTTTGGTACAAGGATGTAGTTCAGGCAAGATTTTTATAATGTCCACTGTTCCATCCTTAGTCATAGAATCATAGAATATCAGGGTTGGAAGGGACCTCAGGAGGTAATCTAGTCCAACCCCCTGCTCAAAGCAGGACCAATCCCCAGACAGATTTTTACCCCAGTTCCCTAAATGGCCCCCTCAAGGATTGAATTCACAACCCTGGGTTTAGCAGGCTAATGCTCAAACCACTGAGCTATCCCTCCCTATTAAATAGTTTGAAGTTTGTAATTGCGGTGCTTGCAAAAGGAAGAGTGCAATTCATATACAGCTCCTACGTTTGCTGTCATTCCAGACTTGGACTAAAATTCCTTGTTTCTAAGAAATGCCCTTTATTATCTGAGCAGTAGATAAGATTTTCTATTTTGGGTAGGTAGACTACAGTGTGAGGAGTGACAAGGATGCCAGTACACAAATGAACATTTCCTTTAGGAATAGACATTTGCAATTTTCACAAGGAAGCCTGCCAAATACGCTGCAGAGAAGGCTCTGATAGGTTCCCCTCACATGGAGCTTTAGAAAAGCAGAAAATGTTTATTGTTCTACTAACTATGGATAGGAATGGTTAAGAGAATGTTGTCTCTCTCACTTCTGTAAGCTGAGGGGAAAACTACAAATTTCATAGCTTTAAAAAATAGTTATAGCCTTTCCCAAAAGAAATCTGATGAGGTTCAACAAGGACAAGTGCAGAGTCCTGCATTTAGGAAGGAAGAATCCCATGCACCGCTACAGGCTGGGGACCGACTGACTAAGCAGCAGTTCTGCAGAAAAGGACCTGAGGATTATAGTGGACGAGAAGCTGGATATGAGTCAGCAGTGTGCCCTTGTTGCCAAGAAGGCCAACGGCATATTGGGCTGTATTAGTAGGAACATTGCCAGCAGATCAAGGGAAGTGATTATTCCCCTCTATTCGGCACTGGTGAGGCCACACCTGGAGTATTCTGTCCAGTTTTGGTTCCCCCACTGCAGAAGGGATGTGGACAAATTGGAAAGAGTCCAGCGGAGAGC
>NW_020664481.1:32458931-32461122 GCF_002925995.2 Terrapene triunguis | reverse complement strand
GGGGGGATTTGATAGCAGCCTTCAACTACCTGAAGGGGGGTTCCAAAGAGGATGGATCTCGGCTGTTCTCAGTGGTGGCAGATGACAGAACAAGGAGCAGTGGTCTCAAGTTGCAGTGGGGGAGGTCTAGGTTGATATTAAGAAACTCTATTTCACTAGGAGGAGGATGAAGCACTGGAATGGGTTACCTAGGGAGGTGGTGGTAGGGTGACCAGACAGCAAATGTGAAAAATCAGGACGGAGGTGGGGTGTAATAGGAGCCTATATAAGAAAAAGACCCAAAAATCGGGACTGTCCCTGTAAAATCAGGACATCTGGTCACCCTAGGTGGTGGAATCTCCATCCTTGGAGGTTTTTAAGGCCCGTCTTGACAAACCCTGGCTGGGATATCTTCATCTCCTTAAATAAAATAAATGTAAATTCAGCTGCCTCTGTGCATGTGTGCATTCAGAGTACTAATATCTGCTGCTTTCTTTTTTGTGATATGTTTGCCATTAATGGTAGAAGCCATAGTGGGATAAAATATTGGTCAGAATAACCATCACCACGAAAGAAAGTATATGTTTCTCAGTGTAGGAGAAAAAACATCTCTGAATCTCCAAATCCCTGTACCTAAAGTTAATACAAAATTTGAAATATGTAGAGAGACTAATAAAACTGGAAAGGGAAAATTAAATTTCAGAAGAAGGAGTGAATTACCCCTATCATGAATGCTGACTGTGTTGGAAGCGGTTTGTCATCACATAACAGCCCGTGCCCCCACGTATCTACAGGGGAAATGATTTCAGCAAATGTACTCTGAGCTTTGTGGAATAGCAAAATATATTCAGTGGTAACAGAGATTCTTGCAATCAGCCGCTGATCATTTTAAAAAAATAAAACCATCATCACAGCAATGAAATTCCTCTATGCCGTTCTAAAATAAGAATGACACATTTCCCAACAAATATACACATCTACAATAATTAATTTTTGCTTAAAGCATTTTGTTCTGTTATACCATGAGGTAACACAGTTTTTCCAATATTTTATTGATATACATGTCAGCTTTTCTGTTGTCTGTCAAATCACAACTTTCTAATGTTTGAAATTGGGAGGAGTAGGTGAGATTCTGAAAATTATATATTCTGCAATTAGTTTTGCATTTTCTATTAACATTAACAGGAGCTGTCTCTTTAATTTCCCATATGTCACACTTATTATTTACCCTTTTCCAGATGTTGTTTGGTATAAATGGCAACTGGATTTTCACATGCAGCTTGTGAGGATTTTTTTTTTTTTTACTAACATCTGGTAATAGAAATAATTTGCAAATAAATGCTGTCAAAATATTCCATTTCTTTGTCATGTCAACACAGTGCTCAAAAGTAGGTTGATGAGAGGTCACTGTTATATAATCTCAATGTGTTTTTGAACATACCTTTTTTCCTTGCACAAACCTTCACCTGCCAAGATTCGCAGTTTTGTTTTCTGTTGCATTTATTTCTCCTTAGCTCTTCTTATATATGCTGTATACATAGCAATATTCCAAAATATATGGAAATATATTTGCTAAGATATTTTCTTGCCCTTTAGTATTACAAAATTGGGTGAAGAGGAAAATAGTGTGTTCAGAGAACCTCTCATCAACATTCTGTTATGAAGGTTGAGTTTAGACTTCATTTCAAACCCCTGGTTTAATTGGAATAGCCAATTTATTGCCCATTGGTATGCTTAAAACAGATTGAGAAGAAATTTTAGAGTTTTTAGGAAAATGTAGATTAAGAACTTTATATGTTTAATAAAAATGTATTTGTTTAATTTTTTTCCGAGCATCTTACTATTTTTTTTCAGTTCACATGTTTTTGGTGGACTACGTTTTCAGGACTCCCAGTGTCACACACAGATATACTTCTTCCAGACTCAGTACAGGGTACTTTCCTTGTGGGGCCTTTCTCAGGAGAAAATTATGTAGCAATTTTAATCTTTTGTGAATGAATCATACAGTGTAGAAGGGGATTGGGCTAGACAAGCCAGTTTCATTATTGGGAAGTGCCGTGTCTGTTTGCTGTTATTCTCTGTGATTTTTGGAAACTACAGAAATCCTTCACGATAAGGGTATGAGGGGAACCTGATGGCAGAATGGAGGAGCATGTATAAGAAGAATCCGAAGAAATGGGTTGTAGCCCACGAAAGCTTATGCTCTAATAAA
>NW_020664481.1:32423527-32458831 GCF_002925995.2 Terrapene triunguis | reverse complement strand
GTGGGTTGTAGCCCACGAAAGCTTATGCTCTAATAAATTTGTTAGTCTCTAAGGTGCCACAAGTACTCCTGTTCTTTTTGCGGATACAGACTAACACGGCTGCTACTCTGAAGCATGTATAAGATGTTATGACAGTTTGAAAATTGCCTGTTACTATTCGTCAAAAGAGAATCAGCTTTAGAGCTCCAGAGTAGCGCAGGTGTATATTAAAGGAGATTAGCACATCCCAAATTCCCTCCACCTTTCCTAGCTGGTAAACCGTCCCCAAGCCCCTTCAAGACACAATTTTGCCCCTTCTAGGTCAAGGGTAGTTGATTTCTCCCAACTTTGCTGTTGTTATTAAAGATACTGTGCCTTCATAAAATGTATTAAGGGTTTTTGGATGGGATTTTCAAAGGGTCATTAAAAGATTTAGGCACTTGAATTCTTTTGAAATTCAATGGGCGTTGGGCACCTAATTTTCAGGTATCTGAAAAGTCCACCCTAAAGACCTAGAACTTGTGCAGGAAAGACTGGGTCGCTCAGAGCATGTACATTGGGATATAAAGTCTACTTTAAGAATACTAGCTCCCTAGCTTTACTATTGGGTGGCTGTTAAGAAGCCTATGTGAAATGAGTCTGGTTGCCTTATTCCACTTTTTAGTGGACACGTATTGCATCATTTAAAAAAAAAATCGCAGCTGGCACATCCAGCTTCCTTCTTGACAGTCTCAGCAAAGGTCAAGGAATGTGGCCATAGAGACTTTACTACCATCTTGCCCTTAGCCCTCCTCTGTGAGGGAAAGATTTAGCAGACACTGTTACATTGATATAAGTCTTTCCCCCTCTCGGTCCCCCATATAGACGTTGTTATTCTGATATAAGAGTGGCTTTTTTTTAGCTTAAACTTCTTCCCAGCTGGTATAAACTAAATTGAAAAAAGGCACTCATACTGAAATGGGTGCCAGCATGTGGGGGTTATACTGATATAACTGTATTGGTTTAAATTCACAACTTAGGTTATACCAAAAAAGCTTTCCTGCATAGACAAGACCTTAGAGTGCTCCCTCCAGGTCAGGATTGAGACGTATTAGCAGAGTATCATGAGGACTCTTGCTTTGTCACTGCCTGTGCTGTATCCATTCTGCAGATAACTCATTAGGGTCCAGTCATCAGGGGTGTTAGTATAGACCTTTTCATGATCGCTAAATTCACATATTAAAAAAAGTCCTTTATTAATTGAGATTTTACTTGGTTATTTGTAGGAATTTTTAGAGGAAATCCAGAACAAGTAAAGGAATATCAGGAGCTTCTGGATCCTTTGCTTCAACACTCATCTGAAGGTACTGTGCGATAGTAGTTTCAAGGAATTGTAGGTTCCTTTGAGTTATCTGAACGTTTAAAAAGTATACTTAAGTTTTCTAAATTTTATTACAAATACTGTAGCAACAGAAGATCAAAGTAATGTGGAGAGAATATATTGTCATGAGAGTAATGCTTCACAGCACTTAATATAATATATAATACAAAATATTATAATTTTATTATAATTTATAATATAAAACCTAACTTATTTCTTCTGTAAAAATACATCTAATCAGAAAAGGAGTTCATTATCTGGGAAAAGAATTGATGATGGTTTAAATGCAAGGTTTACTCAGAAACCTTTTTTTCAAAATCTTTTTTTTTTTTGCTGTTTCACTATTTACAAAGATTACGATGATTACACTTGGAAAGTTTAGTTACTAATATTCCCAATATCAGAATATTCCACTCTGAGACAAATATAAGTAACTGCTTTAATTATTCACTGGTTCTCAGCTTCAACAGCAAGAGTGCTTTAAAAATTATTCAGCATTTGAATATGATACAGATTCTAGTTTGGATTTAGCATGCTGTGACAATAACAGTATTTTAGAATTATTTTGAATATTCTGTCTTCTAAATCACTTCTACTACAGTTTTAGAGGAACTGCATACTAGGAAGCTCACAGATGGACTAAATGGGTATCTGTCCACAATGAATAAGGAGACCACAGATTAAATGAAAATGACAAAAATGGTCTGAATAGAGATCAGGCTTAGAATATATAATCCAAGCCTAAAATTTTGAGTTTCTTAGAATAATATGTTTTGTTAATAATACTCAGATATTCTAGACATCTATGGCATTGTGGATTTTATGGTATTAATTTTTGTCTATTCAAATAGTAATATGCAAGAATTTTCTAGTCTTTGTATCATTCCTGGATCTTGCAGTTTTAATTAAACTGGGTCAATTGCTCACAAGAATTTAAGAATTGTCATACTGCATCAGACCACAAAGCAAATTTTGTCACCTCATTGATCATCCTCTTTTCCAGACGATTAATATATTTAGCAACACGATCTTAAGAAAGAATCTTGTGGTGCTGACTGTTAACCTTTGTCATCACCATTTATTTTTAATCTGAACTTTTCTGACTTTGAGCCATTTTCTAGTCCCTGGGAGTACTTCACCTGTCACTCTACTACTTCTTAATTTCTGTATTAGCGTCGTGAGATTTTTTATTTTTTTTTATTTTTTGGGGGGTGGGGGGGCAGAGAAATTGTCAGTTGCTTGGCTGTTTTGTTGAAATACTCAAAGAAATCTAGAAGATTAGTGAGGCTCTAATTTTTGTTTGCAAAGGCTATGCTGGTTTGTCCAAATAATATTGTAATCATCTAAATTGTTGATTCAGCCAGTTTACCTGGTACTGAAATAAGGTCTACTAATCTGTAATTTCACAGGAACACACTTGGTACTTCTATGGGTACACCACTTGCTATCCTCCTGTGCTCCAGTATAATAATTGTGCCATTTTGTTTCATGCAATTTCATACAAGTTAAATTTTACTTAAAGCAAGATTTTGATTAAATATCTAACTTTGCACTGAATACATGCAAAAACTTGGAATTTACTCATGATTTATTATAAAGCTACTTTTCCTTGAAAAGAATCTGTTTACCTTCATGATATTTTTCACAAAAATGGGTCCAATTTTGAGTTTGTAAAAAAATGCAAAAAGCCTCTTTATTTTCAAGTAATTTTGATTATCTGTGAGTATTTTGCTCATTTCTAGACACATACATTTTTTTGCTATCTATAAATAAATAGACATTCTGCTTTGCCCTGAATAGAATATTAAGAGACAGTACATTTGTTCAGTAAAGAAATCATGTAAAAATGATGTTCAGGCATAAATAAAGTACAGCCCTCAGTTTGCACAGCCTTGGAAGGATAACACACTGCTGGCAACCTTTCAGTTCAAACAGTGTATATTTTTTTCCATTTTAAATTCACTTCAGTTTTATAAGGGAGATAGTTTTATTTATTTACTTAATGTATTTATTTTAAAATTCCACAGGATATCCTGTTGTACCGAAGTATTATTATGTGCCAGCTGACTTTGTTGAATTAGAAAAGAAAAATCCTGGTAGTCAGAAACGATTTCCGAGCAACAGTGGACGTGATGGAAAGCTTTTCTTGTGGGGACAGGCACTGTACATCATTGCAAAACTCCTGGGTAAGATGAAATGGATAAAACTAGATTCAAACCATGTTTATCACACATCTGACTGCTAGTAATAAAACATATATTTCTTGTCAACATTTTTTTTAAACCAATATACATATCCAGATTTAAGTTTTGGATGGACTCTGAATAGTTATTTTGTGTGTGTGTGTGTGTGTGTGTATGTATGTATATATATAAAAATCAGTCACTACCTCTGCTTTGATAAATATGTGGCATTAAGTTCTGTAACAACCTTCCAAGGACAGTAGTGGGGACAAAAAATCTAACTGGCTTCAAGACTGAGCTTGATAAGTTTATAGAGGGGATGGTATGATGGGACTGCCTATAATGGTAGTGTACGTGTGTGTTTTTCCATGTTACTTCATGTGTGAAACACCCTGTCAGCTTTTAAAGTTTCAAGCTTTCCTCTGATTCTACCCCGTCCCCAAATACACTTTTCTATCTTTCAGCCACTAACCTTTGCTTTCACACCCCTGCCAGCATTATAACATATCATACTCCACTCTAATACATTAAAATTATATTCTGAACCAAGAACTCCTTTTCGAAACAGGAAATGCCAGATTTAAGATTTATTGTGCCAATGACTGGCCTAACCTCCAAACTGCTGAGAAGGTTAGGTCACCACTTAGAATTCCATAATGATTAAACTAATTCGTTATTTTCATTGAGATTGAGAAAATTGTCATTGCTGGTAGATCACCTGAAATACAAAGTCAAGGATCCCACGAGAGAATAAAGTTTGGGAATAAAGAAAAAAGAGTGGGGGATATTCATAAGAATAAAGTTCTATCAACTTTCAAACACTTTTCAATATTGGGCTGTGCATTAGTAGAGATGGCGCTTTTTCACAAAGTAGACCTCTTCATAGAGGGTTGGTCTTGTGGACACATTTCTTCACAGCTTGCCAATTATGATCCTGTATGCAGCATCCTTCTGACCAGAGCTGAAAAATGTGTGTAACTCCTCCTAGTGAAGCAATAAGCCTGCTAGCCAGGGGGAGACTATACTTGTACCATCACCGCCCCTTTCTACCCACCAGGCCATGTTTGCTGCAAATTAAGTGAATAAAGGAGTTGTGTACTGTTTATTGTGTAGTATATTTAATTGTAATATTAGCAGTCAATCTTGTACTTAATGTTTTAGATGCCGCTTCCTACTAAGATTGGTCAGATAGCTGGAAGAAATAGGTATTGAATATATTTGATGAATTCTAATGGTATTAATCTAATAGGTTTGCTAAATAGTATTTGATTGGCTCTGTAGCTGATGAGTACTAGTAAAATAAATCAAATGAAATATTTGCCAAGTGCTGTTTGACCAGCTCTACTTGCTACATTCTCTTGCTTCTATTTTACCTTCTTTCCCTTCCTGTTGTTACTTTCCTTTTTCTGTCCTATAATTAATCATGTTGAATCATTTCCTAAGTTATCATTGGTGTCTTTCCTCTTATCTTCTTATTTAACTTTTTCCCAAGTTGTATTCACTACTACTACTATATTTTCTTTGACTTGTCCTACTTCTTTGCAGCAGAATGAAACTTGCCGGATTTTGCAGGTTTCACTGCTGCCCACAGAGATCTGAAAAAGAGCAGTAAATACTAACAAAATTCTGTTCACATTTTGCTCTGTTGCAACTTAAGGAAGCTTTGACCAATAGAGGCATTGGAGCTGTCTGTCTGTAGCCTTAGGAGCTCATCTTGGGTTTAAGCTAGGCTCACATTTGGAGGGTTATCTTTCCAACTATAAGGTCTTGGGGGAAAAAAAGTTTAAATTTTGCACAAGGTGATGTCACTTACTGGGAAAAATTGTTTACTCAATTAGGTAAGTAGATTTTTCAAGCCCTGCTGACAATTGCAATCGATAACCTAGGATAGTAGATACAATGCATTTATCTGGTTTTAGTACTACAAGTGTTGTCCTTTTTTGGGAAAATATCATCTATTCTTTTTCATTTCTCTCTCTCATCTGTTCTGTGCCTCTCCACATGATGCTTATATCCTGCTTTGTGGGTCACCAGTGGTCCTTAGGCCACAGGTTGAGAACCTCAGCATATGAAGTAAAGAGGCAGATGGATTTAATAGGGCTTGGAAAATCAGCTTTTATTAATAGAAATAATGTTACTAGCAAAGGAGGTTCTGCTTTGGAGCTCAATGGACCCAAAGCATGCATTTGTGGTGGTGAATGTACACTGAGGTGGATGTTTTAAATCTAAGGATGATTATTGGATATTGGAATAAGTCCTTCTAGCTCAACTCTAACAATTGTGCATTCATGTATAAGTGACTTCATGTAGAAATGATTTTGACTTTATGTGGGTCTAAAAAGTGCTTTCAGTCATAGATTGGTTTAAATACAAATGTAAGCTAAATCGAAAGTATCATAGAGCAACACTTTCAGTATGGTTCTTGCTTTCCAAAAACATCAAGCAAAAAGGTCATTGGTTTCAGAATAGTTTAGTTTATGGCTTGAGCATGACTGTAAGTGACTCTATTCAGCATTACAGTTATGAATGTACATGTAGTGGAGCCCACATATTCTCTTATCCTATGCGTTAATAAATCAGTTAGTTTTATTAGTACTTGGATTGTTTATACATATCTTAACCCATTTTAGATTTCTGTATTCAGGAGCATTTTCATTTTAAAATCAGTGTCATTTTCTACTGCTGCTGAAGTTTTTGGTGTTAGCTGATGTAGCCAGCAGATCTGTTTGCTTTTTTTGACCACTATTTAATTTCCTGGTAGTCAAACTGCATAGTGCTTTTCAAGATCCTGTACAAATTCTTGGCTCGTTCATGAATAACTTGAGTGTACAATATGACCCATCTGTAGCATATACCTAAGGAAGATTTGTTTCATAGTGTAGACAGCTTCACATTTAAAATGAAATTATAAATGCTTCTTACAGCTTAGCTGAACAAGTGCTACAAATTCCTTAACTATCTACTTTAACTAATTAGAGTACTCCATTTTCTTTCTGTAGAATAAATGCATGTTTCTTCCTATAAAAGACTCTATAATGGAAAATAATATATGCAGAGGGTATGATGATTATGAATGGCATCTTCTGGAGCTGCCATATCACAAGGGAGGTTTAACAGTATTTAGTTATAATTTTGTCCTTTTAGAACCCCAGACACAGGATCATTTTGTGATTAGCTGCTCATTGCTCTGCTTCAAAGCTTAAAACAAAATCTATGATGGTATTAAATGATGGAACTCTAGACAGGAGCTCAAAACTATTCCATAATTTATCTGTGTGCTTTACATTCACTGGTGTCTGTCTTAAATATGTTCTTTTTGCAAGCTTCCTTGAAAAAAGTGGGTTTATTTGATTTAAGTGTGACTGTAAATGCAGCCGTGTGTTAATTAGATATGTTGGGTTTGATGCTTAGCTGTGGCTGGTATTAAGGTCATTTTTATTTTTACATTTTGAGTATTATTTTCTTTTCAGTTCCTAGATCATTTAATGCAAGACAAGTATTCTCAGTTAGGTAGTTGAAGTGACTGGCTAACACAAACACATACGCTTGCGCACGCGCGCGCACACACACAAATCCTTTCCCAGTGGTCAAACAGAATCACTGTTTCACTAAATACATACGTATCATATCAACATATGAGACACATCAGCAATGAGACACATACACCGTAACATAGTTAAATAGGGAGCCGCAACTTTATTAACCAACAGGGAACCACTCCCCAAACTACCTGGGTAAGGCTGTTCCAGTGCAGATTTCAGTTGGTCACCAGCAGCCCCAGGATCTACAGACTTGAGGGCAGGTATGAGGGCTGTGTCCACTCTACACCTTCAGTCCTGCCCAGTGACCATGGCTAGAAATCAGAATCCCAACCCTTTCTTCTCCTCCAACAAAGGAAGGAGGAGAGATGAGATGAGGGGAGCCACGCAGTGCATGATGCGTGGTGGTACGACGCAATGTCGTGCTCAGAGCCCATGCCCAGGCAGCCCATTGGCCTATAAGGACCTTAGATGGGATTCTTTAACCTAACAATCTCAGTGGAACCCACCAAAGTTGTCACAAGTGTAATTTAAACCCCAAAACTGGACCTTCAGGCTGCCAGATGGAAGGTGGAAAAACCCACATAGCAGTTTACCAGTTTTGCCACACAAGGGGAATCCCTTCCAGACCCCAAACAAAATTTGATGATGAGTCCAGCTTCTGGTATCCCAAGAGGTCTGGCCCCCTAGACAAGGGAGCAGAGTTTGAAATGGCTTTTTGCAGCAGCAAGAGCAAGCAGCAGTAGCAACTTGCATCCCCCAGTAGATGAGAACTGATCAGGCAGCTCATCATGATCACCTCTGTCCAATGGCAGCTGGAGCAGATGAGGCAGGCTCCCAGATGCCATGTGAGAGGGCATCCTACAGCACAGGGAAAGGTGGGGAGGTGGAAACGAGAGAGAGAGAAGCAGGACCCTCTCCCAGACGCGCACAGTGTGGCCATCAGAAAGGGAGAAGATGATATTGGGGGAGGGCATGTATAATACTGCCCCAGTGGCTCTTGGATGAGATCTCCCTGGAGGGCGAGGGTGTCCCCATTGCTCCCAGATCCCTCAAAGACACCCCCCAACTGATGAGGTGAGCATTGATTTCCATTTCCTGTTGACTGCACTGTCCAGAAGCTCACCTGGCTATTGTTCGCTTTTAGCTTTTCAAATCTTTGTTCATAAATCCATACTCAGTAGTGATCAGCAGTGTAATAACATTAGTTGGTTAGTGCATAGTTTAGCTGTTTCTAAGAATCATTAATCTAACTTCATAACCAAATCCAAAATCCAAGTTTAGGAGAGACTCTTCCTCTTGTTTCTCAGTTGAGCAGAGGCTTGGGAGCATAGCAGAAGTTATCAGCCCCTGATTGGGGGGAAAATGGTTCATGCTCTGTTCATTCTTGCTTTAGAAGAAGTTGTGTACTGCTCTCCTCCACCAGAAAATTTGGCTCCTTCCACTTTTACTAAGGAAAGCTAAACAGCAAATTGGCTGTTGGAAGTGCTGGTTAGGAGGAGGTATGAGAACAGATATCTCCCACAAACAAAAATTACTGAGAAAAAGACACACAAGTGCACACACTAGAGCAGGGGTCAGCAACCTTTCAGAAGCGGTGTGCCGAGTCTTCATTTATTCACTCTAATTTAAGGTTTCACGTGCCAGTAATACATTTTAACGTTTTTTAGAAGGTCTCTCTCTGTCTATTTTATATAACTAAACTATTGTCGTATGTAAAGTAAACAAGGTTTTCAAAATGTTTAAGAAGCTTCATTTAAAATTAAATTAAAATACTGATCTTACGCCGCCGGCCCGCTCAGTCCGCTGCCGGCCTGGGGTTCCGTTCAACTAGGCCAGCAGTAGACTGAGTGGGGCCGGCAGCCGGGACCCCGGCTGGCAAGGGGCCAGCTGCCGGGACCCCGGGCCGGCTGCCGGGACCCCAGACAGGCAGTGGGCTGAGCGGCTCAGCCCACTGCCAGTCTGGGTCCCGGCCCTGCCCACATAGAGTGGGTACCTACCTTCTCCCTGGTTCAAGCCCATTCTTTTCCTCTCTCTCTGCACTGACCTGAGGGTGGGAGTGCACTGAGCACAGGGCTGGGGGTGAAGGAGCAGGCTGGGGGTTGGGGTGTAGGGTCTGGCCAGGAGCTAGAATGAGGGAGGGGATTCAGGGTTGGGGCAGAAGGTTTGGGTGTGGAGTGCTTACCTGGGCAGCTCCCATTTGGTGCGAGGGGTGCAGGTGGGAATGTGGGGGGGGGCGGTGCAGGAGCTCCCATTTGGTGCTCAGGGTGGAGGTGGGTATGTGTGGGGGTGCAGGAGTCAAGGCAGGGAGTTGGGGGTGTGTGAGGAGGGTGCAGGAGTCAGGACATGGGGTGTGAGGGGGCTGGGTATGTGTGGGGAGTGCAGGGCTCAGGGCAGAGGGTGTGTGTGTGTGTGTGTGTGTGAGGGGGTGCAGGGGTCAGGGCAGAGGGCTGGGTGTATGTGTGGGGGTGCAGGGATCAAGGGTTTGGGGGGCATGTGGGGGGGTAGGGTGGGGAGCGGGGTGGGAGTTGGGACTCCTGGGCTCCGGGAAGGTGCTGGTATCTGATGCTCGTGGGAGGAGTATCGGGAGCGAGGACTCTGGATTCCTGGGTTTCCAGCTGGGCTCTAGTTGTTCAAGGGAGTGGCGGGCAGATGGAGACTAGGGCTCCGGACTCCTGGGTTCTGCCCTCAATGCTGGAGGGGAGCGGGGTCCAGTGACCTGGGGTGAGGAAAGAGGCATGACTCAGCTATTCCCAGGGTCCAGCAGGCAGCAAGCCGTAGCCCCCGGGCACGGATTCAGGCTGTGGGACACGGCCTGCCCCAGTACAGAGCCGAGCTCATCCCGGCACCGGGGCTCCAACCCCGGGGCAGCCTGCCTGAGTCCAGGGAGCGGGGCCAGCCGTGCTTGGGGTGGGCGGGTGCACGGCACAGCTGGGACCCAGGACCCTTCCCCACTTACAGGCCTCGCGGGCGCTGCAACTCCTGCGGGGCCGGGTCCCTCTTCCTGTCCCCGCCGGCGGGGCCGCTTCTACAGCCACTCGGACTCCGCGGACACCAGGTAGCGGTATGGACACGCTAACCTGGAAACATAACCTCCCACCAGAAGTGACGGAGGTCAGGAAAGCATGTGCAAATGCCGGAGGGAGGGGCGGAGAAAAAATTATTTGACACACGTTTTCAAAACTATTTTTAACTCAATCAGTTGATCACTAACAATTATATGCAAGTGTTCAGTATGAATCATCACTGTTTGATTGGTCAGATGAGTAGCATGATATTGTATGAATGCAAATATTTTTCTGTACAAATACTCTTACCTGAAAACTTATTCCATTTCTTCAACTACTCTACTCATCATTTTGAATCCCACTGACTTGTTGATTTCCTCCCTTCCCCATGACATAATAAAAGGTTCAGCTCCAAAGAGTGATAGCATAATCCCCACTCACCATTAATAAGATGACCCTGCACCCTCTCCCTCCTTTCCTTTTTATTGACATTCAGGTTGGTGTTTGGTATCAGTTGTATATACCTATATTGCTAAACATTGTTATTTAGTTAGCACAGTTGGGGGAGAGGGGTGTTTGTGTGGGTTTTTTGCAGGCTTTCCATCATGCTTAGGGCTATGGGTGACTGTCAGTTTTGGGATCAGAAGCGAATTTTTCTTTCAGTGCCAAGCTGGCAGAGTTGAGTGTTTATAGGGGAAATTCACATTCTCTTGCAGCATCCATTAGCGCCTGATGATTTCCTTGTTACAATGGGTATGCTATGATGGCTGAACAAGCTATGTATGGCTGTTGGGCTTTTATACCCGCTTTGGTGGATGTTTGCTGTTTTGGTCACAACTTTAATTGTACTAGGAGCTCCTCACAGTATTGGCACATTATGGCTTGTCACTTATCTCAAACATGAGCACCGATCCAGGAACAAATGCAGCTGTAGGATGCTTTGGGGAAATTAAGACATGGGAAGAGATTTTGTTATTGAGAAGAGATTTAAGGCAACATTTGATCAGTTTGCATGAGGAAAGAGTTTGGGAGTTGATTGCCTGTCTTTAGAGACTGTAGTGGTCCTTTCAAAAGAGGACCTGAAGCTATTATTTCTATGCTATGTGTTTACATTATCTATGCTATGTGTCTACATTAATGAAAGTAATACTAATGGATTACATAATATTGGTAATAGAATACATGTTACCTTGAAAGTGCTCAGACTCTTTAATAATGTTTCAATTGTGGTTTACTTTCAGTTGATGAATTAGTAAATCCCAAAGACATTGACCCAGTAGGGCGTTACATACCTCCACAAGATCAGCGGAATGTTAGCATGAGATACTCAAATCAGGTAAGCATATGCTTAATTTAGTCTGTTAGATGATGTATGAACAAAAATTAATTTCAAATATTTTAGTTCAAAACAGCATCAATACTATGTCAGAATTCAGGTTATTTTCAAAATTAAATGCATGTATTATGCTTTTTTATTTATTTTAAAATCAATTTCCAGTAAAAATTAATGGATCCTTCTGAGTGATGGATTATTGCTTTTCTTTCAGATTTGTATGTGTGCTCTTTGACAGAAACTGATACTATGTAGTAATATGAAAATGTAAACCTGAGGAAATCTTGCTTTGGGTGAGAAGTACATTGTACGTGAACTCTTACATATAGTAGTATAACGACTTTGGTAGTATGGACAAGAACTGTGATGATTATGTCACATGCAGTAGCTATTTCTGGATACATGTTATGATATAAGCAAGATGCCCTGACTTAGGAAGCACATTAGACCTAAATTATGTGGCAATCAAAGATGTCCATAATCTTGTACACTGTAAGAGGTGCACAGGGGGTCCGGGAGAGACCTGCTCTTCTCTCTACTTCCAGATGAATTGTGGTTGTAAGTGTATAAAGGATTTTCTACATTGAGTTCCTAAGGCCTTGGCTACACTCGGGACTTCCCAGCGCTGCTCTCTCGCAGTGCTGTATGTACTCCACCTCTCCAAGGGGAATAGCTTTCAGTGCTGCGAGCGAGCGTGCAGCGCTGCAGGCTCTGATTACACTGGCGCTTTACAGCGCTGTACTCGCTGCGCTCGGGGGGGGGGGGACCTTTTCACACCCCTGAGCGCAGCAAGTTGCAGCACTGTACAGCGCCAGTGTAGCCAAGGCCTAAGACATGCAGGAGTTGGGCTCTCTTTGATGCATGCATCCTCCCCTCTCTGCTATATACCCATTCCTCTGCCAGGCACATGGACCTCCTTAGAGCTACAAAAGGTAACCTTACTCTGGAGGACCTTAGGAGCAAAGCTGCTAGTTTCTGAAGCACTCAGTCTGGCAAACTGTAAAATATTCGGCATTTGGTATCTGACAGGGAAGGAGGAGCCAGCTAATTTTTTGCTTTGTTTGTTTGTTTTGCTTTTTTTGTTTTTGTTTTGTTTGGTTTGATTTGGAATCTTTACTTGTTTTCCAAGGGCTTGGTCCAGATATGAAAAAAATTAGAATACCTAATAATAAAGGTTCAGTATTTAATCCTTGTTCAGCTGCTAGGATAATTGTAACATTTATATCCTTTCATGATAGAGAGTAGGTGTTATGGTTTCTCGGAAAGAAGTAGGAATAATAGTTGTAACAAATTATAATATATATACACGCACACACATTTCCAGATACTTCAAAAGTTACTCATTCTAGAAGTATAAAATTGCTCCTGCTTAATGTAGTCTTACTGCTCTTTGTTTTTCTTCTTCTTTTTTGTTTCATATCAACTTTAGGTTAATTAAACACATTGTTTACTTTTTACTATGTTGATACAAAATTTTCCCTGGTTCTCGGATTAAAAAAAGGAAGATACATTCTAGGCCAGGTCTACACTACAGCGTTAGCTCGATGTAAGGCAGCTTACGTCGACCTAACTCTATAAGTGTCTACGCTACAGCATTGCTCCTATCGATGTAAGTCCCCCACTATACTGACCTAATAACTTCACCTCCATGAGAGGCATAGAGCTTAGGTCACTGTAGTTAGGGCAACACAGCATCTGTGTAGACAGTGTGTTACTTACATCACCTGTCAGCTCCGCATGGAGCCCACAGCCCAGGCTGTCAGTGCCCCGCTCAAGTTGGTGCAAATGCTCTCCGTGAGGACGTGCACAATCGGCAGAAGGAGCATAGTATGGACATGAAAAACCGCAGTAATTACTGTGATGGTTATATGTCAACCTAACATAGATCGACTTAATTGTGTAGTGTAGACAAGGAGCTAGTTCAAGCAGGAATTAATTCAGGGAAGTTCTATGGCCTGTGCTATGTAGAAGGTTAGACTAGATGATCACAGTGTTCTCTTTTGACCTTAAAATCTGTGAATGTGGATAACATATTGATCCAACAGATACTTTATTAGAATTTTGTGGCAACGGACATATTTAATAACTGTTTAAATATTATTTTTGCCAGTCTGGACAATATTTGTCACATTTGATGAATAATGTAGGATTGAGATTTGTGTAAAGGCAGTTTATAGTTTTCACATGAGTTTCTTAGTATTTTTGAGCGCTGTTTTTTTCTAGACAGAATGCTGTGAACATTTTTTAAAATATTTTTTCTTTTGATTGAGTTAGTCATAATTATGAAATGCTAAATAAATGGAACAAAAATAACACCTGCACCATCTGAGTTGGTACAAGGAAAAATTAATGTTTGTACTATACTATATAATGTAAAATGTATAAGTGTTTATGGTTTTTAAAATGGGGTTGCAAGTCTAAATTTCATCCTTTCAGCTTGACAGAAGCCAGAAGGTTGAATATAATTTGAATATAAATTTACTATTTTTACTTAAAAACAAATGCACACAACTTTAATATTTGGGTGCATTTGTATCCTTGTACACGAGCAAATATTTCTTGATTTCACAGCAATATAAACATGGGTTGATCAGTTTAGTCCCATCCTTCTAGCTGTAGATCCCTGCAACTATGTATAAGCAGAACAGAACCCAGGAGAGCAAAATTAATTTTCTTTCTAATTTCTTGTAATGTAAATGCAGACTCTAAAACATCAGCATTTTTAAAATTAGGAATTTGTCCGCATCCAAAAGTTCTACTGGTTTAAATTAAATGGGTTTTAAACCAGTGCAAACTCTTGTGGCCTTGTCATCACTAGGGAAAAAGGCAGGTTCTTAACTTGTTAACTGAAGGTAAAATCTTAATGATGTCTATCAGTTTGTAGTTTTCACACAAGTTAGCAGGTTGCTAGCTCATGTGAAAACTACAGACTACCTTGTCTTCTTCTAGGATTTTACCTTAAGTTAGTTAACTCGATTTAAGAACACACCTTTGTTCCTGAGTAGCAGCCGTGTTAGTCTCTAAGGTGCCACAAGTACTCCTGTTCTTTTTGCGGATAAATTTGTTAGTCTCTAAGGTGCCACAAGTACTCCTGTTCTTTTTACCTTTGTTCCTGTGAAGAAACAGACAGTGCAGATACTTTTAGGGCTAATCTACATTTAAAAGTTTTACAAGTATAGCTATACCAGCAAAACCCTCCTGATGCTCAGACACCGCTTATTCCAGCAAAAATGTGCTTTTGATTGTATAGTTTACACTGGTTCAGCAAGCAAAATAAGCTATATAAAATATGCATTTTTTGTGCCAAATAGTCATTTCTACACTAGGGCTTTTGCCAGCCTTGAAATGTCACAACCCCCCACCCCAATCAACATTCTAATGCCAGCAAAAGTTTCTACTGTAGATGTGGCTTATTTTGGTTTAAGATTCATATGTTTGTTTAACTTATACCTATTGCTATTCTACTTCAGCTATACTAAAGGCAATCTTAAATCAAAATGAGCTCCCCACAGGGGATTGTACATTTTAGGTTACGCCAGTGCAACTTTCTCATTTAGACAAACCCTACAAATAGTGTATATTTATTTGTGAGTGTATACAAAAATTACTATTGCTTGACCTCAATTATGTAGGCAAGTCTTTGTAGAATAGTTTAAGTTTAAAAATATATAGAAATAGAGCCTGTGGATAATAGAATATAAGAATTAATTTCATCATTGAAATGTTATAATGTAAGGGTACGTCTATACTTACCCGCTGGTTCGGCAGCAAGCAATCGATCATCTGGGATCAATTTATCGCATCTTGTCTAGACGCGATAAATTGATTCCGGAAGGGCTCACCGTCGACGCCGGTAATCCTGCTCCGCGAGAGGAGTAGGCGGAGTCGACAGGGGAGCCTGCCTGCCGCGTGTGGACCCACGGTAAGTACCTTTAAGTTCGAACTAAGATACTTCGACTTCAGCTACGTGATTCACGTAACTGAAGTTGCGTATCTTAGTTCGAACTGGGGGCTTAGTGTGGACCAGCCCTCAGTCTGCTACCGTGTACTGCTACAAGGACATGCTAAACTGATATGATCAGATATGAGACTGTATAAAGAAAAATTTTATTGTTTAAATCAATTTAAGTTACACAGAGATGGCTGAGAAACCACATTTTGGTTCTGCATTTTTTAAAGTTTTCAGAAACATTTTTCATCCAGATTCAGGACGAAAAAACAATAACTCAAAAATTTTCACAGGACTTAAAAACCCACTATTTTTTTTTCTGAAACACTGAAATGTGGTGTTTCCAAAACAAAATATGCTCACCAGAATCCTCAGCTGCCTACCAGCTGGGCTGTAGCTGAGCCAGGAACCCTGGAAGCCGTAGCAGCTGTGGTCTGAAATTGACATAATTCATGACTGCTCTTCAGTAGGGGGCAGAAGACTGACAAGAATTATGAATTAAGAATTATGTCAATTTCAGTCTGCAGCTCCATGGCAGCTAACCTGGTGGACTGTCAGGGAGACTCGAACCTCTCCGAGTACTGGCTGTCAAGTTCCAAGGCCTCTGGCACAGCCTGGCAGGAAGACAGGCAGGTTTCCAGCAGTAGTTTGTCAAAAGTAAACTGATTCTTCAAAAAAATTAAATTTTGATCAATTGGAAAATTCTGATGAAAAATTATTTTTTCAAAATTTTTCCGACCAGCTCTATCTCTGCAATTTGTGTGTAGATGAGTCCTTTATAATGGAGGCAAGAGCCACATGCATGTAAAAAGTGTGAAGCGAGTGATTAAAAGCACATTCTGAACCTTTTACATTCTTGCAGAGAGACTTTTCCTTAATCCAGAGTAACTTTTTTTCTTAGAGTATGTCTACACTACGGGATTAATCCGAATTTAGATAATTCGAATTTGGGAAACAGGTTGTATAAATTCAATTGTGCGCGGCCACACTAAGCACATTAATTCGGTTTTTAACCACATTAATTCGGTGGTGTGCGGCCACACTACCCCATTTATTTTAACCACATTAATTCGGTGGTGTGCGGCCACACTAACCCTAATTCGAATTAACAAAATCGATTTTGGCGCTACTCCGCTCGTCGAGGTGGAGTACAGAAATCGATTTAAAGCGCCCTTTAATTCGAACTAAATGGCTCTGTACTGTGGACGGGTGAAGGGTTAATTCGAATTAACGCTGCTAAATCCGAATTAATCCCGTAGTGTAGACCAGGCCTTACTGTGCAGTGTTGTAGAAGAAATTGTGAAATGTTTATCAGATATTGACGTAAACTATTCTGTAGGAACAAAAGCTACTATGTCTTGTGCAAATGAATGAGTATTCTGCTTTCAAAGCATTCCTTTTTTCTTGATTTATCCAAATACTCCCTACAACCACCCAGTATCTTACTATTTCCTGTTGCCTAGGCAATCCCAATGCCTGGGTGCTAGCTGATTATCAGTGAATGAGACTTCCATTGTTCACACTGCAGCACTTACGCTATGTTAATGTGAGATAATGGAAACTCAGAGACTTCATTTATTCCCAGCTTCAGCTGTTTGTTCATACTTGATGGGGTTCTTACTGCTGCAAAAACTGTGAACTGCTGACAGTATGTATGGAATTTGCTTGTGTGTTTTACCCAGCACCTAAGGGTGCTACCAGAAGTTACATTGCACAGTCAGTTGTGCAGCACTAAAGTTGGGTTCAGTTAGCATAAGAATTGCCTCTTGCACTACAGCCATTCTCAGTTTGCGTAAATTCTCCACTACCTTGATCTTCCCTTGTACCCTCTTCTTTCCTCATAATGCCTTCTTCCTTTTCTCCACAAATAAAGAAAATGCATTAAATTATTTCATTCTTTTTTTTTTTAATTGTTATTTCAGAGCATTTGGCAACTTAAAGTTACTGAAACAAAATCAATCAACCCAAATTCAGTTTAAAAAAAAAGAGCAATTTTATTATTATTCCATTTGCAATAAAACAACTTAATCAGACCTAAGTCTTGTTCCACAAAGATTTAGATAGAAGAGACAACTGTAATTGCGATCTATATGAACTTTCTTTGTGTATAGTATCTTGGAAACATATCTATCAAGAGGCTACTTTATAACTGCAGTTCGAGTGCAGTGGTATAAATGCAGGGAACTACTGAATTGTCTCAGATACTATTTTGTGGTACCTGTGGGTAAATATTAATGTTTCAGTGACGATCACTATAAAATGCTTCTGCAGAGGCTCCCTCTTGAAAATGGTGATTATCTGTGCTGCAGCTCTGGAACCACCTAGAAAACAGTGACTATGTGGTTCATGCTCCTATCCTCTGATGGATACAAACTTTCAGTGAAAGGCTATACAAAAGGCTGCAGACCCGATTTTTTTTGTTATTTGAAATACCGGTGAAGGACCCCAAAGAATTGGGGAGGGAGGCTAGGATGACCATGGAACTGCAAAGGGGAAATATACTGTGAGAACTACAGTTACAGGTGAATAATTTTCTTTTCTCCAATAATTGCCTCTACAGATCCCCACTTCAAGAGATTAGTTAACTGTTATAACCCCCTGGAACAGTTTCCATTTAATTGTCCTTAATTTCACCATGGTAATTTATCTGTCCACCACTCTTCATACTCAAATAAGATTCTTCTAGCAAAAGTAAACATTTCCATCTTCAAAAACAAAGGGTTTGATTCTCACTGCACCAAATCCAGCATACTGACCATCACTGGGACTCCGTAGCTTTTCTGAAGTGATCAGATTAGTTTTTACTTGTTGGAGCGTTGCCATATTGTGACAGTCTGGCTAGTTCTCAGGAAAGAGACACTGGATGCCAACTGTCTTAAAAATTGCCACCATGTTTCCAGTCTTCTGTTCTTAGGCAAAATCATTTGAAATGTGACAACATCCATAATCTACCAGCATCTGATCTCTTTTAACATCCTGGACTTCTCACAATCAGTATTAAAATCCATCATGGCACAAAAACATATGTATGTTAATCTGTGTTATTGCTGCTAACTCCAAATAAAGAAATTCAAAGAAAAAACCCAGTGAAAGCAGAAGAGTTTACTAGATAATTAAGATTCATTTCTTATAGCATGTCTTAAAATACTTATTTATTGGTTTATTTTTCCCTTCAGTAATAAAATGACTAAAATCACAAATTAATAAATAAATAAGATATAAATATTCAATTTTTTTCACATCTTACACTTCAATAGATGCCTTATACAGTATTTTGGAGGTATTTGTATTTAGCCCACATCTACTACCTATGTGTTTGAGCCACATTTAGCCTTTGCTTGGTGAATGATGATAAAGAAATGTATGGTCAGTGTACTGAAGGAGCTCTTCCTTCCAGTTCGCTAGCGTAACAAAGTTGGTACATAGTTCAGTGCTCTATACTATGTGTTTCACATTTTGAGTCAGAATTCATAGACTACTTTTCTGGTTTCTTTTGCTGAAAAATTTGTTTAAAATACATCATAATACCTGCATAGTAGCTTACATTAAATGTGACACTCTTTTTAAAGGAGCACTAATGTAGTGGAAAATGTCGGCTATCCTTTAGCTAGCAGGATGTACAAATGAAGCCTAATGAGCACAAATTACTCTTATTTGAGGAACTGAAAGCAAAATTTTATTTAATCCTCAAAACACACTTTTCCCTTAGGTCCCAAGAATTAGCACTGTATTGCAGATAAACTCTATTTTAGGATCACTTATTTTAAGTTGTGGCATGAAAATTTAGTCTCTGAAGATTCTTTGTTGTTTAAGACCTACAATATGTTACGTGGTATATAAAAATATGGTCTGGTTAAGTGATTTATAAAGGATTGCTTTGTAAATGGAGTATTATCTAAATGGAAGGCATTAGTTGTCATTATAGCTAAAGCTAAATCACTCATCTTAAATCCTACAAAACCTGTAAGAACAAAACAACAGTCTTGTATGTTACAGAATGCTTGTGGCGCATAATGAGCAATATGGTAAAGATTGTTTTAAAAGTGCTTCAGTACAAAAACACAATAAAATAATTCATTTAGTGTACATAGCAAACCAGTAGTAGTTTGCTCTCCTAATTAATCCCTAAACATTTTATTTTTTTTGTATTGCAGCAAAAGGTCTGTTTGTATAACATAATATGAAGTCATCAATATACAATTAGTCCACTACACAAACTAGGATTTTACTTTATGTTCCAAAGTAGAAACAAGAATGACACCACAATCTAAACTGTTCTGGTTTGTGCTAATATTTTCATGTATACCCTATATTTTGCTTTGTAGTGACATCTGGTCATTATTTAGTGTTCTCTGTTGGACTTCATTTCCCAATAGAGAACTTAATTTTTTATATATATTCACATGTGTGCACTGTACTTTTTTAATAGATATAATGTAGGTGGTCAATAACTCTTCTTAAGTAATTGTTATTTTTTTGAAAAAGCTTGTTTGGTCCCCTTTTGTACCTACTGGACCAAATTTTTTGCAACAGAGTTGATTATTATGTTTCATTTGGAGATTTTAGTGAATGAGATGGACCAGATTCTAGTGATAAAAGATGTAATAAGGGCCTGTCATGTCAAGGTTTCCCCTTTGCAGCATATGAAAGCTGATATTTTACTGTTTTGTTTATAACATGCAGCTGTAAAATCAAAACCTGATTACACACCTACTATGAGCAATGCAGTTGCTGATCAAGAGTATGTGCAAAACTTTAATTACTGAGGTTCTCTAACCTGAACAAATAGAGTTAGAATTTTTTTTTTAAATTTGGGATGTTGATCTTTTGATCTGGAGACTGAAGCTGCCATTACTAATATTCAGAAGAGGGTATTCAAAATGCCACTTCTTGCTTAAATCATTGGTTAATTTTATTTTCAGGATTGTAGATAATTCCCTATAAAGAATCAGCACAGATTACCCTAAAGATAGATAGACAAGGATTTCCAAGATAAACAGAATCTGTATTATGTTCGTTTGTTTATACCATCCTCCCTTTCATAACGTTGGAGTGACTTCTCCATTATACTAGCCAGATCTAGAGAGCTGTTGAAACGGTGAACAAAGCAAAAATTTTAAGTCTAATTCACCAATGGTATAACTCCATTGGCTTTGACCATGTAGGTAGTTGAGAGTTAGGGAATGGCTAGAGGATAAGACAAGGGTGTGTTTGTTTGTTTGTTTTTAATTATGTAAAGCATTTTAGGACATGGCATATCTAATCTGATATGTTAAAAATAAGTATGCATGTTACAGAAATGTTTTTCGGGATTCCATCTTGGTTAGCAGTTAATCCTTGTAGAGAGATGCTCAGAATACTGTGCATTTATTTTCTAATAGCATCTATTATCTTAAAATTTCACAGCAGACATGAGTGGTCTTGGTATGAAGTTTTCTGGATCTGTGGCATATCTTGAATAATTTAATTTAAAAAAATTAAGAGTTTCACTTAACCTTTTAAATGCTAAGTAATAGTTTAAAAGCCATATTCTACCTCAAACAACTGCAAATAGCATTCTTTTGCCTTTGTGGATAATTTTTCCTTCATCGAATAAGTGATATATATATATATAGAGAGAGAGAGAGAGTATTTGTCACAGAGCATCTGACTATTGTATTTATGGTGTGATCTATACTCCAAAACCAAATACGCTTAACTCCCTGCATTTCTCTGGTTCTGTCTCTACTGTCAGTGTTAGCTATAGTGCAAGCTTTGAATAAACTTTTATCATAACTAAATATCTTCCTTAAATCTTTTCTTCCTGTTTCTGACTCCAATGGAGGAAGCTGTAATCTTAGGCATGTTCCTGTTTCCTTTTAGGTTTACTATAATTGTTCAAAATATTCAATGTTATATTAAAAAAACTAAATGTTATGTATTTTTTTAGTTTGAGATGCTTCTGCAAGCTTGCACCAACAAAATTACCAAAAGTTTTGGGCATAAATTGTTTAGCACTATCTAAGTACTGACTATGATATTCTGGGGTGCAATCCAGACCAATAAGGGGCTGTTATCCCTGCCCTGTGAACTTGGGTGCCTCACAGTGCTTTGCTGCTGTAGCTCCCACCTGGACAGCTCACAAACAACCTTCCAGCCTGTGGATAACACCCTGGGTATCTGTGAATAGCTGCAGCCTGCCAGCCATATATCAGTCACATTCTGGCTTCTACCATCTTGGTTACACACTCCCTGTCCTGGATTTTTCCCCAAAATGTGTTTTCTGCACTGTCTAGCCCTCTCCTAAACACTCCAGATATGTTAGGTCTGTTGCCTCTCTAAGGGGATCAATATACAACAGTTTGCTACCCTAAATGGAGTAACCCACACAGTTCACAACACTGGATTAGTTTTGATTAAAGAATATAATAAATTGATTTAATTACAAGGAGATAGGTTTTAAGTGAGTACAAGTCTACGGTATTAAAGTCAGGAATGGTTACAAGAGAAATGAAGATAAAATGCTTCCTCGTACTCAAACTTAACAAACTATACTTGGTTCAAGGTGAAATTCCTTACCACGTTTCCAGTAACTGTTGACAAAATTCTCAGGCCACGATCTGCTCCCAAAGTCCAAGGGCTGTTTCTTTTGTCGTCTTAGGTGAAAGAGAGAGAGAGGGCTAGGTAGAGATAAGTTAGGGTGTTTTTGCCCCTCCTTTTTACAGTTATCACCCTTTGATATGTATTTAGAACATAAGAACAGCCATACTGGGTCAGACCAAAGGTCCATCTAGCCCAGTATTCTGGCTTCCGACAGTGGCCAATGCCAGGTGCCCCAGATGGAATGAACAGAACAGGTAATTATCAAGTGATCCATCCCTGATCTCCCATTCCCAGCTTCTGGCAAACAGAGGCTAGGGCCACCATCCCTGCCCATCCTGGCTAATAGCTATTGATGGACCTATCCTCCATGAATTTATCTAGTTCTTGAACCCTGTTATCATCTTGGCCTTCACAACATCCTCTGGCAAAGAGTTCCACAGCCTGACTCTGTGTTGTGTGAAAAAAATACTTCCTTTTGTTCCTGCTGCCTATTAATTTCATGTGGTGACCCCTAGTTCTTGTGTTATGAAAAGGAGTAAATAACACTTCCTTATTTACTTTCTCCACACCAGTCATGATTTTATAATCCTCAACCATATCCCCCCCTTAGTCGTCTCTTTTTTCCAAGCTGAAAAGTCCCAGTTTTATTAATCTCTCCTCATACGGAAGCCGTTCCATGCCCATAGTCATTTTTGTTGCCCTTTTCTGAATCTTTTCCAATTCCAATATATCTTTTTTGAGATGGGGCGACCACATCTTTGCACAGTATTCAAGATGTGGGCGTACCATGGATTTATATAGAGGCAATATGATATTTTCTGTCTTATTATCTATCCCTTTCTGAATGATTCCCAGCATTCTGTTAGCTTTTTTGACTGCCACCGCACATTGAGAGATTGTTTTCAGAGAACTATCCACAGTGACTCCAAGATCTCTTTCTTGAGTGGTAACAGCTAATTTAGACCCCATCATTTTATATGTTTAGTTGGGATTATGTTTTGCAATATGCATTACTTTGCATTTATCAACATTGAATTTCATCTGCCCATTTTATTGCCCAGTCACTGAGTTTGGAGAGATCCTTTTGTAGCTCTTTGCAGTCTGCCTTGGACTTAACTATCTGCAGATTTTGCCACCTCACTGGTTATCCCTTTTTCCAGATCCTGTATCAATATGTTGAATAGGACCCCTGGGGGACACCACTATTTACCTCTCTCCATTCTGAAAACTGACCATTTATTTCAACCCTTTGTTTCCTATCTTTTAACCAGTTACCAATCCATGAGAGAACCTTCCCTCTTATCCCATGACAGCTTACTTTGCTTAAGAGTCTTTGGTGATGGACCCTGTCAAAGGCTTTCTGAAAATCTATATCCACTGGCTCCCCCTTGTCCACATGCTTGTTGTCCCCCCTCAAGGAATTCTAGTAGATTGGTGAGGCATGATTTCCCTTTATAAAAACCATGTTGACTCTTCCCCAACAAATTGTTTCTCTATATGTCTGACAATTTTGTTCTTTACTATAGTTTCAACCAGTTTTCCCAGTACTCAAGTCAGGCTTGCCGGGATCACCTCTGGAGTCCTTTTTAAAAATTGGTGTCACATTAGCTATCCTCCAATCATTTGGTACAGAAGCTGATTTAAATGATAGGTTACAGACTACAGTTAGTAGTTCTGCAATTTCACATTTTTGTTCCTTCAGAACTCTTGGGTGAATACCATCTGGTCCTGGTGACTTATTACTGTTTAGTTTATCAATTTGTCCAAAACCTCCTCTAATGACACCTTTTCCTGAGGGTTATCCCTAGATAAAATTCATTCCTGCTGTGAGGACAGAGACAAAGAGCACGGTGGTGAAAGATGTTCCAGGTTGTTGTTTGCTAAGATGCAGATTTGTTTGTTCCTGCCCCCCTTCCTTGCCAAAGAATGGCCTCATGATAGGCGATTGTCCATCAACTTTGATGACACCTGACTAGAGGCGTCAGCTTGTCCTTTGTCTTTGAGAAACTAGTTTACTGATCTGGTAAACACATTTCAGACCTAATTTCAGCTGATGTTCATATCTTTACATAGTTGCTACATATGTTTCACCATGATATTACTGACCAGCAAGTTATTAGTTTTCAAACGATACCTTACAAGATATATTTTGTGCAAAGGTTGTTACAATGGTCTGTAGGGTATGAATATAGGGTCATGCTGACATCCACTGTATTCGGCTTTGATTGAATATGAATAGTTAATGCTATATAGAGAGAGCGCACTATAATTTTTGGGGACTGGTAAGTGGCTTTATTTCATTAATCTTCTAACTGAATATTCTAACAGTGTTTACAGTATGAAGTGGCATATTCTAGATCTATAACTTTATATTGTCTTCCAGACCTTGACACACTGAAAGGCAAAGACATTTGCTTTCTGCTTAATATATCGCAGTATGCTAGTTAAATGCACTATATTGAGTTTCTCACAGTATTTTTTGAAAGTCTTAAGTTTCACACAGCCAGGTCCTCTAAAATAAAAATGACTGAAGCAGCAAGTCACTTAGAAAAAGATTGCATCATCTACCTTTTGATAAAGTACTTCATCAGTTGCAGTAATCCATGAAATCCTGGATACCAGTAAATAGATTAACATGAGAAATGAGGGATCTGCAGTTTATTTTTTAATAAACTCCCTTTTTTGTCCCAGACATTATTTTCTAGAGTTCTGTATTAAAATTTTATAGCTAAAAATTGTTACCTGTTTCTTTGAGTGTCAAGAATCCAATTACTCAACCAACTTAGATACTCTGTCAGTTGGAAATAGGGAATTCTAGTTAGAACCTGTTTTCTTCCTTCTGTCTGTTAAGTATAAATCTAAACATAGTAACTTGGCATAGAACGCTTATCCAGAGATCTTTCTCCAGGCTTTCATTTCAAATAGTTTCAATCGCAGTAGTCAAACAACCTCAATCTCTTACGTGATAGTCATAGAAATAGAGCAGCAAAGAAACTTCCTAATTCTAATTCTGAGGTAAAGTTTACAGTGGTCTATTACACTATCCTGACAAAGTTATTTTGTCTGTTTTTAATACCTTTACAAACAGTGTTTAGTCAATAGGAACTCCCTGTTGTTGTTGAGGACACTGTTTTGTCATCAAAGTGTTATGTCACTTGAATTTCCAACAGGTCATCCTGGGTCTCATATTGTATATTGTAACACTTATATTGGGGGGGGGGGAAACTGGTTTGTGTGCTTAAAAACCGTAGGCTATAGTGCTTCTGCAACCTTTAGTAGAAGTAATTATTCGTGTATTTTTTAGGACAAATACCTCAAGATTTGCTTTTGTGATTACAGCAAATATGACTTGTTTGGAGGAGCCATAAATGCCTGAACTGGTCTTTTTACTTTAAAGACTTACAATGGAAAGAAATTATGGTACATTTTAGATGTAGGAATTTTTAAAAAGTTAACATAATTTTAACTTAATTTTTGCTATGCAAATTCTGCAGTTTTCCTCTACTTTGTTAAACTTAAAATTTCAAGTGAGGGGTTTTTACAGCTATAACTGAGCTGTTAGAGAGACCCATCTTGGAAATAACACTGTATTTGCTTCTGTTAGATGCACCATAGCACTTCCCCTTCCCTCCTCCTCCTCCCTTTCCCCCCAGAAAACAGAGGGTATGTATATAGAGTACATTGAATACTATCAAGGAAATGAATGAGAGTAATGCAGACATCTTGCATCTTAGCCAGTGAAGCATGTTGCCAGTTAAATCCTGGCCCCAGTCACTGATTTTAGTGAGGTCAGAATTTTATTCAAACTGTTTAATTCAATACTATTTGCATGTCCTTTCTCTTACCAAAATACTGTCATTTATTCTTAACGATCTAATTAATCATAACATTAGAAATATTGTCACCGTTTAGAAATGTACATTATATCTTTCATACAACAATACAGTTAGCAACTGTCCAGTCAGAAATACTTTAGATTAAAAATATATTAAAGCTATCAGCATGCATGTCGTGTGTGTGTGATTGTGATTGTGTGTGCACGCGCATTTTGGTTTTTTGGTTGTTTTTTTATGAAGACTATCAGTTATACAGTCGGTTGTATGATTAATTCTTTACAAGGTCTATGCAGTATATCAAAATAATACTATGATATAGTACGTATAAGGGGAAAATACCAAAAACATCAATAGTATAACCTTGCATTTTTTCTGGGATACATACTGAAGGATTTTTACCATATGTAACAATTTTTAAATAAATCTCATATATGCTTGTATTTTTTCCATTACAAAAATGTAAATGGTGACAAAAGAAGAATTGGTTCCTATCTCCCCAACATGCATCATTCAAAATACCATTGACAGTGCAGCTGCTCACTAAGTTGTGAGATTTATGGCTTTTAGGTCTATGGTGTTCCATTACCCTGTGTACACAGTCAAATTGATTAGCAGGCAGTTGAGAGCAGAGAGAAGCAGCAGTGCAGTGAGTTGATGCCGATCATATCTATGAACTGTTTAAATACTGTTAATATTGTCCTTGTTTCTTGTTGAGATAACAAACTGTTCTTGGTTAACTATGTTAATAAAAGTATTTGTTTGCCCTTATTGATTTTAGGGGCCTCTAGAAAATGATTTGGTGGTCCATGTGGCCCTGATAGCAGAAAGTCAACGGTAAGACATTTAGTTTTATTAAGAATTTTTATTTTAAGGAAGAATTGAATGTGACTAGATCTACAGTCTGACACAGGTTTTCAAAGAAGCATGAGTGAGAATATTAACTCAGATTTAAATTGACATGATATTCATGTTTTTGCTTCTTCAGTAATTGCTACCAAGACCATTACAAAATCAGACTGTAGTTATGCTGTGATTAAATCCCTGCATTTATTTTGTTTTATAGCCTACAAGTTTTTCTGAACACATATGGAATCCAGACTCAGACTCCCCAGCAAGTGGAACCTATTCAGATATGGGCTCAACAGGAACTTGTCAAAGTAAGAGATTTTGCATTAGTGACTTATCTATGCGGTTCTTCCTCTTTTTTTTTTAAATGCAATTCCTTATTTGCTGACAACCAGACTCGTGCCTACTTATGTTGCAATGAATTATCTAGGTTTTTGTTTCATTTTAATTAAACTGTAAGATACTTCAAAGTGTGCATTATTGGTTTATAATGCATGCCTGTTTGAAGCATTTAGCAAATAATTGAAGGCTGTGTTCTATATTTGCACTTAAGTACATCTTTGACCATAACCGAAAATGTAATTTGTGATGATCTGTTATCTGATCTAGGTAGTATCTAGTCACCTTCCAAAGAATAATAATAAAAAAAAGAATACAGTGAATCAGTGGACTTAAGTCAAGGTTGTTCTTGACACAAAGTGAATCAGAGACAGATACAGAGATGGATTTAAGCAACAGACCATAACTTTATTAATTTAACACTGGGTAGGTGTGCTATATTCCCACCCCATGCTGTCACATAGCAGGCATTTGTTTGGGTGGAGTGTGGGGTTAGAGTGCTCCCAGAATATAACAAATATCTCAGCGAAGATGCTCCTTGGCCAGTGCCTTAGGACAGTTCACCTCTGAATCCTCTTGCCCTCCACATTTGTGGGAGGGTAAAAGGTGCTAAGGGGGGAGCTCAGTCTGCAAAGTCTTAAAGTCTCCCCTTCTCCTATAGACACAAGGTCCAACAGTGAAATCCTGGGTCTCATTTACCTCAGGGAACTGGCCATTTTAGCCATTATCTGCACTGGAAACTGGCTAATGGAGATACCAGCAATTAGAATGGTCATGGCCATCCACACTGTCTGGCATCCATATCCAGCTCTTAAAGTCATGAAGACATTGCCAGCCCCTGCATCTGTCTAATGGTGTCCATCATCCTTATAGCTTACGCCCAGTGTATTGGATGTCCCTATGTGTGATCATTGAGCCCCCTGCCCCCAAAATTATCCTGGTAGTCTTGTGGTTTGGATTCTGATGGGCTCTGTCAACACAGGCTGGCTTGAGAGCTCCCTGCCAAACTTGCTTAGCGAGCATCTCTGACCAAACCTATTTTGTGCATGGTCATTACCACTTAATCAATTCCACATCCCTCTGAATCCTAATTCTCAAATTTAGTCTGGTGCAAGCCTCAAGATCATTTTTACCAAGTTGAATACCTCAGCCATCAGTGAGTGCAGCAGAGCCATAAGCTGATTCCATAACATGGCTGTTCTGCTATATCACTCAAGGCAGACAATTTCAGCCTTGAAGCTCAGTTGTGATCCACCTGCTGACCTCGTTGCCTGCTTGTGGGCCCCATTCACAATTGAGTGCCTGCAGCTCCAGACATCAATCCTCCTCCCAGTGTCTCCTGCAATCACAGACAACAAAGTTAGTTCAGACCCGGGATGTGCCCCAGCAACCTATTGGTAGGGTGAACATATATCCTGTAACAATCTGATTTCCAGGGCTTGATTGCCTGAACCTTCTGGAAGTTGAAATCATCTGATCCTGTTGATTTTTGTTGCCCCAAACCTAAGGGAACTCATGCCAGAATTTGCAGGACTGAGATGTAAGTAGGCTAATGCCTTCTTCGTGTCCACAGTAAACTGATAACTGCTCAGATAGCTGCCATCCCAGGATATGAATAGAGTGTCTGGTTCCTGGTCCTGTATGTTTTAAAAGGCTTTGATGGCATTCATGGGTTTACCTGTTGATCGGCATATTCCTTGAGCTCTATTGTGGCCCTCTTTCCTGCCTGATCAGTTTTTGAATACTTCAATTTCAGTGAAATTGCTCCTGCGTAAATTGCACATCCAGTAGTTCTAATGCACACCTGGAGCTATCGCCTGTTGTCTGTGGCACTAGTTTAGTAAAAGCACCAAAAAAAGACGATGACAAATGCTGCTTTCAATAGAACTGCTTCCACCCTACAACTGCACACTCTGGGTAAAGCTTCCAATCAGTATGGTTATGGGGAACCTGTCTTCTTCCCTGCAACCATCTTCTCTGGAACATCCTTCCAAAATCTTCCTTAATAAAAATCCCCTACTTGAGTCAGCAAGTCCTGCTAGCCTCCAGCAAAACCTGAGGCCAGCAAGGTGACCCAGTATTATGGATGAAGCCAATCCACGGTGCATTAAAGACTCTACATTTCTTACCACCTGATGTTCAGGGATGGAGCAGATACACTGGAGTCCTTCCCTAACTCAGAATTATATAGATTCCACCAAACTGGCCTTGTACACTCTGACGGGGGTGAGAGTGTACAAGGAAATTGCAGGAGCAATTTCACTGAAATTGAAGTATTCAAAAACTGATCAGGCAGGAAAGAGGGCCACAATAGAGCTCAAGGAATATGCCGATCAACAGGTAAACCCATGAATGCTATCAAAGGGGTGGGGGTGGAGGGGTAGAGGGAGCAATGAAGTTTGTTTGCCAATTCGAAAGCTGTCAGGAGCCATGTCTTGACAACTGATGAGGCATCACCTGAGGGCCTCAGCTGGTGAATTGTGCAATTTCCTGGAAAATGTCCTCTTGAAATCGAAAGGATGTCAGCAATGCCCTTATCTATGTCATGAACATATACTGCACAGATAAGAATGTTAAATAAAAGGCAGTGCAAAACAAATGTCCTCTAAGGCCTCATTTTCCATGAGAACTTTGCGGACTGCCGATTGATAATTGAGGGTACGATAAATGGTGAATAATCCTGCACCCTCTGTGATGGTTCTCAGTGTATCCAGGAGTGAGAGTCACCTTGTTACTCCCTGACTCTAGTGAGACGGAGTCTTGCTTGTGGTAGCTCCCTACCATCACCAGCCTTTCAGCCGCTCAGTGACTCTCCTCTGGGCTATGTTAGTCCTGTGTTTGCCTTGCAGATTAACAAGAGGTGCACCCCAGATCCCAAGTTCCCTTGTGATATCCAGCCCTTGACACTGGCTACTTACAGAAATCCCAGTTCCTTTGCTGCCAAAGGAGCAGTGTACACCAGTTTACCAGTTTTACCTTAAATCACTGCTCCTGTATAACGCACAGCACCTGTGAGCACTTGCAATAAAACAAAAGAAAGTTTATTTAAGAAAGAATAGAGATGCCACTAGAAACAAGAGAGAGTGAAGGGAACCTGGTTACAATATAAAACAAAATCATAAAACACAAACTAGGGCATACACTTATTAGATTGTATAGGTAACAACTACTAAAGTAGGTTCCCTAACCCCATCCCCACCCAAAAGTACAGTCTGTTGCTGAGCTGGTTGGCTTCCCAGGAACAAGGATGCACACTTTCATGAGATACCCCTGCTCGACAAGATGACTCCTCAGTGAATGGATGCAGAGTGTCTTTCTTTACCTTCTGATATACTGATTCAGTCTTTCAACTTTACTCGGGGCAAGTCTACACTATAAACTTACAGCTGTATAACTACATTGCTCGGGGTGTGAAATATCCACACTCCTGAGCAACACAGTTACACTGACCTAACCCTTGATATTCCATTTTGTGTGAGACAACGACCTGATGACCATGCCTGTGAAGAGTTGCCATATTCCAGGTTGCAATTTTGGTGGACTGTCTGAGATCTCAGATACAATTGGATGCGTTGCCACAATGTACTGCAGACATGCCTGCCGACGTCAGAGGACGCACATTCCCAGGGGGGTTTTGGCACGAACCTGTCATGTTTGCACTGAGGGGAGACGGCACCAACAAGGCATCTACAGCTGAAAGTAAGGCAGGGGCTTTAACCCTGGTGCTGAGTACTAGGTTATTCATGATCAAAAAAAAAGAGCGAACGATTATCCTGGGAAATACCTCGTCCCACTGGGGGATGAGACGGAGGCGCAGTAACGTGAGCCTTTTCCTGGTCTACCAGTATGGGCTTCACGCTGTGCGACCCGAGACGTTGAGTCTTTCTCAGCGACTTCCTTCACCTCGGGTAGCTAGGTGCAGCTTCTGCCCTGCATCTTCGCCGCCTGTGTTAGCCATCATTTTCAGAGGTCACACTGGATCTGTCCACCTCGCATAATGCCCAAGGTGATATTTCGGACAAACCTTCATCACTGATGGCATAGCTCCAGCTAGCAATCCCCTACTTCAGATGTTACACCCCCTCCACCACAATGAGGTACATGGACTGTCTTGGTACATGGATTGCAGGACTAACAGAAGCAAGGCTGGTAGATCACGGACATCACGAGGTGGAAGATTATTTACTTCTGTATTCTGGTGGCCCCAACCATCTATATGGGGTAGCACTACTACTGCGAGGTGAGGCCAAGTCCTCCCTGACAACCTGGATGCCTGTGTCTCCTCGTTTACTTACTGCATGTCTTAAACATCGGCATGGTTCCCTCACTGTCCTAGTAGTCTATGCGCTGATAGAGGAATCTGCCGACTCAGTTAAAGATCATTTCTATGATCAATTGGAACATCTAGTATGCACAGTCCCTCCACATGATAATCTCATGATCCTGGGTGACCAAAATGCAGTTACTGGCTCCCTGCGAACTGGGTTTGAACAGATCATTGGTCATTATGGTTCAGGTACACCCAGTGATAACTCTCGCTGCTTGCTTACACTCTGTGCCTCCCAGAATCTTTCTGTTCTTGGGTTATGGTTCAAGTGGTGACGCATACACCACATGTCATGGATCTCTCATGATGGCGTCACTCAGAAGGAGTTGGACCACCTAATTACATGTGATAGGCATCTCTTCGCCTTCTGTAGACTATATCGTGGTGCAGAATGCGCGGCGAACACAGATCATCTAGTGGTCGCCCATATGGTGTTGATGCTCCAACGAGCAGGTAAGCCTTCTGTGATGATGAAGTTGTTTGACATCAATGCACTCCATGTGCGAGGTTTAGCCAACAGGTTTTGTATTGATGTCAGCAACAGATTCTCAGCTCTAGCTAATCTGCCAAATGATGTGGAGGTTGCCTGGTCCCTGTTCACTTCTGCCCTCAACCCATCTGCTGAGCAGACAATTGGATATAGGCATCCAGCATGCCGACCATGGCTATTGGAGGAGGCCTTCCAGATAATTAAATTGAAGGCTGGAGCCTGCCAGCATGGTGATAAGCGCACTCGTGATCAGTTGAAGCGAAAAATTGAAGCGTGGCACTCCACGATCGCAAGACATATTATAATCAAGTGGTGGATGATGTTGAATTTGGCTTAGCCAGGGGTGACTTGAAGCCAGCATTCCGCACCATTCGCAACCTCAGCGGTCAAGAGGTAGTCACTACGAACGGCATCCTGAATGACAGCCAAGGCCATTCATGTAAATCGGATGATGCCATTCTCTCACACTGGGTGGAACATTATCACAGTGTCCTGAACCATCCTCCACTGTTCAGAGCTGGATGATCTGGCAGTCACTGCGGTTCAGGATCCAGACATTTATACTGATGCACCAACATTGGATGAAGTGAAGTGTGCCATCTCTACACTGAAAAACGGACGCGCAACCGGTGCTGATGGCATCCCCTCACAGCTGCTAAAATGTGCTATTGATCCTGTAGCAGAATCACTTCTGGCCATCTTTCATCTGGTGTGGCAAACTGGAACCTTGCTAACTGCCTGAAAGGACGGTATTGTGATCTCACTCTATAAGGCCAAGGGACCGCGCAGTGAACGTAAGAGCTACAGGCCGATCACCTTGCTCTCCATTCCTGGGAAGGTGTTTGCTCATGTTTTGCTGGCACATCTGGAGCCTTTGCTACATCAAATGCGTCGTCCCCAACAGTCAGGCTTTACGTGGAACAGGTCCACATTAGATGCCATTTTGGCCCTTTGCTTGTTGTCAGAGATACATCGCGAGTTCAGGAAGCCCCTGCATGTAGCATATGTTGATCTTAAGGCTATATTTGATTCAGTAGACTGTGTTGCGTTATAGAAGGCCTTAAAGGGCGTAGGTGTCCCTACCACTCTGCTGGACTTGATTAGAGAGCTGCATAATGGAACCACTGCCTGTGTTCGTCTGGGGAACTGGATGTCAGCACCATTTAAATCAGTATCTGGTGTTAGGCAGGGTTGCATTCTGGCCCCTGCACTCTTTTGTCGGGCAATGGATTTCATAATGCAGCATTCCATCAGGTCCATAGGCATTGATATCGGTGATCTCTCGCTCACAGACCTTGATTATGCTGATGACGTTGTTCTTTTAATACAGAGCCCCGACAGGTTTCATGAGGAGGAGTTAGCTAAGATTGGTCTTCATGTTTGTTCAAAGACAAAACTGCAAAATTTAGGACCAGGTCCACCTGTGACTCCAATCTCTTTGAACAACGAAACCGTCGAATCAGTTTCCAGCTTTTGCTATCTGGGTTCTATACTTACCAGCTCCTCCAATTCTCACACAGAGGTTCTCCATCGGCATCGCCGCATCTGCCATGGGCCATTTACAACGGATATGGAATCAACATCAGCTTAGTATGACAACTAAGTTCAGGATTTATTCGAGCTGTATCCTTCCCATACTGTTGTACGGCTGCGAAATATGGACGCTACGCCGCGCAGACTGGACAAATCTGGAGGTTTTCCACACAAAATGTCCACGTCGTATACTTAGCATAAAGTAGAATGACTTCATCTGTAATGCAGATGTTTATGGTCGTTCGGGTCTACAGACTACTGGGGCCATTGTCCACAGCTGGCTCTTTACGCTTTTCGGACATGTCGCAAGGATGCCACAAGACATTCCAGTGAATGCTGTTCTCCGGGTGGCTTGTAACATCTGGGATAAAATTCCACCAGCCGAGGAGTGGAGGCGGCCCAGAGGCAGACCTCTTTTACATGGGTTCATCAAGTCTGTTCCAATGTTGGACTCTCAATCCGTCAAGTCTTCGCAGTTGTGCAGAAACGGACCAAATGGCGAGCGATCATTAAGGCCAACTGTCACGCTAAGCATTGAAGAGAGAGAACCCTTGGTATAGATAGCGTTATGTCAGTGGGAGGGCTTCTCTCATTGACATAGCTACTGTCTCTCATGGAGGTGGATTAACTACACCAATGGGAGAACTTCTCCCGTCAGCTTAGTAGCATCTTCGCTGAAGCGCTACAGTGGCACAGCTGCACCATTTTAAGCAGGGCCGGCTTTAGGCCGATTTGGCCGATTTCCCCTAATTGGGCCCCGCGCCTAAGAGGGCCCCGCGCAGATCGGCAGCGTCCCTGCCTGAAGCAAAGCTCTCCCGGAAGTAGCAGCTGTTGCTGCTAGGCAACCAGGGACGCTGGCCGGCAGAGGGCTAGAGCTGAGGCAGCGGCTGTTGCAGTTCGGGAGGGGGGAGGGAGGGAGAAGGCACATGTGCTTTGCAGCTTTCCCCTCCCCTCCCCCCAGCACTCGCCTGGAGGAGACGCTGAGGGGGCTTCCTGCAGTGGATCTCACTCACCTTGGCCCCACGCAATCGGGCAGTGTCCCTGCCGGAAGCAAAACTCTGTGGCTCTCCGGGAAGCAGCAGCTCTTGCTGCTAGGCAGCCAGGGACGCTGCACTGGCCGGCAGAGGGCTAGAGCTGAGGCAGAGGCAGCCTTGGCTGTTGCAGGTCGGGAGGGGGGAGAAGGCACATGTGCTTTGCAGCCTTCCCCTCCCCTCCCCCGCCAAGGGGGCTTCCTGTCCAGTGGGAGACAGGAATCTCTGCAGTGTGGACCTCACTCACCTGAGCAGCTGCTGGGGCTTCGGTCGGTGAGTGTTTGACCCTGTGATTCCCCATAGGTTTGTAATATTGGGTTGGTTTTGTGGGTTTCGGTGGTGTTGCTGTTTGAGGTTGAGTTTGTGCCTGCCTGTGTCTGTTTCAAAACTAAACTCGGGATCATGTAACCCAATAAACCCAGGAAGAAAGCCCCAAACCGGTACTTAGTGCTGTGAATTCCAGGTGAGAGAGAGAGGGGGGTTTGGACAAGGAAATCAAAACATCAAGAGGGGAGAATGCGAAAGGTCTGCAACACATCAGGCTGAGACTTTTATCTCTCCCCCCCCCGAGAGAGGGGAAACTGAGGCACGGAGTGATCTGATTTCCCTCCCCAAATTATTTTGCAAAGGAGGGGGACGGGGGCTCCTATCCAAACCAGTTCCCTTCCCATCAACTCTGCTTCCCCTGCTGCAAGACCACTGTAGGGGCTGAATATTTCCATTAAACTCTGGCTCCTTCGTTTGCCCTGCAACAATAAAATAGACTGGCTTTGGGGGGGAGGAATAGCCCCCCCAAAGCTGTGTGGACATTAAGGGTTTTTTGGGGGGGGCACGATAATATTCCAGATCAATCAAACGCCCAGCTCAGCTTTCTAGCCATCCAGCAGCTCTAGGGCAGGGAAGGAAGGTGCTCTTGGTGCAGAGTGGTCGCAAAACAGGGGTGAATTTAGCGGGGGGGGGGGGGGGGGG
>NW_020664481.1:32386065-32423427 GCF_002925995.2 Terrapene triunguis | reverse complement strand
GGGGGGGGGGGGGGTCCAGTTGAAATCCTGCCTGATGCAGCCACACAATTGCTGGCGGTGCTGGGAGAGGCCAGGAGTAGAAGCAGGTGGCCTGGGGGAGGGGGGACATTTGCCCTCAGTCCTGGGCTCTGGGATGGACTAGGCTGGGTGGTGGGTTCAGTCTAGTCTTCCAGCCTGTTGCTGTCCCTGGGGATTGTGGTTTTCATCTAGCTCCACCAAAAGTGTCTCTTAGATTCCTCTGCAGCAGTAAAGGATGCAGCTTCGGGGGCAGAGCTCGTTGTAGCCAGTTCCTGTAGCCCCAGGGCTCAAGGGAAGTTCCAGAAGGAGGGGCTGGATGAAGCCAGCTCCTGTCCCTTAATCATCTCCCTGGGGGAGGGGGATGTACCACCTTGTAGCAAGGAGGCCACCACAGCTGCTGACTGCCAGGAAGTTGCAGGTCAGCAGGGGGCAGGGCCTGCCCTGGGGTGCACAGAGGCATGTGTCCCAAAGGTGGAAGTTGGGGACCTGGGGACCGCTGCGATGGGAACAGGCCCCAAGGACTCTAGCTGGAAGCAAACCCAACCTGAGTGAAAGGGTTGCATTTCTTGCATACAATAACCGATCAACAGCATTCCCAAATTTATTTATAGCAATTCGAATCTTCCTGACTATTCCGGTAACTGTAGCCTCAGGAGAGAGGAGCTTCTCGAAGCTAAATCTAATTAAAACGTATCTGCTATCAACAATGCAGGAAGACCGATTAAACAATTTGGCAATCATGTCAATTGAATGCGAAGTAATGAAGAGCTTAGAGTTAGGCAATATACTGAAAGATTTTGTCAAACAAAGCAAGGAAGATAAAGTTTTAAAAACATATAGGTGAGATGTACAATAAAGTTCCTCTTAATGAACTTGATATTTATAATATATGATGCAATGTATGTAATTTTGTTATTTATATAGTCATGGAAAGTAAATAATACATGGAAGAAATGAGGTTTTTTTTTTAAGTCATCCCTGCAGGGGCCCAGTCGAAACTGTTCGAATTGGGCCCCGCACTTCCTAAAGCCGGCCCTGATTTTAAGTGTAGACTTGCCTTCACAGATGGAGAGACTGTCTGCTACAATGTTCCTTTTTACCTCCCAAGTGGTTTCTATGTTTACAGTGTATCTTTGATGGTTTTCCATTGACTTTTCTGTATTGTTGCAATGGTGGACAATTAAATACATTACATAATCCCACTTGCTTGAATGGGCCATCACTGAGACATGTGACTCCCTGGTGACTTACTTTCACTCGAAGACCATAAGGGAATAATTTTCAATATAGTTACGTTATTCCTTAAATATTATCTATACACACATCTTGCAATTATTATCAGTATTGATAAGTTGCAAGCTTTCAGTAGAGAACTCACATGCTACCCTTCATGGATAAATGCCATGAAAGTGGTATATTAGGTGTTGTGAGTTTATAGGGTTAGGACAGGAATTGCTTGTAAAGAACAGCAAACCCTTTGCCCGTTGGCACCAATGGGCCTCTGTGTCACACCCTCCTCTAACTTTTTTTTAGAGACCACGCTCAGGGGAATAGCTGTATGACTGGCATTGGTAAACTCACAAAAACCCCAGGCACTCTTTAAGTAATTGTTTAATGGATTTCAAGTTTTTTGTCCATACATGAAATCTTTCTCCCTCATATGGGATGTGAAAATCTATTCCAAACATAAATTGCATGTGTTTGGATAATCACATTAGAGTCCTTACCACCCTCAAATTTAAATGGGGCTGGGGGCATTTCCCAGTACTCCTGCTGCTCCAGGTGAAGTACCATTAATGACCAGTCAGTTCCTGCATATGTTCCCCTGGCTTCAAAACCTGTGTCCCCTATATCCTACTTAGTAAAGAGGGATGCAATGTCTGATAGCCCACCGTTGTCTGCTAAGCACTCCACTGCTACTTGGTGCTGGGGTTCACAGAATACTCTAGTACATCCCACTTTTTGAACATCTGCTTCTACAATTCAGGGACCTGCTGAGAAATACGTATTCCAATAGTGCTCTTCCTCCCGAGGAGGAACAACCCATGTCAGGCAGGTGCCCTAGCCTTTCACACAGGAGAGGAGCCAGTGAGTCCACTAATACTACCAGCCCCACCCAGGGCTGCTTCTCAGCTGCCCTGCTCCTGGGTATATCTGCAGCTGCCTGTGGCATGAAGCCAGAAGCAGTGTTGCTGTTCATCTCCCTTGTGCTTCCAACCCTGTAGCTTAGGGGTCCCAGCTGTCTATTTGCGTACTCCTGCAGGGAGGCGCTAACCCAATTACCCTTTGGTTGCCACTTTTCCCCACCTCAGCCTCCATCCCTGAGTCCCATTGTTTCCTGATATAAGGACCTTGCGTCCTGCCCCTCCCCCCACTCTTTGTGGTTCAGAGTGGAGTATTCACTTGCATACCCCAATGGCTGGAGGAATTAATTCCTCCCTTTTGAAACCTGCTGAATGAGGGGCTCTGACTCACCACCTGCTGCCAGAATCCTGGTTCTGGCAGCCTCTGTCCATCAGCAGACCTCTTCTCCCCTGGCTGTGGTGGTTGTTTCTTGCTTCCGCTTCTTGATCCTTCCTATGCCTCAGAAGGTTCCCCCACACTTGTGCACAGCCAACACTCCTTACTCCAGGGGAGGGGTCACTGCCCCCTTCCGCTAGCCTGTAGGTACACAAATTCTGTTCCTTCTTGGGGCCGGGGGGTATCTAAAGCCAGTGATTGCTTCACAAAGCTCAGCAAACAAGTGACTTCAGCCACAGCTACTGGAGGAAATGGTTGGGTCCTCCCGGCTTGGCAGTACTGACCCTGTTACTGGCCCCACCTGGTTTCCCAGACCCCCTGTAGCCCACTGAGGTGGAAGGCACCAGTCTAATTCCTGCTGTTGTGGTTGCTGCAGCCACTGCGCCCTCCCAGCACCCAACTGCTGATGCTACCCCTGGCCGCATGGCTTCCATAGCCCACTACTGCTGTCACCTAGTTCCCTTTTCTCCCCTGGGGGGCAGTCCCAGACTCAGCCATCTGGCTCCCACAAGCATGGGACGAAGCAGTCATAGAATCAGCTGCAGTAACGTGGCCCCCCCTTGAGTGCTGGAGGCAGGAGTCACAGATTTGGCCACCATGGCTGAGCCCCTGTGGGTGAGCAGAGGGCCAGCAGTCCTGGCCATGGTAAGGTAGCCCCATAGGGTGGGGGAAAGGTGGGGCAGTTCCAGACTGTCCTGCAGTACTGAAATGATCCCTACCCTCATGATTGCTTGTTATCCACACATTGCCTCTTGTCCCCTGTCTCTCCCAGGAGTAGGGAGGCTAGGCTCCCACCTGGATTCTTCAGCACTGCCCACACTGGATGAAGTTATCTGGCAGCATCTCATGGGCAAGAGGCTTTTGAAAAGCCCAGGAGGGGCCCACTTCTGCCTCATGAAGCATATGCTCTTGCTCTTGCTTCCCCCTCCCTTCCAGGCACTTACCAGTCCAGTCAATACCCGTCCTGTTGATGCAGGAGTATGTGAGGGGGTATTTCCTTCCCACACCCCCTGCAACAATCAGAGCTGCAGGATTTTGTCTCTTTTTTTATTTTTCTTTTGCTTTTCTAATACTGTCTCTTCTCCTATTTTGCTTTTTCATCTTTCTCCCTTCTTGTTTCATTTCCTTTTCCTGCTTCTTCCTCCTCCTTTCATCATATTTGCTGTATTTACTTATATTATAATGTATAAATTATATAACACTTTAAAATGTATTTTAAATTAATACATTTTATATTATAAAGGACTTTTTGTTGTTGTTTTGAACATATTCTGCTAAAAACAATCACAAAAGGTAATTTAAAATCATTTTCCTAATCCCACTATAGCTATCTTTATTTTTCAAATAAGTCGGTTTGATATTTAATATACAGTAACTCCTCACTTAACATCCTGCCGCTTAACGTTGTTTCAAAGTTACGTTGCTGCTCAATTAGGAAACATGCTCGTTTAAAGTTGTGCAATGCTCCCTTATAACATCGTTTGGCTACCTGCTCTGTCCACTGCTTGTAAGATTCTGTGGAAGAGCAGTGACTTTACAAGGGAGTATTGCACAAGTTCCTCTTCTCCGTCTCCTCCCTCTCCCTCCCAGCGCTTCCCGCTATTTGGTGGTGGTTAGGACTTTCTGGGAGGGAGGGGGAGGAGCGGGGAAGCGCCACGTCTCCGCTCCTCCCCCTCCCTCCCAGAAAGTCCTAAGCGTGAAGCGCCGGGCGGGAGGAGGAGGAGCGGGGAAGCGCTGTGTCTCCGCTCCTCTTCCCCTCCCCCCCAAAAAAAGTCCTAAGCGCCGCCAAACAGCTGTTTGGCAGCGCTTAGGACTTTTGGGCGGGGAGAAGCGGGGATGTGGCATGCTATGGAGAGGAGGTGGAGTAGGGATGGGAAGAGGTGGGCCTGGAGTGGGGCGGGGACAGGAAGAGGCGGGCCTGGAGCATCCCCCGGCAAAGTCAGCACCTGTTCTTCTCCAGGGAAGCTGCCACTGCTGCTGTGAAGGTGCTTCCTAGCGTCCTTGTCTGCAGCAGGCTGTGCCTGTGTGGGGTAAGCCAGGGGCACATCCCAACCACAGTACACTGCAGTACTGTACAGTATATAATGCCTTTTGTCTGCCCCCACAAAAATTTCCTTTGAACCTAACGTCCCGCATTTACATGAAATCTTATGGGAAAATTGGATTTGTTTAACATTGTTTCACTTAAAGTTGCATTTTTCAGGAACATAACTACAACGTTAAATGAGGAGTTACTGTAGTTCAAAATACTCAATTACAAAATTGCAAACTAGCCTAGCCTAGCATTTTAAAGCTAAAGACTCTAAAATGTGGGGCTGTGTCCAAAGAAATAGTATATATGAGAGGAAGAGATGAGAAGGAGATATGAAAGTAGAAATGTAAAAAGAGGAAAAAGAGTGTAAGGAATGGCAGAAAGATAACAGAAACAGTTAACAAATAAGAGGAAGATGAGATAGACAGGAGGAATGCTGAGGATGGGGAAATTCAAGCAAGTAGAATAAGAAAACAGATGGTACAAGAGAGCAGTAGAAGACGAGAATAGACTAAGTGGTAGCAAAATCAAAGAATAGAAAAACAGATGGCAGAGGAGTCCACTTTGGCTTTTTGTAAAGGACTCTAGAATCTGGATACCCATTATCACTCCAAGCTTTTATAGAAACCGCTAGCTATCATTATTTCTTTCTGCACTGCATTGAACCAACTGGATAGAGAAGGTTAACTTGAAAAACTTCCATTAGTGAATTGTACAGTACTTGAGATTTCTTGGAGATGAACTAGTGTTCTGGTGTTTTGAGCTAGGGGTGTAGTTGGTAGCTAAAATGTTGGTTAGCTTAAAGGCACATTTCCAAAAATAAAGAAATGAGGCTGAATCTGAATGATGCAGTTTGTGGATTTTTTTTTAACTGTAATAGGTGAGGAGATCTATTATTGGAAGATGCAGAGTAGATTGTAGAGCATAGCAGAATCCCCCAAAAAAGATGTGGTATTATAGGATTATTAGAATTCCATTTTTATTAGTAGAGACAATTCTTTTATATGTAAAATATTATAGACTGTTCTAGGGAAGTAGAGCTCCATCTAGTGTTACGTTATAATGTGCTTATTACTTGTCATTCATATGGTCTCTGTACTATGTAAGAATAAGCAGTTTAACATGAATGGCAGTTTTTAATTTATGTTATGTACAGACACTATATTAAATTTATTAATATTTTTGACATTGAATGGGCTCTCTAATCTTTTCCCACTTGAATATAGTTATTCAGATTGGATAATTGTGATAGGGGACATTTTGTTCATTGCATTGTAGCAGTGTGATTGACAATTCTATATCTCAGTTTACAGCTTTGTAATGAGTGAAAATAGCCTTTGTGCTACATATGCAATTTTTTTTATATGCTAAAGCCAAACAAGCTGACTCCCAGGCCAATTTACATTGTACCTAATCTGCAGAACATGGACACATAGGTCAGGGAAGTGGGATTTTTTGTTCCAAAATAAGGAGGAAAAACTCCCTCCCTTCAGTTTGATAAACAGCTAGAGTCCCATGCCTGTTAGCTACTCTCCCATCAGCTTCAGTTCACTAGAGGTAGGGTAGCCCTCAAAACAGGTTCTATTCCATGACTTTCTTTCCCTATTTTGCATTAACTCTCCTTTCTCCCTTGGTAGTTCTACAGTACTTCATTGGATAGAATTTTATTTTGTTACTTTTTGCAGCAAGTTGACTTTTCTTCTGTAAGGTCATCCTGCTGTAGAACCAGTAACCACAGCTTTCTGCAGTCTGAGGCTCAAAAAGCAGCTAATGATTTGGACTGGCTAGAGTTGATGTGTTCAATGAGACTTTGTTGTTTTCAAATATTCTAAATAGTGAGATTTCTTCCATTACAGTTAATTTACAGCTGCTGTTGGCTTATCACTTCTCATCACTGCAGAGTTGGACTGTGTGATTGGCACATGGGTTAACCTAGCCCAGGTGTAAGCAGCCACACTGCAAAACCCTACCCAAGCTACTGTGTCCTCACATATGCTGCACTCCCCCGCGTGTCTTTAAGACTTCTGGGGGCATATCCCATGGTTCTTTATGCTGCAGTAAGATGAGCCACTCTCATTCTTTCCCAGCCAATTGTGAGAAAATATTTGTCTTTCTGGGGACATTGGGGTGGGGGGAAATTGTGGGAAAGCATAGGAGGACTGTCAGCAGTCACATGATTTATCCTGCATCCGACTACGTCACTGTGACGGGTTCGGTCACAGAGACCCCCTTGGTACTGTCACGTGACATGCTGGAATTACCTCTGAGCCCGTTTTTCCCTGCCAGCTTGGGACTTCAGAACTCTGCCTTGTTGAGCCAGACATGCCAGCCGGCTGCAACATGGACCCAGGGTCTGAACCATGCCCCCAAAGCTGCAGACTTTAACCAAAAACTGCTCAGCAAGTCACCCATCTCCAGCACCCAGACACTCAGTTCCCAATGGGATCCAAACCCCAAATAAATCCGTTTTACTCTGTATAAAGCTTATACAGGGTAAACTCATAAATTGTCCGCTCTCTATAACACTGTTAGAGAGAGATGCACAGCTGTTTGCTCCCCAAGGTATTAATCACTTACTCTGGGTTAATTAATAAACAAAAGTGATTTTATTAAGTATAAAAACTAGGGTTTAAGTGGTTTCAAGTAAGAACAGACCAAACAAAATAAGTTACCAAGCAAAATAAAACAAAACACGCAAGTCTAAGCCTAATACATTAAGAAAATGAATACAAGTAAATCTCACCCTTAGAGATGTTCCAATAAGCTTCTTTCACAGACTAGACTCCTTCCTAGTCTGGGCCCAATCCTTTCCCCGGTACAATCCTTGTTAGTTCCAGCTCAGATGGTAACTAGGGGATTTCTCCATGACTGGCAGCCCCTTTGTTCTGTTCCACCCCCTTTTATAGCTTTGGCACAAGGTGGGAATCCTTTGTCTCTCTCTGGGTTCCCACCCCTCCTTCTAAATGGAAAAGCTCTAGGTTTAAGATGGATTCCAGGATCATGTGACATGGTCACATGTCCTGTGAGACTTCATTACCTACTTGCTGGCACCCGCGTATACAGGAAGGCTTACAAGTAAACAGAGCCATTTACAACCAATTATCCTGGTTAATGGGAGCCATCAAGATTTTTAACCACCATTAATGGCCCACACTTTGCATAACTACAATAGGACCTCAGAGTTATATTTCATATTCCTAATTTCAGATATAAGAATGATACATACATACAAATAGGATGATCACACTCAATAGATTATAAGCTTTGTAATGGTACCTTACAAGAGACCTTTTGCATAAAGCATATTCCAGTTGCATTATATTCACACTCATAAGCATATTTCCATAAACATATAGAGTGCAACGTCACAGACATAGGAGGACTGTCAGCAGTCGCATGATTTATCCTGTGTCCGCAATGCAAAGTGGATGGGTTACCAGCCTGAGTGAAAGGGGAATCCAGGTTCTAGCCCACAGCCCCAGCCACCTGCAGTTTGAAAGCACCACTTAATGCCAGTGTAAGGTTTTTGTGTATGGACTCGAGGAAGGTTACGGGTAACATCCAAGTAAGAACCCAGGCTAATTCTGTGGTGAAGACATACCCTAAGAGATCATAAGTAGGTAGTCATCTTTGTCTAAAACTTCATCTTCATTTATCCCTGAGAGATCTTTCTGCCTGCATTCAGAGAGAATGTGCCCAGAGAAATCTTCCTGATGTCACTTATAAAATTCTAGGAAATTTAGTTCCATTTTAATAATGGTGAGCTTATCATCATGCACACCACAAACACACACACTACAGACAACAAACTTACCCCAAGGGTCACGTAATCTCTCCTCCTTCACCTGGAGAACTCCCTCGCGAAACTCCCCTGTTAGCCACTCCTGTTCGCTAGCTCTCGATCAAACAAAGTATTTCTTCACACAATGCACAGTCAACCTGTGGAACTCTTTGCCAGAGGATGTTGTGAAGGCCAAGACTATAACAGGGTTCAAAAAAGAACTAGATAAATTCATGGAGGATAGATCCATCAATGGCTGTTAACCAGGATGGGCAGGGATGGTGTCCCTCGCCTCTGTTTTCCAGAAGCTGGGAATGGGCCTGTTCTGTTCATTCCCTCTGGGGCTCCTGGCATTGGCCGCTGTCGGAAGACAGGATACTGGGCTAGATGGACCTTTGGTCTGATCCAGTATGGCCGTTCTTATGCTAGTGAAGAACATCTTTGAGATGCTTACATAGCTCCTACCTCCACACCATGCTGATATTAGTAACTGTTAGCCATCCCTTTGCTTTCAAAAGCAATACATTATTTTAAAAGGAAGGTTGGAGGACGATATAGACAACAGGTACACAGCAGAGATATAATGAAGTTCAATGCTGGTGATCTGCCAGAGGTGATGTGGCTTTCATTATTATTGAACATGGTTAGTCAATGAAGAGATTATTAAAAGTTAAGATGTAAGTAATCGATATATTTCCTATTTGAATTTAATAAATAATTCACTTTTTGCTTCCTTACTTATCAAAATACTGGGCCAAATTCAGTCCTTGGGCTTCACTTTTAGTCAAGTTTTATCTATTTTTCTCAGTTCTTTTACTGTGATACAGATGTATGCCCAAAAAGCCAATAGGAAGAAGAATTGTAGTGGTTTTATATTTATGCCCTCCTCAAAAAAAAAGCTGAGTTCATGTTTCTGGTGGTGTTTAATGCTGGGGGCAAAAACAAGAAGGACCTGAATTTTGTCTGTGTAACTAGATGGCCTTACAGTGTCACAATTATTATTTCTTTCAGGCTTACTTTCATTTGGGGATTAATGACAAACTGGGATTATCTGGAAGACCCGACAGGCCTATTGGATGCCTTGGAACTTCAAAGGTCATTGCAAGAAGTGACTGATTTGATAATTAGCATATACTCCAGACAAATTTTGGATTATTCTGTGAAGACAGAATACTATTTAAATTGTTGAATTTACTAAATGTAATAATCTTTTCTGCATGTAAATCTTATTGTTTATTATAAAATGTTTTTAATATAGTTTGTAAACCCATTAAGGACAAAGCATAAGCCATCTCACTATTAAATTATTTCACGCCTTACCTAAGCACCTAATTACAGCAATATTTACTCACCCAAGACAAGCTTGATCATGATGGGGTGAACTGCTGTGATTAAAAAAGATTGTGGATTTGCACACTGTGTAAGAGCAAGGATTCTTCAGATTAGATTTTTCAGTTATCCCTTTTGCAGATCCTTATTACTTTGACAGTTCTGCAAGACTACATCTGTGTTTTCACTTTTTAAACTGTATTAATGTTAGTTTCATATATTTTAAAGAAATGGATAATGTTAGCTTTTTCTCCCTACAGATTTATCGAATACTAGGAAAGACTGTTGTTTGCTACCCAATCATTTTTGATCTAAGTGACTTCTACATGTCTCAGGATGTTATGCTGTTGATTGATGACATTAAGGTATTTATCTGTTGTTTATCTTATGCAACCTGATGAAATAAGTCCTATATTAAGAATAAATTGTGCGGTTCTAAAGGTTTGATGAAATTTAGGATTGAAAAGGGGAGGTGAAAAAATATATAGTCTGTATACCTTACTATATAAAGTAGACAAGCAAAGTTATGGTGGGAAGAACAATGCAAATATTAGCATTAATATACTGTTAGACCAGTGCAGACCCTCGTGGATGTTCTGTGGTGGCAGAAAGCTAACTCCAGGAGGGGGTGAGAATGCAGTGGCACAACATGCACGAACCCCTGTTTTCCAGGGAAACTGGCAAGCACAGGCCCCAAAGGTAGACGCATTTGGCTGGGGCAAGGGGCATGGCCAGTTCACTTAAGGGATGCTTTGATTGAAAGCCTCACCTGGTGGGGCTTTTCAGGAGCCCTGGCCACAAATTAAAACTTGCCTTCCTTGGGTGAAACACAGTTAAGGGCAGCAGTGCAGATTAGAGCTATGTGAATAACTGGTTGTTCAGTTTGCAGCAAGGATTGGAACCTGGCTGTGCCCCATCCCAAATCAGTGCCTTAGCCATCAGGCTGTAGGGTCATTCCTCTCTCTCTGGTCTGTTGAATATTTAATTATTTATGCAAAGTGGGACAGCATCAACAGGAGAAATTGAGAGAGACTCACCCTAGAATACCTTATAACCCTAGGGGCAGGGCATTCATCTGCAAGTTCAAATCAGGCAGAGTAGGGATGTGAATCTTGGTCTTTCACTTCCCAGGTGAGTGCTCTAACCATGGGGCTGTCAGGTATCAGACCACCGCCACCCCCTCTTCAGTTTCGAAAATGGCACCTAAGGCCTCTTATGAATCAATCCTGACATTTTTTTGATGAAACTAACCAGTGAATTCATGTCAAATAGATGAATAGTTTCAATTGACCTGAAACTGCATTTTTTAGCAAATATTCTATTTGGAAAAAAATGTCACCCAGTTCTAGTGCTAACATCACCTGCCCTATTCCCCCATCCTCACAGTGAAATGACATGGGCAGCAGCAGCTACTTCTGGTGAATAAAGGGTGCCATTTATCTCCCCTGTGCTTTCACTCACTATTCACATCAGAATCCTATTTATACAGATCAATAGATGTAATCCAATATTTCATTCTGCTCAGACTGGTGACTGGTTGGTTTGTGCCTCACCTATAGTGAGAGCAGTGTTGTTATAAAGCTGTGGCTATGTAGTCTCTGCAAATTGCTTACATTCTTCAGAAAAAAATAAATACGCAACTGAAAAAATTGATTAATTGTTTGGGATTTGAAATCTGTTGGGTTTATAGCAGTACCCTTTACTTTAGGTTGTTTGTTATAGTTACAATATATTGTACTGTATGTTTCCTGGCATGAATCACATACATTTTTATGTTTACCTAGAATGCACTACAGTTCATTAAGCAATATTGGAAAATGCATGGTCGTCCCCTGTTCCTCGTGCTTATACGTGAGGATAACATCAGGTATGGAATACATGTTAAGATCGTTATTTGTAATGTGGTTTTTTCCCCATTTTTAATATTAATGTGTTTGTTTTTAAAATTATAGGGGAAGCAGATTCAATCCAATATTAGATATGCTGGCAGCCTTTAAAAAAGGAGTTGTTGGAGGAGTGAAGGTTCATGCTGATAGAGTGCAGGTATTTTTTTTTTTCTTCTTCTAAATGTTGCATTCATACTCTGGGAGTAGTCTGTGTTAGTCCATGAACTGTGAATTATTTCTGTAGACATATTTATTCCATCAAAATTCTTTGGTTTCTCCTGTGACTTTTTAATACCTCACTGAGTGTTATAAAATTAAAGATGAGATAAATTCAAGGGTTCTGCTTTTTTTTAAAAAGCCCTTTGTTCAGTTTCTGTACACTATAAATCATGCGTTCTCTAAGCAGGAGCACAGGGCTTTGATATTTCCTACAAAGGTCCTTTTAATGTGGCAGGGAATCTATTTTATTTTTTTACTTCCAGCCATCTGTCTTGTGGAATTTATCACAAAAGGGCAAGTCCTTGATATCAAGGGTTAAGGACTCTATTCTGGGCCATATCAACAGCAGGGAAAAGTGTGTGTTTCACATATTAACTAACATTAAAGTTCTAGTCAGTTTTAATACATTAGCTGTTCAAAATAAATTTTAAGGGGGAGACTAGGGTTTACTGCAACCAGCTAACATGTTAAAATTACAAAGAGAACATTCCTAGCTCTGACAATAAAATAAATGCTTTCAATGACCATTTAAATAAAAATTTGTAAATTACAGCAGTCACACCTAGTTCATAAAATCTCTGGCTATTATAAGTTAGAGTTCCTGATGTAAATGTCATTGCCATCCATGCAGAGTGCTGCCTGCAGGCTCCAGGGGGCTTTTGATGTTTATCTGGAATGCCTCCTTTTTATTACTCTGTGTTTTATTAAACTGATATATTGTCACAAGCAACATTTCTCAAACATTATCTACACAGTGTGCTCTTACATTATTTTACACAATGTACTATTTCAAAGTTCTCAGCAAACCATTGTTCCCCTCCACATTCAATTCCTTTTCTTGAATATTCTTTATATAATTAATAAGCCTTTTAGAATTGTTGTATCTATTTGACAATCACTGCTGTTTAAGTTGTCTGTCTTATTCATGAAGGGTGCAAAAACATTTCAGTAACCTTTTTAACTGGCTTGGCTCTAGGATGGTTTTCATCGAGGTTGTGTTGTGCTGTGTCTTGGTATTCTGTGTGCTCTGGTTTTTCACCATCCAATTCCAATCATGGGCACCAAAAATTAGAGATGAGCATTATTGACCAATGTGACACTAGTAAATAAGGTTACATACTCTGCCCCACATGCCTGAGTAACTCTTCATGATATATTTCTTTTTGAAAACCTACTGAGATTTTTCCAGGAATATATTGTTAAAGCAGCTGTGAAGGTAAGTTATCATTTCCCCAGGATTCAGTATAATATATACTGACTAGGTTAGGTTTATAGTATATTAACTATGAAACAGTGAATGTTTACTTCCTACTATACTTTTAAATTAAGGATGGGGAAACTGATTTGGGTGAAATAGGAATCATCTTGAATCTATGATTCCTCTTTCAATTCTAAACATTTATTTGAGGTTTTGTAGAGTTTTAGGAAGTCTTATCTCCTTTCCCCCTCCTCACCCAAAATTTGTAGGCACTGCTGATCAACGGAGGAGAATTATTTGTTAGATAGAAAATAGTGTATATGTTCCTTTAGTCTAAAAATTGTCTTACAAACTTATCATACAGTTTGGTCAACTGATATATTATGCCAAATGTGCAGAAAATACAAGAATTTCCACTACATGAAGTGCAAAAGCCCAATCATATAATTTCCTGAGTATATTGTCATATTTTGGAAACTGTGCATTTCGTTAAAGAGGAAAAAGTCCTGAAAAAGTGGCTGAGATGGCAAAAAGGTGGTAACGCATTATCTATTAAAACAATATACTGTATACTGCTTTTTCATAATTTATATTGAGTGTGTACATTTGTATGCACGTGTCTGAACATGTACAGTTAGGCTTTAATATCTTAATTCACAAAAGGGGGTGTACAATATTTGCTTGTGACATGTACATTAAAATGTATTCGTCCTTTCAGACAGCATATAATTAGGTTTGGCAGAATTCAATTTTTATTTTTTTATAATTTTGACAGACAATATCTATTTAATGACAGTAGATGTTGAGATTCAAAAAGTTTAAACTTTATAACCATTAAAACTTAAATTGTCCACGTCACATGTCAAAATATACAAAGTAAATATTCTTAAATCAAACTCTAATAGTTCTCAAGCAGCATTTTTCTTTGCCTAACTGTAAATTTCAGTTATTAATGGAAATACTTTTTGTCTGTTTGTATGTGTCTAGTAAAATTGACTATTACTTATTAAAAGCCTAATCCTTCCAAGCCTACAAATAATTTGTATGGTTTCCAGGACTGTTCTTAATAATTTTTACTTTCATTGTCTGTAACTGCTTCCATCATCAGCTGTGTTCCGGAGGATTATGTATGTAAGAAAGATGACTGGAGGAAATCAGCAATAAAAACAAACAAAAAAAAGCAAGCAGCTTTTTATTTTCACAATCAACTCTCACAGTGTAATACTGTGGTATTTTACTATAAATTGTAAAATGGAAACTGAGTTTAAAAGTTCACAGGACACACATCCATTTTTTTTCTCCTATTGACAACTATCAAAACACAATGCTTTTTAAGAAAGTCCTTTTAAAAACTGCTTTATTAGAACAGATATCCTTTAGAACGACATACATATGAAATTCATATGAATATTAAATAAATTAATTGTAATCAATAAGCATACTAAAATATTAATGACAGAAGCTTAACATTGTTATGAGAGAGAGAGCGAGAGAGAGAGAGCGTGCAAATATTTGTCTGTAGAAGTGTGTGTGTACGTATGTATATATGTATGGGGACAAGAGAGAAGTACTTCTAGACTAAGGAATGACTAAGAATAAGGAATCCCAATAGATTTGCTATGCTGGGAGTTGGGTGAAACCTTATTGAAGTTTGTGGGCATAACTGGTGCTCTTCATTCAAGATAAATGTAAAAAGCAATTAAATAACCCAGCTCCAGGAATTATGGCCCTGGGGATTCCCCTCTTTGGGGGAGGTTGACTGGGGGCAAGACCTGCTCCCCAACCCCAGGCAGCTGTGGAGCTCCTGGGGAGGGGAAGCCCCAGAGTCATGATTTCTGGAGCTGGAAGGCTTGGGCCCTGGCTGCCTGGGGTGGGGGCTGACTGGCCTCACAGTGGCTGCAGCTGGGCTTGGTACCCCGGGGGGGACACTCTGCCATGCATGCCAGGAGCTAAGCCTACTCCCTGCATGTTGCCGGGCTCAGATGTGCTGAGGAGCCACCATCTCCAGCTCCTGCCTCTGCTGTGTATGGCCAAAGGTGGGCCTGGGTCCCCTGCCCTGTCCCCTCTTGGTGCATCTCTGCACACTAATGCATACTATAAGAGGAGAGAATGGCTACTTTACAATAACTGTGGTTCTTCAGGATGATGATGTCAGTATGTTCCCATTACCTGCTCTCTATCCCTGCTTTTTGGATTCCTCAGCAACGTGAGGTACCTGCACACCTACAATGGGAGCCACACTGACTACATCTCAAAGAACCACAATTACTGTAGGGTATGTAACCAGTTTTTCTGTAATTGTAGAAAAAAGGCCTTCCTAAGCTATTTTGGTTTGTGGTGATAACATACTACACTTGCTACTCATGAACAGGAAAAGGTGCATGAAAACTGAAGAGAAATTGGTATTTTAAAATATAGCAGTTTCTTATAAGTCTAACTCAAATGTTCCTGTTCAGTAGGGAGCAATTTGTTACGTTGTTGATCTCAGAATTGGTATGTGCAGTGTACAGACTGATACTGTCTTGCTGAATGCTTCTTTTTTTTTCCTCCCCAGACATTAATATCTGGAGCAGTTGTTGAACAACTTGACTTTCTAAGAATCAGTGAAACAGAAGAGTAAGGATATGTGGGAGATCTAATTACAGTGTTTTTCACAATTAAAATATCTTCTGAACTGTGGACAATTAAATAATTATTTTTTCAGGCCTCCCGACTTTAAGAGTTTTGAGGAGCTGGAACTTCCAAAACATTCGAAAGTCAAGAGACAGACTAGTACTCCAAATGTTTCTGAACTTGAACAACAACCAGAAGTAAATATTAATGACTGGAAAAACAGGTCGACTTATGAGATTCTTCAGAAACTGAATGTAAGAAAATTGGAGAAATTGTTCTATAGTTTTGTTCTAGTTTTCATCAGATTATATTTTGTTTGTTTTAATTCTACTAGTTAACAGCATGTTCTTCAGATGAACATGGTTAACATTGTCACCCCAGCAGCCACTCTCAACAGTTTTCTTGGCCAGAATCTTTATTTTTTATTAAATGTTTATTGATTTTTTTCATAAAGAAACAGATAATGAAAAGAACAAAAAGGTAAAATGACTTATGGCTAGTATATATTTCCAAATACCACATGCTTCACAGGATCTTTAATAGAATTATACAATAATGCAATTTTACAGCTTGTCAAAGCTGCAAGACCAGACAATACTATGTAGAGATAACATGTTAGAGTGGGGGTAATAAAACAGGAGAAGACGTACATAAATAGGGAGAGGAGGGAAGGAATGGACTAAGAGGAAGGGAAGCAGAGAAGGGCTTAGGTGGAGTGGAGGTCTGGCATTCTTTGAGCACCCATTAACATTTTTTATCTAAATGCATCTGGAAACGGTCAATAATTCATTGAATTCATATAATTGTTCTCTGCAGCTTTTAAATAGAACTAGTAACTTCTGGCCTCTCCTGTACTGATTTTTGCTTCTAGAGTCTTCCTTCATTGTAGCCCTCTCCCCAGATGCCACAGAACCCTTTGAGCTGCCACATTCCGGCTAACAGTTTTCCATACTCCCTTTAGTAGAATCCATATCATTTTTTTCTGGTAACACCTGAAATGTTCTAAAGGGGGAGAGATGGTTGTGTCCCATATGAATAAATACCTCATACCTAGACTGCAGCTCCACAAACAAACAAACAAACAAAAAAAACCCTGAATGGTTGAAATCCACTAAGGCTAGGTCTACACTACCCGCCTGAATCGGTGGGTAGAAATCGATCTCTCGGGGATCGAATTATCGCGTCTCGTCGGGACGCGACAATCGATCCCCGAATTGACGCTCTTACTCCACCAGCGGAGGTGGGAGTAAGCGCCGTCGACGGGGAGCCGTGGAGGTCGATTTTGCCGCCGTCCTCACAGTGGGGTAAGTCGGCTCTGATACGTCAAATTCAGCTACGCTATTCGCGTAGCTGAATTTGCGCATCTTAAATCGACCCCCCCACCCTGTAGTGAAGACCTGCCCTTAGACAGACTGATGACCTTTTAGTGACTTTTGACTGTAAGATCAACTATAAAGTTTCAATTGGGTATAAGAATCATTCAACCTAGAAACCAACAATGAATGAGTATTTCACATTTCAGTATTCTGTCTTAGTGGGAACTTGGAAAACTATCATGTCAATTAGTCATCTGATCACAAGCATTTGTTTTGCCAATGGTAGAGGCCCAGGGCGCCAAGACACGAATGATCTTTTTGAGCCCAGTGGTGCAACTTTATTGAACCTTAATATATGTCCTAAAAAAAGCCATTCTAAAGCAGCAGTGAAAAGAGAGTTACCAAACTCTGTACCAGTGTTGCTGCGCCACTCTTTCCTTCAGAGGAGCTAGAAAATGAAGATAGAGATGAGTATATAACTGGGGTATCACTAAGGTCCTGATCTGGTAAGGTGCTGAGAGCCCTCAAGTCCCACTGAAAACCTAAAATTGGCTATTTGGTTACTATTATAGGGGGACCAAATGAAGATTTAGAATTTATGGGGAGGGGAGACTTTCTCCTTGAAATGTGTGTTGTATAGTACTGCTAAAACAACTGTCTTCTAGTTCGTGTGGAATTTGTAATAACTGTGATGCCTTTTGCTAGTAATTTAAATCTGAAAGTTGTTCTTTTTTAGGACTGCAATTGCCTAGCAAGTCAAGCAATTCTGTTAAGTATTTTGCTCAAAAGGGAAGGACCGAATTTCATCACCAAGGAAGGTCAGATATCCTTTCATGTGACTATTCTAAATACTAGAGAAGGCAGTTTTCTGTGTAGTTCTAATAAACATGAATCATGGACATGGTTAGAAAAAGTTGTGTAGCTATTTTCTTCTCTATTAAAGCAGTTTTTGCTTTAAATGGAAAATGCACATCAATATACTGTAGAGTGGAATGAGCTGTTAAATCTATTAACTCTTTTAAATTGTTTGCATGCAGCATGTTGTTGTCTATTCATAAGTCTGAGCAAGCAATTTTTGTCAGAAAGGGTTTGATTTTGTATAATAAAATGAAGCTGAAGGCAGGTTGTGTGTGCCTGTGCCTCTGAGTCTGAACTGTATCAGCAATCTTATATTGATGGTTTTGTTTTATTTTTCTTATTTTGTGAAATCAGATTTTATTTCAAAATATTATCTATAGAGGTTATTCTGCTTCAGTTTTATATCAGAGTTTTGTATTAAAATGCAGGAGTTAAATACACATAAGACATTACAAAATATAAGCTAATAATAACAACCCAGTAATGCTAACCTAGATAATGCTAGATTGGGACCAGCTCTGCTGCCCTCAGGAAGCAAGTGGATGGGAAGGGGAAAATAAGGGTTGCGGAGTGGGTGGAGCTGTGCTCCAGACAGGCCAGTGATGTGAGCTGTACCCTTTCAAGGGCTGCTGTAAACTGTTCCCCACCCCTCAGCCTACACACACATCCCAGAGAAAGAGGTGATCAGAGGTGGAATTAGGACTCTGCTTCACATTTTCTCCCTTGGATAATCTTAGGGTATTATAGTTTACCCACCACTTCATTTCACAGGGCTTTACCTGAGTATGGTCTAATTCTATGTTAGTGCACATGATGGAGACTTGGCACTTCTAGTATAAATATACCTTACATGCAGCATCGCTGTATAAAACACATCCTGGAAAGTACTAAAAAATACAACATGCTTCATTGTGTTTTGTTTTTTTAACTTTATTTTTATTGTTTTTATATACAATATAAACACAAAACAAAACATATATGAATATATGCACGAGATGGAAATATCATATAAATAACAAAATTCAATGTTCGTTATTTATAAAACCTGGAAAAACAAAACAAAAAAACAAGCAAACAAAAAACCTTAATCCATAGAGATCATGCAGGGCATCAATTACTAACGTGACTAAATAGATAAATAAGTGAGAATATATCTTATGAGCATCAGGGATTAATATATACCAAACTGCAAAAGTATGCAATAGTTTCATGTGTGACAAGACACCCTCATATTTCTTCCAAGTGTTTCTATTAGACAGAATCATTTTTTCCATTAACTGAGTAGTAGAGAGCTCACTAAGCTAGTCAGTGTATGAGGGAGGAATTGCAGATTTCCATTTTCTCAAAATAACTCTTTTGGTCACTAAAATAGTTACTGCAGTCAATTTCTTAATGTTAACTGGTAATACCAACTCATTCAGAACCCCTAAAATACACAAGCTTGGATCAGCAAAGATAGCAACTTTTAAAGTTTTTGAGAGCCCCCTGAATAGGGTGTTCCAGAACACGTGCATTTTTGACAGGTATAAAGGATGTGTGAAAGGTTGATTCATTGTACTGTAAAAACATGTTCCAATGTAATACTAAGATTTTGTGAATTTTGGCCACTGTATCCAGACACATGGTCTACTTCTGAACATCAGGGAGGTGTGCACCCTCCCACCACCCCAAATAGTCTGGAAAATACTTGTTGTGGACTTAGACACTTCAGTAGCTTTCTGTGGTCATTACTTTGAATATATAGTTTCTTGCTCTAATGGAAAATGTTCATAGGAAACCTCCCATATTCAAGATTAGTTGCAGCCAATACAATCACCATCTCCCTGATCCTCAACTCATAATGAACCAAGTACCCATCTCGAGACCTCTGGGCTTAATACAATTCCTGCATTGCCTTCTGATCAGATAGCACTAATATGTGCAATCAGAGGCGTCATCCAAGGTGAAGTAGTGGATGGTGATAACCTTATTAACTACTGATCTTGCATTAAACAATACAAATCATTGACTAGAGTCCCTGCCAGCCAGTTTCTTACGCTATCCCACATGAGCAGTGAGACTGACGTTAAACACTGAATATGTGTTGTACACAATAAATAAATAAAATATTCCTACCAATAATGGTTTGAAGGACCTATGTCCTTCCAGCTGACATGCCCAGGGCCTTCAGATCTACATATCCACAAGTTATGATCTTGCAGTTCAACTCTCCCATGTACCCTACATTGCCTTTTGAAGGGAGGTTGCTGCTACACTTGGGGGGTACAAATAAGTGCATCCCACCTATGAATTTTTAATCTGATGGATATTTCAAGCCTAAGGAATTGAATGGTAATCAGCACCCACTCTATCTCACCCAGTGGTCCCCAGTGCAACTCTCGGTTCTCAATCCTTTGCCATTGAGGCTAAATTAGTGCACCAGGGCCTGTGGAGTTGGGGGACGGTGATATAGGAAACTAGTTATGAGCAGAGCAATATTGTATAATAATGCATACTTAGCTATTATAACTGCTGCTGCATTGCCAGTCTATTTGTAATAAAGCTGTCAGACTTCATTTTCTGGACATTCTTACCAATGCCCATTTTTGGTCTATTTAAATCTTCAGAGATCCTTCAAGGTAGTCATCAAAAAGAAAATCGTTGCAAAATAAGCCAATAATTCACAATTAGGAAAAGTTATTATATACCCGGCAACAGAAAAGAAACCAACTTGATTTTCTTATGTTACATTTATTTTAGCTGGCTGCTTATGCGAAAATTATGAAATGCTGTAGAACATTTGATTTATTGAGTTTTCTTATGGTCTCCCAACAGGTTTGACTAAAATTAGTCAGAGTTACTTGAGCGGTGTCACAGGACACCGGTGATGACTAGGTGGCAGGTTAAATTTAAACTTTAAAGTTAAACATGTACTTAAGTGCTTTACTGAATCTGGTCCAAAATGAACTAACGTCTCTATCAAACTTATTTTATTGTTGCTGAATAAAAGCCACTACAGCTTTTATTTTTTTCATGTGTTTAGGTACTATTTCTGACCATATTGAAAGAATCTATAGACGAGCTGGCAGCAAAAAGCTCTGGTTTGTATATAATATCTTTGTGTTTCATTTTTGTTTGATAGATAAATACTGTTTTTCAGCCTGTTTACAAAACATAAGGCCAGATCGTTAGGTAATGTAAAGAAGCACAGTTCTGCTGACTTCAGTTCAGCCACACCAGTTTACACGAGCTGACGATCTAGCCTAAATCAATTAACATAAAGAAACAAATGGAAATAAATTTATAGGTGATGTAGCTGTTCCTGTCACAAGTATATCACAAAGCAAATGGCTCAGTGATCAGAGCAGTAAATGTTATTCTTCACAAATTGGTCTGTAGCCATCTGAGGACCCATTAGTATAAACTGTGATTGTTGACATTGTCTCTGAAATCGGGGTGACTGGTGTTACTTTTTCCTATAGAATTGTGTTAAAATATGTCCGTTTAACAAATTGCATGATAAACATACAGGACTAGTCAGATAAAAAGAATTAGAATTAGTAGGGTAATTGACATGGTCGTCTTTTGGGGAGAATGTTACAACAGTATAAAATAATGGCTTTCAGTAGCAAGGTTGGTGGTCAAAAACATTAAATTAATAACAAAAGTAGATAAATTTATGCAGTTTACTGCTTATTGTTCCTGAAGGCATTTGGGTTAATGATGGCTTTACCAAAATAATTTTTAAAGGGTTGGGAAAGTAAAGTATAGTATTTACATGTAGTTTGAGTAATTGCTCTATTTGGACTGAAAGTTGAATAGAAATCTCATTATTTAGTATAGAAAACAAGATTTGAGCCTAAGATGAAGCCCACTCTCACCTTGTAAATACTGTTAACCAATAAGGTGTTTTTTGGAAAAGATATTAACTATATAAATATAAGAATTGATTTCAGTTTTTTAGTTTTAGTTTGTTAATAGAATGAAATGGACCTGTATCCACTTATAAACCAAATGTTTTCATTGTTGGTATTTTTAATACTTAGAAAACTGAGGCATGTTGTAAAACTAAAATATGTAAAGTCTTATTTTTCATTTCTCTTTTATGATTGTCATATGGCATACCTAGGTTGATGGTACGCTACAGTGCTGCATTTACACAGAAATTTGCTTCCTCTATAGCCCCACATATTACTACTTTGCTGGTACATGGGAAACAGGTAAAGTGCACAGAGGTCTTAAATAGTGCTGCTTGAGATTTGTTGGCTTACTTGCATTTTGATAGATCAGCTAGTGCAGTTTTGAAATGCTTTGCTCTTGATTTTCAAAGAGTGCGCAACATTTTTCACAGAAGTCAGTATCAGTTTGGTTGATGGATTTTGTACTAACTTTATTGAATATTGTAACTTGTTGATTAACTCTCTTGATAAATGATTCTTTGCAGCTACAAACCCCATGTCAGAAAAGCTTAAACTTAGCTTAAACTTCAGTTTCCATTTTGTCATGAAATTATGATTTATAAAGTTAAATATTACTTTTTAATAGTAATAATACCGTGTAATTCTAGTTATTCTTGAAATTTGCAGCCAGTTATAACCCAGCACTTTACATGATTCCCTTCTTTTCATCGCTTACATATAAAATATTGCCTGGAGGCAAAAATTGTCAAAAATGTCATTTAAATATGTGTTGCACATGCGGTATTTACTCTTACAACAAAAATCTTTGCCTAATCTTTCAGCATAACTTTCTGAGAAGTTAAATGCTTTATTTCCTTTGCAAAGATTAATACAGTTTGCTTGAAAATTTCTAAATCTTTCCAAAACAAACCAAAACATCTACCGAAGAGAAATTTTTCATTGATTGCAAATTGATGGCAAACAAAAACATTGGTGGCAAACAAAACAGACATTGTTTGATAGAAGAAATAATTATAACATTCTGTTTTCTTAATATGTTGTGAGAGAAAAGAAAGCCAGCTTGTTATTTGCAGTCCATAGTTTAATGAGTTCTATCTGTTCCCAACACAGCCATTATTCTATACTTGCTCCAGTGATTAATAAAAATCCAGGATTTATCCCAATAAGAAAAACTGTATGAAGTGACATTTCAAAAACAAATATTATATGTATTTTCATAGTTTAGCCTTTTGGGACTTATCAAATGTGGTGACAGAATTCAAACACATATTTTAATCCATTAAACTAGCATTTGATATCCAGTGGGATTGCTCTGTTTTCTGCCCTCAGGTCTGTTGTGCGCTTCGCAGCAAGCCTTTTAGGTAAACTAGTGGACAGCCTTGCACCATCTATTACTAATGTTTTAGTTCAGGGCAAACAGGTAAGTCTGCATTTTTCAGAATTGCATTCAGCAATGATAATCAAGAGAAAAAATCTGTATAGGCTCTTTCATTTTGTAGGTCTCAGATACTTTAAAAAGTAAAAGACTCAAAAAGCTCATTTATTAAATAACAAAAGAACTGACTTAAATAAAAATTAGTAAATTTAATGTTCTGCATATACTTGTGCTTGTGAGAGCAACATAGAGTAGATAGTTGAGCAGACCAGAACTAGATGGGAAAGGGGAGAGAGAGATGCTGCGATTAAAGTTAAGGGGGAACATATGTTAGAAATTTTAAGGAGGAATTAATATACAAAAGGACATTGAAACAAGTAGTAAAACATTATTTAAAGAAAAAGTTAATATATAGAACCTAATAAGCTAAAAGGGACATTAATACATTTTGTACTATGAGTAGCCAGTCAGTGGGGAACTTTTCACCATTCACATTTTTCTGTCTTTACCTGTCCTAGTCCTAGACCCTAAATTGCACTATTGTTTGCCCTCCTGGCACAAAAAGTGTAAAGTAATTATAGTATGATTATAAAAAATTTCTTTCAATTAGAAAAAAATACATATCAGGCAGTTTCATCATCAAATCATTCCAAACATGAAGGGCTGGTAGCATGCTTCTAGTGCTATGTAGGAAAGTCAATGTGCATGTAGAGTGGTTTGTAGTTGCTTACTTTCACCTTTTTTGATTAACCTGTCCTGGTAAAAACATTTTTAATGTAGATTTTTTTAAAATGTCAGGAAGTGTGTGTTTTTCTCTGTTTCACTTACAGTAGATGAGAAATTTTAAATTTTTACATTTTTAAGCATGTTTTTCTTTTGGCTAACTAGTCCAATATCTTGATTGCATTAGAATTTTAAAATCTAGAACACAATTTTGAAAAAAAATATTAAGAAAACAGTAACAAGAATCTTGATTCTTAATTTTAAGGAAGGCTTGCTAGAAAGTTATGACATGGGAAAGGAAAATACCATCTAGAAAAGTCAAACAGTCAAGGATACATGTTATCCAAACTGTTCCAAAATAAAGTGATGGCCTAGTAAGGTCACCTTCTCTTGGGCCAGTTACTCTTACCAATCAGTTGACACCACGCTATATTTTGCCCCAAATGCAGTTTTAATACTACCAGGGAAAGGTTAGAATATGAAGTCTAACTTATAATTGTCATCTGTTGTTCCTGTTTTTCCCCCTACATTGTTGCTAATATGTTCTTAGGTTACTCTTGGAGCTTTTGGCCATGAAGAAGAAGTTATTTCTAATCCCTTGTCTCCAGGAGTGATTAAGAACATCATCTACAACAAGTGCAATTTACAGGATGAGAGGGAAGCTGTAATTCAACAAGAACTTGTCATTCACATTGGCTGGATCATCTCAAACTCACCTGAACTATTTAGTGGCATGTTAAAAATACGAGTTGGGTCAGTAACATGTCTTTGTTTCTGATTTTTTTATTATTTATTTGTATTATGGTAGTAACGAGATGCCCCAGCAAAGATCAGGGCCCTGGTGTGCTAGTGATTCATTTAAGCAAATACACTGAAGCTTTTATTTATTTATTATATTTTGCACTAAGTCTTAGTTTATTTTGCACGTAGTTTAATGTAACATGTATTCAGCTATAGTAATATTTCCAGCTAAGTTAGAATGACTAGTTCAGGTAAATATCACGTTCTTATTCAGAGAATATACTTGGAAAGACAAGTATATTCTCTGAATATATCTAAACCTATACCTAAACTTCAGATCATTCAGCAGAATGTAGTTCTGCTGTACTAGCTCTATTAAAACATTTTTATCACGCAAGTTGTAGTAAGATTCACATTACTCTGCCAAGCTGTATACAGTGTGCAGTATAATGAGTATTACTTTTTTGCAGTGTTACGTGGTGGAGTCACTTCATTAAACCTAAATAGAGTTTTAAAGTGGAGGCTGTTTTCCGAGTTTTTATGATGCTATCTTTTCTTTCTCAAGTAGTTTCTGCTTGACTGCTGATTTACCTTTTTCAGGTTTAATTTATATTTCTGTCGTATAACATCCTCATCTTCTGAATTACTAATTTTGTCCTGAAGCTTCTTAAATTTCATGTGAACTATTTATATTTAATTTATTCTAAAAATAGGTCCCCTGCTGTTTTATTTCTGCTGTTCTATATTCACCGTATACTTCGGATGAGAAATATTACTTCTTTTCTTTAAATGCTATGTCAGTAAAGATAAAAATTTAATTCTAGTATCATGTAAAATTATATTTATGTACAGTAGAGGAGCATCATCGTGAAGAAAAAACTTAGTAGAAAGCTTCAACTTTCTTAGTTCTTCAAGTGATTGCACATGTACGTTCCACTCTTAGTATTGGTACATCTAGCACATGACTGTTGGAAACTGTTTGTCTCAATGGTACCTGTTGGGCGACTTGAGCTCATTCTGCTGCCGCACGCCACTGCGTGAAGGTATTAAGGGCAGAGCCACCCCTAGACCTGCTCAGTTCTTTCTTACCACCTGAAATGGTCATTGGGACTCTCTTTTATACCAGAACAGTTTTAAATTAATCACTGCTTCGCTTGGGGGCCATATAGGAGGTTCCATGTGGTCTCTTTGGGAAAGAGGTTATATAGATATAGATATATATCAGACAGACAGAGAGAGAGAGTGTTATAGTTGTGGTGTTTTAAAAAAAAAAAAAAAAAAAAAAAAAAAGACTTCTTGTTTTTCCCTTTTGTTTTTTTTTTTTTTTTTTTTTCTATTCCTGGTATCGAGGTATACCTCAGTCACCAGGTTTCAAGTCATGTGCTTCTTGCTCCAGGCCTCTGCCAGTGAGCAACCTGCACAATAGCTCCCTGAAGTGCTTGGGGAAAGCACACATGAAGGACTGGTGCTAGATTTGCAGGGAGTTCAAGCCTAGGATGAAGAAGGAAAGGGAGGCTAAGCTGAAACTCCTGCTGACGGAGGCGGCTCTTAGGCTACTGTTAGAGCCGTCCTAGTCTTACTCAGTGTCATGTACTGCAGCTTTAGTGAGAAACACACCTGCAGATATTGGCGAATCCCAGCACTGTTCTCTCTTGCCTGTACCAAGGAAGAAATACAAATCTTCCAGAGAGGAAACAGTCAAGGGAAAGTTTCCATTCTCTAAGTCTGGGAAGAGGTCAAGAAGGAGTCAAGTAGAGTGCACCTGAAACCTAAGCACTCTTCCTCCAAATTGGTGCCAGAGTCAGCTCCAGCTCTGCAAGGGGCACTGTTGAGCCCAGTTCTGGAAGTGGCACTGTCAACTTCTTCAGCACCGCAACAAGAGACCATCTCAGTGCCAACTACCCGGGAGGTATTTGCGGTGGCAAGAAACCTGCTCTGCCTCTTGGTTCAAGTGTCTCCTTCCTTATTGGAGTCCAGTCCCTCAGCACTGCTGCCACTTCTGCCAGTGATTCAACCTCTGGTACCACAGTTGCCTGCTTCACACACAGGCAGACCCTTGGTACTGTCCAAGGGAAAGCCGGCTATGATGGAGTCACTCCATCTATCACCAGGTTCTTGGCACCAGTTCCCAGCACTGACTGGATCAGCCCGACCATGGTCAGAGGAAGGGGAATCCTGATGGTCAGACTTGGTGGTGGGATCTTACATATCACAACCCCAAAGCAGGACCTGCCGGTCTCTGCACAGATCCTCTCTTCCCACCTATTACTGTGACCCTTCAATGGGAACTTCCATGGGAATGTGGCCAGGACAGTGGGGCCCTGATCCACATCAGTGGCCATTTTGGAACCCTTGAGGTTTCCCACCAGCTTCCAGATCACGTGTACTCAGTTCCCTCATCTAGAAGGGCTGAGTATATGCACTCAGCAGCTCCGTCCCCAGAGTCCAGCAGCAAGCCCAGTACTGAGTATCAAGAGGAGTTTCCAGCACCAGAGCAATAGTCAGTAGAAGAGGTTCTACCCCCTCCAGTCTTCATTTCCTCTTCATCCTCTCCAGACCAGGCAGTTTCGTCCAGCACAACTTCATTTCCTTCTGATGACTTTAATGTTTATCAGGAGTTGTTAGAGAGAGTGGCTGCAGACTTGGGTATATTAGTTGAAGAGTTCAGGGAGTCCTCACTTTGCCTGGTTGACATTTTATCATTGATGGGTCCCTCAAGGGTAGCTCTGATAATTAATGAGGCAGTACTAGAGCTGATAAGGGCCTTATGGCAGACTTCATCATGCTCTTTGCCTCCGAAAAGGGCAGAAAGTACTATGTACCCTCACAAAAGTTTGAGTACCTTTATACTCACCCACATTTGGGCTCATTAGTCATCGCAGCAGCTAATAAGAGAAAATGACAGGGGCAACAAGCTTCCACCCGCCAATCAAAAGATGCTAAGAGGCTAGACTTATTTGACAGAAGATTTGCAGCTGCATATTACTAATAAACAGGCCCTGTTGGGATGATACAATTTTAATTTGTGGGGTTCCATGGAAAAGTTCAAGGAGCTGCTCCTGGAGAATCCAAGTGAGGAGTGTTCTTCCCTGGTCAATGAGGGAAGACTGGTCATAAGAACTTCACTGCAGGCGAGGCTGAATGCAGCAGACTCGGCAGCTAGAACCATGGCCCATAGAGGCCATGAGTAGCTCATCCTGACTGCAGTCTTCTGATCTTTCCTATGAAGTCCAGAGTACTATCCAGGACTTGCCATTCAAACGCCCTTCTCTGTTCTCGGACAAGATGGACAGGAAGCTCCATGGACTTAAGATCTGTACACACCTGCCTCTGTCAGGAAGCACTGTTGGCCACAGTAGACACACCAATATTCTGCTCTTCTTCCTCGGCATTACCTAACCAAAAAAAAAAAAAAAAAAGGTTCAGGAGTTATAGGCGTAGGCCTCCCCCTCCAGCTACTTTGGCTCCGGCTCCAGGCCCCTCAGGGCACCCACAGAGTAGGCAGTTTGACTGTGAGGTCTCCATCTCTCCAGCTCTGAACCTCCCTTACCTTTGCAAAACCACATATCCCACTTCCACTGTGCTTGGTCCCAGATTATTTTGGACCAGTGGGTCTTGAGCGCTGTGGAAGTGGGATATACTCTCCAGTTTGCTTCCACGCCTGCCTCCCCGTCCCTCTTTCAGAGACCACTCTCACGAGAAACTCCTTATGCAGGAAATTAATCACTCCTTCACTTGGGAGCCATATAGGAGGTTCTGTGTGGTCTCAGGGGGAAACAGTTTTATTCCCAATATTTCCTAATCACAATGTGAAGGGGGGAGGGGAAGAGTGTCTCAGACCAATTTTAGACCTGCATCTTCTCAACAAGTTCTTAAAAAGGATAACATTTCGCATGGTCACCCTAGCTTCTATTATCTCTTCCTTGGATCTCAAGGACTGGTATGCTGCCCTCGACTTAAAGGATGCCTATTTCCATGTGGCAATCAATCAAGTTCACAGGAAGTACCTCCAATTTCTGGTAAGTTGAAATCATTACCATTTCACTCTACTACCTTTCAGTCTGTCCGTAGCTCCCAGTAGCTTTACAAAAATCATGGTCGTATTAGCTGCATTCCTCCTGAGATTGGGAGTGCAGTGTTACCCCCTACTTAGACAACTGGCTTGTCAATGGCTAGTCCAAATGAGAAGTGCAGAACAGTGTTGCCTGGATTCAGTCAACATTTAATGCTCTGGGACTGTTAAACAACAAAGAAAATTTTTTCTTCTCCCCTGTACAGAGGATAGAGTTTATAGGGGCTGTAATGGCCTCATCTCAAGCCAGGGCCTTTCTTCCACACTCAAGGGTTCCCGGCAATTCAATCAATTGTTACAGATTTGTTATGGATTTAGGCTCGGCTGGTCACTACGGCATAAAACTATTTGAGGCTTCTGAGTGACATGGCCTCTTGTACCTATGTGGTTCAACATGCCAGACTGCAATTCAGAATTCTGGTGAATAGACTGTCATCAGTCTATTCACCAAGCTGCCATCATTTACTCTCAGCAGTAATAGCCTCCCATGTCCTCACCTCCCTAGATTGGTGAACAGATCCAGCCAATGTATGTATAGGTATTCCCTTTGCCCACCCACAGCCAACTCTCATGCTAGTGACAGATGGTTTGGCTCTGGGCTGGGAAGCCCATTTGGATTCTCTACAAACACTGCATCTATGGTCCTCAGAGGACTTAGCTTTACACAGCAGTGTCACTTAACTGAAAGCTGTCTGACTGGCATGTCAAGCATTTCTATTGCAGATCAGGGGAAGCAGCCTGTTAGTCCTTACAGACAACATGGCAGCAATGTTTTACCTCAACAGGGCTGCTCTTCTCCACTCTGTCAAGAAGCAACTCTACTCTGGGAGATCTGAATTGCCAACTTAATAGCTCTAGAAGCATCTTACCTTCAGGGTGTACAGAATAACTTTGCAGATCAACTGAGTGGATCATTTACAAGTCATCATGAACGGTCTCTTCACTCAGAAATGACCAGGTACATCTTCCAGCTGTGGGGGTTTCTCCAAGTGGACCTATTTGACAAAGTCCAACAGAATGTGTCAGCAGTTCTGCTCCCTACAGGGTCACAGCACAAGTTCCATAACAGATTCCTTTTTACTGACATGATCACGCAGCTCCTTTATGTTTTTCTACCAGTCCCACTCATTCACGGGGTATTGCTAAAGATAAGACAGGACCAGAGTCATACCTATAGCTGCAGCATGGGTCCGTCAGCACTGTTTCTCCACTCTTCTGGTGCTTTCAGTGAAGCCTACAATTTCACTTCCACTAGATTCAGTCCTAATCTCCCAGAATCATGGTCGTCTATTCCACCTGAGCCTATAATCCCTTTGCTTAATGATGGTCCATGGCTAGACAATAGAGAGCAGGCTTGCTCAAAAGACATTCAAGAGGTCCTGCTAAATAGTAGAAAGCCTTCTACAAGAGCTACTTACTTTGCTAAATGGAGACATTTCTCCATCTGGTCTCAATAGTGTGGGGTATCACCAACCAGTTCTTCAGTTCCAACATATTCCGGACTACTTCTTATATCTGAAACACCAAGATTTGGCAGTTAACTCCATCAAAGTACATCTGGCTGCTATTTTGGCGTCCATCCTTAAATGGACAATTTTTCTATTTTCTCCAATAACATGTCCATAAGATGCCAAGATTCTGTTCCCTGTGGGATCTAAACTTAGTATTGTCAAGACTTATGGGTCCCCATTTGAACCATTGGCTACCTGACTGCTGCTGCATCTGTCAATGAAGGTGACATTTTTGGTGGCCGTTACTTTGGTCAGAAGAGTAGGGGAGTTGGGAGCATTAATGTCAGGTCCTTCATATACAGTATTTTTTAAGGACAAGGTTTACCTGCATCCTCATCTGAATTTCATCCCAAAGGTGCTTTCCTCTTTCCACATCAACCAGCCAATTTCTTGGCCTGTATTCTACCCAAAACCAAATACAACCAACGAGGAAGAGTTTTTGTATACCCTGGACGTCAGAAGACCCTTGGCATCTTACCTGGAGAGAACCAGTCGCTTTCAGAAAACCTCCAAAAGACACAATAAGAGGTCAATCAATCTCTACCCATTCTCTGTTTTTGGAAGCAGAGAATGGGACTGCCTCAGACCAGTGGGTCTTGGAGATTGTGCACAAGGGGTACTCCAGTGTAAATCCATTCCTACAGTCCCCCCCCCCCTTTCCTTTCCCCATTGGGGACCCCTCTCAAGATATTATTCAGGAAACAAGTAGACTTCCTCCTGCAACTTGGAGCAGTGGAAGATGTGCCCATGAAATTCCAGGGCTGGTGGTTCTAATCCCGTTACTTCCTGGCCCTAAAGAAGAAAGGGGGATGGCGCTCCATCCTATATCTTCGACAACTCAGCAAATTCATTTGTCGATTAAAGTTCAGGATGGTGACTTTGGTGTCCATAATTCCAACTGTAGGTCCTCAAGATAGGATGCATTCTTTCATATCGTAATTCACTTGGCCCACAGGAAATACCACCTATTTCTTGTGGGAGTCTCATTACCAATACAGAGTTCTTCCCTTTAGCCTATCCACAGCCCAGAGGGTCATCACCAAGTGTCTAGCAATTGTGGCTGCACATCTGAAAAGGCAAGGAATTCAAATCTGCCCTTACTTGAACTGGCTAATCTGAGGTTGGTCATCTCAGCGAGTGAACGACTCAATTTGAGTAATCCTCATTCTCTTCACTGCACTGAGCCTCAGAGCAAAATCCATTCTTACCCCTACTCAGAGCATAGAGTTCATAGTGGCAGTATCTGCCGCATGTCAGATTTCTCACCATTCTAAATCTCATCAACCAGGTTCAGTCTCATCCAAGAACATTGGCCCAAGTCTGCCTGAAACTGTACCTCTCTGATGCATTTTACCAGACTTCACCTTGCTCCATGCAAAAGTTGCGGAGATCAGTGAATCTACATAGCAGACACTATATACATGCTACATTGGTCAAAATTTTGCCGGAAATCCTCTCCTGGTTAGACTTGTAGAAGGACCCACCACACACCTGCAGAGGAGTGTCATCCTCCTCATTTCTCTCCAGTATGACAAAGGTGATACACACATCCATAATAGGATGGGGAGCTCATCTGGGCCACCTTTGGATCCAGAGCCTCTGGTCCCTCCAAGTGGTGAACCTTCCCATAAACATTCAACTGGCATGCACAGATTTCCTCCCAGCACTTCTGAGTTGTCACAGGACAGGTACTCACAAACACCACAAGAATGCCCTATATCAACAAGCAGGGAAGAGCTCACTTGTTGCTGCTGTGCCATGACGTGATCCACCTTTAGGAGAATGGTACCTCAGACACCACATCATGCCAGTGGCTCTACATCTTCCCCAGAATACCCTATTGGACCATCACAGTCATGAATACTGAAACAACTATGAATGCTCACGCAGGAACTCCATTTTTGTGCAGATGGGAGTACTCGAGCTTAGACCTGTTTGCATCTGACCAGAAAAACAAATGATGAAGTTTCTTCTCCGGAGCAGGAGCCAGTCTTGGTTTTCTGTCAGACATCTTTCTGATTCCATGGTCACTGGGATGCATGTATTCCTACCCGTCAATTCCTTTGATACCAGGAATCCTCGGGAAGATCAGTGAAAATGCAGACCTAACAATAGCCCCAGCAAGACCCAGGCAGTTTTGGTATTCCAATCTCATGATCCTGTCAGCATGGCTCCCCGATTGTGTTCCTGATACAACCAGATGTTATCACACAATTGGAGGGACAAATCTATACCAAGCCAACATCCCTGCATCTCACAGCCTGGATGCTGGCTGACTGACATCCACTGACAAATTCTGCTCTCTAGCAGTTGAAAACAACCTGGCTTGCAGCAGAAATGACTCCACCAGACCTGCCTGTCCTACTTAAATGGAAGAGTTTCTCCATCAGGGCATTAGATAATCATCTATCTCCCTTTTAAAGCACTGCTGGCTGACATCATAGAACCGGAAGGGACCTCGAGAGGTCATCTAGTCCAGTCCCCTGCACTTGTAGCAGGACTAATTATCTAGACCATTCTTGATAGGTGTTTGTCTAACCTGCTCTTAAAAATCTCCAATGATGGAGATTCCACAACCTCCCTAGGCAATTTATTCCAGTGCTTAACCACCCTGACAGTTGGGAAATTTTTCCTAATGTCCAACCTAAACCTTCCTTGCTGCAATTTAAGCCCATTGCTTTTTGTCCTATCCTCAGAGGTTAAGAAAAACAATTTTTCTTCCTCCTCCTTGTAACAACCTTTCACATACTTGAAAACTGTTATGTCCCCTCTCAGTCTTCTCTTTTCCAGACTAAACAAACCCAATTTTTTCAATCTTCCCTCAGAGGTCATGTTTTCTAGACCTTTAATCATTTTTGTTGCTCTTCTCTGGACTCTCTCCAATTTGTCCACATCCTTCCTGAAATGTGGCGCCCAGAAGTGGACACAATACTCCAGTTGATGCCTAATCAGAGCGGAGTAGAGCAGAAGAATTACTTCTCATGTCTTGCTTATAACAGTCCTGCTAATACATCCCAGAATGATGTTCGCTTGTTTTGCAACAGTATTACACTGTTGACTCGTATTTATCTTGTGGTCCACTATGACCTCCCAGATGTTCTTTGGCAGACATTCCAGAAGGAATGTAACTCCAAGTGTATGGATAATTTGCAAGGTACCCATGGGCAGTAGCAGTGTTTTCAAGTCAACTTATCTTTAGTCATACTAAAATATTGGTTTTATTAACAGTTCATATTTGGTAGAGTCGCTCATAAGTGCAACAGTTTTTCCCATTGTAAAACATACTTTCTGCAGTGTCCGCTTATTCACATGACTCACCCCAGAATCTTCTTTAAACCAATCCCAGTGTGTCAGTGTTCCTCCCTGTTCCAAGGTTTCATCCTTTAGATTCAATTTTATTTTACTATTATCACCCACTTCAATAAGTAAAATTAACTTTCTCACAGAAATAGTATTCCAGTCTGATAATTATTTGATTTGGTCTCTCATTATTGATTTGTAGTCTGGCTTTCATGTTGAAAAAGATCAAGTTCCTGACAGACCCATTACTGTAAAGACCTCCAATCACCTGCTTTCTACCCAAGCTCTGTCACTCAGGTTTTAGTAGGAGATACTGCTAAAGGTTTATTTTATCAAACATTTTTCATCTCCACATTTTATACTGTCAGAACACCTCACATAAGCAATTACAAACAGAAAATACCTTGTCAGTGAATGAACTCCTATTGATGCCTAAACTGCATCTTTGTATCAGTGAACCAATTCCAAAGGTAATTCTGTATTTTAGTAACAGGACAATGACATTGCTTTGTCCAGGCAAAGAAAATAAATGTAATTGATGCTCTGAACCCATAATCCACTAAAAGCAATTTCTACAGGTTTGCTTCTGACTTTTGATATGAGAGTTGGGGTAATGATAGCTATCTACATGGCTAAATCTACCTTACTATCCATTAATCATCAAATCATATGGCTGTCTGAATCATTATTATCCAAGTGCAGTACACAAACCTTCAAATTACCATGTTTTCATTGATAATACATCTCTTGTAGAACACTGCTTCCTTTCATATGGGTGACACCTGTTTCTGTCTTTCACCACACACTGAGAAATGGGGCACATCTCCCTCATTAACTCAAAATATCAAACCCTTGGTTGCATGGTGATTTTTAAAGATCAGCTTCAAATCTTTATTCAAAAACTTTGTTGAACATCCTAAGTAACCAAAAGACATGTATTTGTTAGTCATTTAAAAGTCAATATATTTTTTATAGCTGAAAATCACTTATCCTGCCATACGTCCTGACTTTGAGTCCCTTGCCACACTTGATGACATAACTAGCACAAAAGGGAAGCAGGAAAATGTTCCTGGCTCTGACTTAAGACTTACTGACATCTATGCTTTCAGGGTGCTACTCAGGACTTGGCAGGAAAGTGAAGGAGGAATGACTTAATATTCTGAACAAAATATCTGAAAGTGCACTTGTATTATTAAAGTCAGTGTTTCCCGTAAGATGAGGCATGCCCAAAGGACTACCCTCGGTGTGGAGGCATGGACATATCTCCAAATTGTTTTAAAAAGTCTCAGAATTCATTTATTTAAAAAGTCTCTAGTTATGGTTGCAGAGAGAACTTTCAGAACATGAAGTGAATGTAACTGATGCAATGCAGCGACATCTGCATGAGTTTGTAGAGTCTGAAACAATAGCTTTGAGGCGTTTATTGTCATTGGAATGGGCTTTAACTTAGGTGCCTATATCATGGCTCATCAAAGCATGTAAGAAAGAAGATGATGTATCCTATTTTGAAGATCTACATCAGCATTTCCCAAACGTGGGCCAGGGGGATGAGGGGCAATAAGAACTATTTGTGGGGAGTGGGCAAGGAAGATGTATACACTAGGGGCTGGTCTACACTGCCGCGCTAGTTCGGCGGCTGGGGATCGAAGTTCCGAGTTCGATTTATTGCGTCTGGTCTGGACGCGATAAATCGAACCAGGAAGTGATCCCCGTCGACTGCGGTACTCCAGCTCAACGAGAGGAGTACCGCGGAGTCGACGGGGAGCCTGCCTACCGCGTGTGGACCGCGTCTGAACCGCGGTAAGTTCGAAGTAAGGTATGTCGAATTCAGCTACGTTATTCACGTAGCTGAATTTGCGTACCTTACTTCGACTTGGGGGGGTAAGTGTAGACCAAGCCTAGGACATCTCGACTTTCAGCAAGGGGTGGAGTTGCAGGGTTGGGGCGTGTAAATGGTTTCATTTTCCTAAAGTGGGGACTCAGCATTCAAAGTTTCGTAAACAGTGATTCAGTCTACATGCATACACAGGAACTGTGTGAATAATTTAGGGTTTTAAATGGAGACTACAAAGCTTTTCAATTTGCACTGTGGAATCACTGTTAAAACAGATGCAAACATGAGTTTATTTGTCTTGAGTTTATTTGAATTAATAACTTGTGATTTTGACTTCTGTTGGGGGGGGGGGGTTTGAGACTGAAAGTTGGTTTTTTTTTTTTTTTTTTTTAAGTCCAGTATATCCATCTACTAATCATTTGTTGAGGGTGGTAACACGCAGCTCATGTACTATGACCCATCTTTGCCCAATGTATGAGTAGGCATTATGTATAGATTTTCAGTCTTGTTCTACTTCTTTTGCACTACTCTGGGGGTGCAAAAGGGAGTGGAAAACAGCTGCAATTTCCAAACTAGTGTTCCCCCCATGTCGGAGGGTCCCCAGCAGGCATATGAGTAGCTCCTATACTACTCCCTCCTTCAGGCCCAGCATAAGGCTTATGACTGGTGTGGGGAATGGGCCTGATCAGGATGCCCTGCACATTTATCAGTCACAAGTTAGCAAGTGATCCCTTGGGAATAATTGTCAGACAGTAGAGTGTACAGCAGCTTATTGCTGGCACAGAACCAGCCAGAGAATTGGGAAATTATAAGCAGTTTCCTTTCCAATTCCCTGCTACAATATATGGAAACTCTGAGAGAACTAAAACAATATTTCTCTTTGAATTATTATTAGCATTCCTCTTAAATAAAACAATATAAAGACATACACAAATGGAGCATCAGAGCTACATATCAAAAGGTGGGCACCATTAAAAGTATGTCTTTTTGCTTCACATTTGATTATTGGCTGAAATAAACAACATCTGTCTCAGCCTGACTGAATTTATAAGCATATGAAAAATCAGACTTAATTGTTAGGTTATAAATCTTGTATCTGTCTTTTATATTTTTAGTAACTATAACTTAAATTTCTCTGTAATGAAACCTTGCACCTAGTAGAGAAAAAACCTTTTTTTGAGAGAGAGAGAGACATTCCACTAAAGTGCTAAATCTTGGATACTTGTTTTATATATTGTCCTGTTTATGTATGTAGGTATGGATATCAGAACTGATTGAAGGAGGTTGCTCTTTTGTTACTTTATGTGTAAGTCCTGAAAATTGTATTCTGAATGGCATTGTTCAAGTTTTTAACCTTTCATAGAAAACACTTTTAAATTAAAATGGCATATGCATGACACAGGAATTTCAGGCATTTCATTTATGCCAGACCCAAACATAGCTTCAGAGTTTCAGTGTAGTCTTGACATTTAGTTTCCTACAGAGAAAGAAAAAGTGTTAGTCATCCAAATTTAATAAAATCTGAGTACCACATTATATAATGATTTTTTAAAAAATAAGTTAATTTCAGAAAAGTTTGAACAATAAACAGTGATATATCAAAATACATTGTGATGCTCTACTGATGGTGTAAAAGTGCCATTTTACTAATTACACCTCTACCCCGATATAACGCGACCCGATATAACATGAATTTGGATATAAGGCGGTAAAGCAGTGCTCTGGGGGGAGGGCTGCGCACTCCGGTGGATCAAAGCAAGTTTGATATAACGTGGTTTCACCTATAACGCGGTAAGATTTTTTGGTTCCCGAGGACAGCGTTATATCAAGGTAAAGGTGTAGTTACATACTTGAATACAGGGCCAGCAATGCCTTTTCAAGAACATATCTGAAAGATGTCAGATGTAAATTAAGTTGAGGCTAACTAAACAGTACGCACAAGCTCTTATTTTTTGTTCAGTCTGTAAAGTAGAAGTCAGGTGACTCAGTCCAGATGAGTTTCCAGTGAGCAGATAATTTCATTCTAAATGATGCTGTCTTGTAATGGAAACATGCCAGTTTTTATAAGCAGTTTTAATATTCCATTAAACAATCCAAATATAATTTGCTTTTAACATTTTATGCTTTTTATGACAGT
>NW_020664481.1:32335178-32386055 GCF_002925995.2 Terrapene triunguis | reverse complement strand
TTCCTACATTGCCTGTTGATTTTTTTTTTCTCCCTGTTCTGCACCATTTCTTGACTCCTAATCAGGCTCTACTCTGCAAAGCAATGTAGAATATATGTCCAGGTGTAGGAGTCTTGCTGGCATCACAGAAATACTAGATACTCTTATCTGTGAAATTACAAAGTTTTAAGACTTGTGAATGTGTTTATATAAATAGATTGGGTACTGTTAAATAATTTCTTTTGAGGATATGTTGTATTCTAAACAAAGTAATATGTATGAAAGTTTAATACAATGGTGAAAGGTGAATCCCTAAGAAATACTTGCTATAAATAGACTTGTGTATTTCATCCTCTCTTTGTTCCTTCACTATGGTAACTGAACAGAGACTCTAAGCCCTAGAACCACTTTTATTGAGTGTAATGTTATGGGATGCCTGCCCTAGAAGGCCAGACCTAGTCAAATTTCTTTTAACTTCTGACAGCAAATACCCTTGTGTGCTGAAGGAGCTATGCTTAGTAAGAAAACAGGGTAGCTGAGTAATCCTGCTTACCAAATTGACCTAGCAATACAGTGTCTTTTCATACTCATTATTCAGTTGAAGACTGTAGGACTTAATTGTTTCTGTAAGATGTAAAAGAAACCATTTTCCATCTCCTTTCTAATGGTTTACAAGTTCTGCTTACCTAAGACTGAATGTTGAACAGAAAAATATTATTGATTCCATAATTATTTTAATTAAATCACAACAGCAAATAATTTTAAATATTAATTGACTTTTTTAATATGAGAGGACAGGTAACGATTTTTTCAGTGAAGGTCAGTGATATACGTGGAAATTCATGGGGCAAGCATATCTTCCATGTAAATGGCACATATACATCAACATTATTTTACAACCCATCTCCTAAAACTGTTTATATAGTACTACTTTAAGTTTGCATCAGACATGTAAAATGCACTGTGGGAATCTGAACAAACTCCATCACAAAGTAAAATTGGTATAATAGCATCTTGTTGACCGAGTTATTGATGCATCTCTTGGCAGCCCAAGTTACATAAAAAGGATCTTTCTGGGTTCTGTAGGGGTATTGCATCAGACCATTTTGTTTTAGGAAATTGCACTTTTCTTGTCGTCTAGTAAAAAGTATGCGTTCTGTAATTCAGAACCATATATAAACACATATAGTTAAACTCAAAAGAAACCACATGATTTTTTTCTCCAGCTGTCTGTCTAGGTAGAGGAGAACTATGTTATTAAAAAGTTCTGTTTCATACATTTTGAAGGGTACGTGTATATGTAATGTCCTATAAATAAATATTTTCCTCCTTATATTTCAGATGGATTATTCATGCTATGAAGTATGAACTAAAAATCCGTGCTGGGGATATGCCACCCATGGATTTATACCAGCTGTCGCCTAGTGAAGTGAAGCAGCTTCTGTTGGATATTCTTCAGCCACAGCAGCAAGGGAGGTAATGAGATCTGAGTTTGTATCTCCTGCTGCTATTCATAATAGATCAATTGCATAATCTTTGTGTTTCTGAAATAATCTGTATGCATCTTCAATCACTGGTGTCTGCAATTAATAAAGTTTCAGTCATACATTATGTATAATGCTGTGAGTTGTCACGGAGGTCATGGAATTCAGGGATTCCATGACTTTCTGGGACCTCCGTGGCAGCTGGTCCAGGGGCCGCCTGAGCAGCTCAGGCAGCCCCTGGGCCAGCTGCACCAGCTGCTGCTGGGGCAGTCTTGGGCCACTGCCCCCCATTCCCCAGGAGCAGCAGCAGGAGTTTGGGTGCGTCTGGGAGGGGGTGAGGGCTCTGGGAGGCGCTTACCTCGGGGGGCTCCCCGGAAGCGGCAACATGTCCCTCCATCAGCTCCTAGCTCTGTGCGCTGCCTCTGCCCAAAGGCACTGCCCCCTCATCTCTCATTGGTTGCGGTTCCCAGCCAATGGGAGCTGCGGAGCCGGCGCTTGGGGGGGGGCAGCACGCGGAGCTAGGAGCTGAGGGAGGGACATGTCGCTGCTTCTGGGGAGCCGGGTAGGGAGCCTGCCAGCCTCACCAACCCCCAGCACCAGCGGTGGTCCAGGGCTGCGCACCGCCGCCCACCATTTCCTCCCCCCAACACCAGCGGGGGTCCTGGGCTGCTCCCCCCCAGCACAAATCTGCTCCCAAGGTTTAGTCAGGGATATATTACTAAAAATACCCGTGACTAAAACATAGCCTTAATTATGTATACAGAGGTAGTGAAGACACACATTGATTTGTTTGTTCTTTTAGCTCTCTTCGATTTTTCTGATTTTCTTGTACGTCTAAAAACCTGCTCTATTGCCCCATAATCCTTGTGTGAAACTTTACAATAAAGTAATATTTGATACTGTAGACGTCTGATGTGTAGGATTTTCCTTACCTAGCCTGACACTAGGAACCAAACAACATCCCAAGACTAGTTACTTAAGGAGTTTTCACCAGTCAGAGCAGGGTTTATCTGCTGCTCGTTGACCTCCTCCTTCTGAGCTGTAATTATTCCTTGTTTAAATCCCCTGTCTCCTCAGCATCCTCAAGCCCAGCCACATTGTCTGACATGTACCATCTCCTTCAAGGCTGTAGCCTAGTTTTTATTAGCTGCCAGAGAGAGCATTTTTAGTTGGTGCATCACAAATGAGCAGGATAGAAGCTGAGGGCATTATCTCCTTGCTGATCACAAATTGATGTGGGAGACTGAGGTCAGAAATTTCCTCTTACAGGCTGTGTGTTAGTTTAAATTTTTGCAGTAAGACTTACTTACATGGCTCATAATTTCTATAGTCCTTCTGGGCCATATGGGTGACAGTGTTCCCTGTCAGTAAAGGAGATAGATACCATACATTCAATTCACAGCTCACCTCCAAAGCATATAAAATACATCCATGTCATTTCCATACCTGTAGCAAGGTAACCATTTTAAATCTATGCTGCCTCCTAAGGCTGGTGTTCGTGTCTGTCCCAACTTACCAAATTGATATATACTGACTGTGCAGTAGCTCCAGGTCCAATTCATATCTTCTCTCTCACATCCTGCTCGTGGTGGTTCTGTTTCTACTCATGCTGGCACTTCACCAGCTCCAGTTTCTTTTCTTCCAGATGCAGCTTTTCCTCCTCTACACTCTGCTGATTCAGGGAACTCTTAATGGCATCTGGTTGTTTCTTCAGTCACTGTGTACATCATCCTCTACACCTCCCTCTGGGATCCCAGTGCTGCTGGTCAATTCTGGCCTTTGTCTCCCTTGACCTCTGCTGGACAACCAGTGAACTGAGTGTTCTCCTCAAGTCCTCATCCAGTTCTGAGCGACAATTCCTCTTCTGGTCATCTGTGTACAGCAGGCCAACCAGCTGTGTCTTTTTCAGCTCTTTAGAATTTAGCTTTCTTTCGCTGCACAACTCTTCCAGCTCATCTTTCCTGAGCAATTCACAATTCATTTTTTCTTCTTCTCTCCCTCCCCCCCCCTGAAAAAAATATAGGACAATTTTTCTCTTGGTTTTTCCTCTACAATACTTGTTTTTAGTGCTGTTGTTACTTATTGGAGATTCACTATTGGCGTGATCCCACACACACGGCCACCAGTATGTCACAGAGTTAGCCATATCTGTGCCCCCTTGAGTGCACCCCCTCAGGTACTAGGCCTGATGTCTTGCCGGAGTTTCACAATTCTGCCACTCTTGTAGCCCGGGGCCTGGTCTAGTATCTTGTGTATGTACCATTCTTATCCTGCATGTTCTCTCTTCGGGAGTCTGTGGTGAGTGGTGTATACAGGGATCGAGAAGGCTGTCCCTGTCACTGTGTACATTGATTCAGACAGCCTTCCAAAAACAAAAATATTATTTATTTTAGCAGTAGTTAAAAAGCACTTAAAGAAGAAGGATTTTAAAACAACAAACAGTCTACATGCATGCCTGTCGTATCATTCCCTGATGGTAACCTCGGCAGACCTGACTTCTTCAGACATCCCCAGCAAAGTGTTGTGTGTCATTCTGGTTCCCCCAAACAACTACCATGTTTCCCTTGAGAGAAGGACTCTTTTAATCCTACCCACAGTCCTTTGCTCTTCTATGTTCATGGGCCTTTTCCTGCCCTGGTCCAATCCAGTTTTGTAGGTTGGCTGGAGAGGAGACAAACATAATCAAAACTAATAATACATAATCCATCTACCTTGTCCATCTGGCCAAGCCAGAGCAATCCACCAGCCAAGCTGTAATGGACTCAGTCTCTGTCTCTTTCTGGCCCCTTTGACAGTCCCATGTGAGAGCAGGCAGCCTCCTCCAGAAGCCCATTGTTTATCCCCTGACTGTCACCTCTCTGTCCTTTGTCTTCAGACAGGGACATGCTGAGTTCACCACCCCACCTACCCAAAGCATTGATCATTCAGTCACTGGAGCTTCCATTGTGCTTCTGGAACCTCTGTTGATCTGGGTCAGTTTTAGCCAGTTCCTTAGTGACTCATTCGTTGTAGCCCAGACAGCAAGGCGACACCCCCCCTGATGTCACCTGTGCTGCCCCAACAGCAGACTTAACTCTTTCTCCCTCCTCCCCCACTGGGTAGTACTGCAAAGTACAGAGAGGAACTGAGGCGCACATAGGATTCATACAAATATTGCAGAAAATTCCCATTTTGTGTCACTAACCATGTTTTCTTAGCAGGCCTACCTGTGTTTGGCACCTGCCAGAAACTCTCTTTTGGGAGTATGACAGTGCAGCAACTCCAGACACCTTCTTGAAAAAAAGTATTATTTATTTACCCATAGGAATATAAAAATCAGAGAGCAAAGGATTAAAACAACAAAAGGCCTACATGCATATTGTCTTATCTAACAATTTAGGTAGGCCTAGCTTACCCAAGTCATTCCAACATCTGGGAACGGAACACTATCTGCTTCCCTCCAGACCTGTCCATCTGCCACTCTTAACTCAGAGCTGAGGCATTTTAACAGCTCAAAAAGTCTTTTGTTCACGACTTCCACCTGAAGCTCCAGCATGGCTGGAGGGAGACTTCACAGGGCTTGTTCCCTTAAATTCTCATGACTAGGATTATCTCTAAAGCCATTGCCTGCCTTCCTGCAGATATGTATAACCAACAAGAATTAAATAAACTCTTTGATCCCAGATAGCTACCAGCATCATAGTAATCTAATAAAGAGATTAGTAATTAGATTAGTTAGATTAGTAATCTAATAAACAGTATATATAATATTCATAATAATAATACAGATATCTCTTTCGTTCTTCACAGAGAGTAAAGGTAACCGAAACTGGTGGTTATTCTGTTACTCTGTTCAAACACACAAAATGTTATACCGTGGGAGTGTATCTTAAATGAGGAGCTTAAGGTTGTAATAAATTTTCTAACAGCCTAACGGGACCAGCTCATTCAATTATAGAAAACTATTAAACACAGCACTAATTAAAATTTAGGTTACTTACACAAATTGGTGTGGTAAATAATTCATAACATTTCGTTTTCTGACTTCTCTGCCGCCAATGTCTGGCACATGCATACAGGTTAGACGTAGTGCTCTCCTAAAAAAGACTTGTTAATTTTTAATAAAACAGCTATATTTTTGAGCTGAGAGATGAAGTATGAAATGAGGCACCTGGTCCACAATTCATTTTCTTCTGCACTCCTTTTTAGTAATATTAAAATAACTGAGGAAAAGAGCACTTACCCTAAGAACTTAGTTTGGTTTCTCAGAAAAGCTTTTTCAGTTCAGTACAGAGAGCTTGTACAAACTCCTGCTGCATGGGAAAAGATTTTCTCCTTCAAAGAGAAGACCTCTGAGGACTATACTGCTGCTAGGAAAGAATTTTTTTTTCAGTTAAATAAAAGTATTATAAACTAACTATGAAATATTGCTACCATAGACTGTAATTCTGTAGACTGAATTTACTCATTACAACCATTACCATTATTACCAGTTCTCACAGTCTTGTTGCTAGTCTTGCAATATTTGTCTTTTTTAAAGCCCCAGCTCTGGGGGTCATGTTTCTTTGCAAGAATCTCACCTTTCTTCTTAAAAAACCGTAAGTTTGTAGTCCTTTATAATTGCAAAGAAAAGTTTGCATCCACTAAAAGCTCAAAAACTGGACGACAAACAATCCAAAATTTATTATCCTTTAAAATCTCATGATTAAGCTGATCTCATAATTTTGAGGGATCTGACTCATGATTTTTCAATGCTCGTGGTTGGCAATACTGTACTACATTAGTCTACTAAACCCTTTTTATTAAATTAACAATAGAATCAACTTCATAAATGTAGGTTTCTTAATTTCCTTAAAATTACAAATGCTGTAAAGCACTGAACATTTGGGATGAAGCACCAACAAAATTTCAGTTTACCAACTTCAGTTTTTTTTTTATTTAAATTACAACATGCAAAAATGTCTCTTCAACTTAGTACATTTTTTGCACTGTTATTTGGAATTGTAGGATTTTAATATGGAAGCTGTACTAGCACCATAAATTGTACACCTCTACCCCGATATAACGCTGTCCTCAGGAGCCAAAAAATCTTACCATGTTATAGGTGAAATTGCGTTATATTGAACTTGCTTTGATCTGACGGAGTGTGCAGCCCCGCCCCCCCGGAGCGCTGCTTTACCACATTATATCCGAATTCATGTTATATCGGGTCGCGTTATACGGGGTAGAGGTGTATTACATACAGTAGAGGGGATAATAAAGGAAATATTTATACTGTAGTAGTACTAGCATGGATCATGGTTTCTTCTTTATGCAAGGTATAAACATTTTGGTGCCATACACATGTGCCTGACAAATTATATCTCAGGTAAATTAAATGGCAAATTTGCTTTCCCTAAACATATATATTTTTTCTTATGTATTATAGATGTTCTGTCAAATTCTTCCCTAGTGCCTGGTAACTCCATTGACTTTGGTGGAGTTACAGCAGAGTTTAATTTGGCCTATGTCCTGTCCTGTGTTCTAGGTTAAATCAATTTAAGTGTTAAATTTTTTAGACCAGTTAATAAGACACCATCCCACATTTAAGTATAACACTCCAGCTTCTAAATCATCTTGCTTTTGTTTTCTTTAGGTTCTATTTTTATTTCCATATGAAATATTTATCAGGAAATGCAACGTATACTGTGTGTGCATAATTGATGGATATTTACTGTTGTTGCTTACCCTAATGGCTTAATTAATCCACAAAGAAAGCTTTGTTTTGAATCCGAAACAGATTGGTTTTTCAAGCCCTTCAGTCATTTTGTTTTGTCCACAGATGTTGGCTTAACAGACGTCAAATAGATGGTTCTCTGAATCGAACTCCCCATGGTTTCTATGACAGAGTGTGGCAAATCTTGGAGAGAACCCCCAATGGTGTAATAGTAGCAGAAAAATATTTACCACAGGTAAAAAGAAAATATTTAGAGAGTTGCACATTGGTTTTTAAACTACTGAATGCATTGCCATTGTATTTTTCTTCTCTTTTCATGGAATATGTGCTACAGATAATAAAGGATTCCAGGTGTAAAATAACATATTGGACATATGGTGCTGGAAGAAGCTTTGAGTTTACTATTTGCTTGTAACTGCAGTGAAAATATTTTAATATTCTGAAGGGGGAAAAAATCTCAGACAAGACTCCTAACAGAATGCTGTTATCGTTGACTAGAAATTTGCTTCTCCTTTGATCCAACGGAACCCAGATTGTTAATGTTGGATAAATAATCCACAACAAATAATCCAACCAGTTCTATTAGAATTTTTTTTTTATTGAAATCAAATGGTTAAAATACATGCAGCGTTTTATTATTTGTATGATTTCTTTTTCAGCAACCAACACTATCTGATATGACTATGTACGAGATGAATTTTTCCCTTCTGGTTGAAGACATGTTGCAAAATATTGACCAGCCTGAATACAGACAGATTATTGTAGAGGTCAGTACCATATGATTAAGAGAAGTTTTCTATACATGACTTGTTTGTAACAATTTTGAGAGAGAGTAACTGAACCCCATAGAGAATTGAATTAACAGGAGTGGTTTAAAATCACAGATAAGCACTTGCAGATCCAAACTACTATGGCAGTTTTTAGGACACTGTCTCCATAGATTTTTGTATTTTATATTAAGCAGTTTCACATTAATGTATTTGGATAACGCATTTCAGGATGTTGGGATCCCCAGACTGCACCAAGCAAAGCAAACAGTAGCCATAGAGTTAATAATACTGGGCCAGACTTTCAAACAAAAAGATAATTCCAAAATAGCACTGTATGCCACCCCCAGCTTAAGCCATGGGATCCTTTCTTCAAAGCCCAACTGTTCTAAACACCAGTTCCACCTGCCAAATGACGACAACTCCCTCCCATCTCTGTTGGGCAATCCAAAGAGCCACACTTGCCCCACTGAATCAACAGTATTTAACCACCAGCTCTCTCCAGTGCTACAACACATGCTAACAAAACAAAGTGAGGCAATAGAGTCGTGCCATCCTGTTATGCACCTTTCCCCCTAGAACCAGGCCCTGGGCTGTCTGAGCAAACTAGGGGGCAGTTTTCCCTTCAATAGCTGCCTAGTATTTTTTGCCTGCAACTATGAATCTGTCCCGGGATATTCCCTGGCACTTAGGAGTTCCAAACTATTTTGATCATGCCCAACAACTACTGGTATGTTGAGTACAACATCTCAACCTGCAGCTGAAAGATATGGCCTAGAGTCCCCAAGGACACAAGTGATCAATATGCAATCCACCACCAATTGCTAATCACACTCTTAAGGCCTGCAAGCCAGTCATGCAAGTCAGTTATTCCCATTTTAAATGCTGTTCCAGCTGCAAGGAATTCAGTATCCTTGGACTTAAATTTGTTGTTTGTTGTTTATATAGAGTCCATTGGTAGTACATCTAGATTTTAGTTGTTTAATGTGTCTCATATTTACAAATGCTTGCCCTTGCCTACAGCTAAGCCTTTGTCTATTCCCTAGTGTTGGTTATTTGTTCAGATTACTGTAATGATCTTTTGACTGTTCTACCTACTTCATCGATTTCAAACTTATATTTTACATAAAATTCTGATTTTTCAATATCTAAAAATTCAAAAATTACCTGTTTACACTGCCATAATGAAGATGTATGTTTGTTTGTTTTTTTCCCTATTCTAGTTGTTAATGGTTGTATCTGTTATTTTGGAGAGAAACCCTGAGTTAGAGTTTCAGGATAAAGTGGATTTGGACAAACTGATGAAAGAAGCATTTCATTATTTCCAGAAAGATGAGACCAGGCTAAAGGGAGTTGAAAAACAAGTGAGTAAAATATTCACTTCATGTAAAATTTACAGTTCTTCTCAATCAAAGACAAAATTTGGTAACAAATTGTAAATGTGTGAGGTTGAAAATAAAACAGACATGCAGAACTCCCAAATGGAATCCATGAAATTTAATTCTATTTAAGTACTATGTAATATGACAGGTTTATGGATGGATCTTGTAGTGCCTGTAAAAGTGTCTTCATAGCAACAGAGACGGACATCTTAAATCTCTTTGAACTCAAAGTCCTTGAGGGCTAGACAACCAGCCCACAAAGGTGCTTGAAAGAAAGTGTGTCCTATCTCGCTGAATGTTAGAATGATTATTTAGGTAAAGCTGGAATAACCTGAATATGCTTAGAAAAAGTTGGTGTCTTAAAATGAAATGTTTCCTCTTTGATAGGGGAGCAAGAAAGTAAGCGGTGGTGGTATCTAAATAGATGCAGGATATGATATTTAAAAACAGTCTGAAGTTAGAATCCTAAATCCATTCTGAGGCACCTAAATAAGTGCCCAGATATCCAGAAGTGCTGAGTACCCAGTAACTTCAGCTGACCTCAACAAGAACATTTTGGTGGTAACACAAACTCAGTTTTGCATCTAAAGTGTTTACCCATTGTCATTAACATAAAATAAATTAGTGGTTTGAAGCCAGAATGCATTACTTAGTAGACCCAGATGGGAAACTGTTTCTCCACCCATGAAAATTTTCAACATTTCAGAAATGTTCATGTTCCACAGCAGGACCAACCTAAGATCTTTTGGAAACTTTCATGAAAAAAACATAAGAGACATCCACTCCAGCCTAGCTAATAGCCCAGTAGCTAGGCCATTCACTCAGAATGTGGGAGACCCAGGTTCAAGTCTGTGCACCTCCCACAGCCTGAGTGAGGGCCCTAGCCATGAGGCTGTTAGCTAGGCTGGGGTGGGTGTCTCTCTCAAACCAGAAATATGTTTAAGTAAAAAAGTTCCAGTGTAGATGAATCAGCATTTCCCAATGAGAAATCCTTCTGTCAAAAAATTCCTGACCAGCTCTACTTCTTAGTACTTCCCTGTTAATACTTCCCTATTAATAATTCTTCCAGCACAGAAAGCTTCACATGGAGTTAAGGTGCCTTGCATTCATTCCCCAAACATAAACTAAAAATACAAGCAATCCTTAGTTCGGGTTTTTTCACAAACTCTGGCCCTGATTCAGCAAGGTAATTATAATATTCCTAACTACCTTACTAAATCAAGACCTTTAAAAATCACTTCTTCTTTCATGTATAATATCAGACAATATCCTCACAAATAAGGCCTGGCTTACATTGAAAATTGAGGCTGACATAGCAAGAAAGATCAGGGGTAAAAATCCATACCCTTGAGTGCCATAGTTACACTGACTTAACCTCCAGTGTAGACATAGCCAGGTCAACAGAAGAAGGCTTCTGTCGACCTAGCTGCCATCATTCCGGATACTAGTGTTCCTAGAATGATGGAAAGACCCCTTCTGTCGCTGAAGGCTGCGTCTACACTAAGGGATGATGCAGGTGTAGCTACTGTGCTGTAGCTATGCTGCTATAGTCTCTGTAGTGTAAATATGGCCTAAATATAAGTAAGAAGTCAAATTTTTCATATCATCCCTAACTGAGCTTTTAAAATACCTGGACTCTTTTATGTGATGTGAGTCTAGGAAGAAAATATTTGTTTTTTCTTATAAGGTTAATGGAATAAGTCCCATACTTTAGCTGCATTTTTAAACACAACCTTAGTCATGGAGTTGAAACCAGCCCCACCATAATGTTTGAAGAGAGATTACCTAACTAATATGTTTTGCAAACAATGTGAAGAAACTGACCTGTCATTAGGAAATTAAGAGGGAAATTATGTGACCAGAATATGTAATATGTTCTTTCACAAAACTATGCCCAAATACAGTAGGCGCACTCTAAGATTTCTAAGAAAGTCTTTAAGCAATTGAACACGTATATATTATACCTTTAGATTTTAACATTCCTGTTTGACAACTCATTGAACAATGAGTGTGTCATACAAAAAGACTGACAATGTCAACAATGAGAATTGCACTTTTCACCTATAAAATGGTTTCAATAAATTTACTCTGTACCAATGGTTAATCTTGATTCTTATCAATCAACACTTGGATAGAAAAATACACTTTTTTGTTTTTTTTCTTTTTATAGGATGACATGACTTCATTTTACAACACTCCCCCAGTGGGAAAAAGAGGAACATGCAGCTACTTGACTAAAGCTGTGATGAATTTATTGTTGGAAGGGGAAGTGAAGCCATGCAGTGATGATCCCTGTACCATTAGCTAAAGTTCAGAAAGAAATATAGGAACCATTGCTTATTTAGTGTAGTTTTCCATGTAATGTTTAATTCCTATTTTGAAGAGTAGTCATGGGCAGTACTATAAATCTTCACTGTGATAAGCAGAATTGCTTAGGGTAGTAAATGCCACAACTGATTATTTGGCAGTAAAAATAAATGTATTTAATCAAGAAAAAAATCTCAACAGCAATCAGCAATCTTCACCTAAATGTCAAAATAGTGTGCTGACTGAAAATTATGCATGAAGCATGACATACAGTTCATATTAAATGAGCCCAATGATATTTAAATAAAGTTGGCTGGGCCTGTATTTTTGGTTATGTAACTGTTTAAAAACAAATGATACACTTAGTTATTTGTGTAATTTTGAACTAACAGTTTATGCAAGATTTATTACCTCTTTCTTCCATTTGTACTGTAATTCATTACAAAATGTTTACTGTAAATGCTGAGTGAAATACAGCCAGAATTTTTAAAAAACAGAGAATACATTTGAACTAATGGTTAGCACACAAAATGGATTGACACTTAACGTAAAAGCTAGAGTGGTTTTGTATTTGGTCACCTTAGTCAAAGTGTAGGTAAAATAAAAACAATATTCTTCACAAAATATTTTCTTTACAATTCAATTTAATTGGTTATAATCGTATGAGAATTGTTTAGGGTTTTAATGGCTTAGTTATAACGTGATTACACAGATTGAAGACTGCCAGAAAATGAATACAAAATATGTAGAATTGCTTTTTATATTTTAAATAAATGTCATTGCAGCTAGCCACATGTTCAAAAGTTTGTATGAGATTTATAAATTAACACTGGTTACATTAGTTAATATGGGATGAAAATTTTTAAAAATGTATTTAATTGAAATTAATGTTGGGAAGATGACTGAAGAGAGACGTTCATTAAATATAAGCATTTGACAAGTTCTTTCCGGTATTGATGGTTTATTTGTCTCCTATGCTTGAAGATTAATATAGAATCTACAGATTCTAAATAACAAAGCTTGAATTATTTTGAAGAAGGTAGTTTCCATGTTCCTTTATAAAAGCTTGCATTTTCTATCAATCCCCTTTGAGTCTGATCCAGATCTCGTGGGAAGGACTCCCATTGGCTTTTATGGATATTGGATGAGGCCCTTTTGAGCATATATCATCAAAACAGATGTTGTGACAGAATAAAATATGTTCAACTGATTGAGATTTGTGTATAGCGTTGGTAATCTAATAAATGGTGGTCCACTACAAGAATATGTTACAATATATTGATTTCTTTTCAATCAAGAGGGGCATTTCCTGCAGCAGCAGCAGGGGGTCATCCTCTGGTATGGGAATGCCATGAAGCAGGGTTAGGCCCAAGAGAAGTGGAGACTGCGGGTATGGCAGAATCACCTCCTCTGTTGTAAGGAAGGTCTCTGTGCATCCAGTAGTCTGTGGAGTACCCATAGTCACTCCGGAGGTAAAGTACTTTACTAGGTAAAGTAGTTGGAGTTCGCCGATCTGCCTGGTGGTGAGACGGCACTGTTGGAGAAGTTGGGGTCATGCTCGCAGCTGGACGGTCTGACTGTCTCCGTATCAGGATCACCGGCGGTACCAATGGATCCCACATCTTTTTGGCTTTACCCTCCAGCCAGGAGGTCTTCATCGCTGGTCCCACAAGATCTGCATGCAACAGCTCACCCGACCAGGCGCGGCTCAGGGAGGAAACACTGTGCTTATGAGCAGTTCGCTGTGGGGACCTGCTCTTGTGCCTGTGAGAGTGTCTCTTGCTCTCATGATGGGGTTTGTCCTTAGTTGTGGTGGCTCCACACCATGTGGGGTGCTTGGAGGGGCACTTAAGGTGAGCAGCAGCTGCTGCACAGGGGGGTCCCCCTGGCCAGGATCCAAATGCACTTGGGGCCTCATTGCCTCTTCCATCAGGTACCTGGAGAGGCAAAGCTCACAGACCTCTCTGGTTCTGGGCAGGAAGGAGTTAAATAGTGCACTTTGCCCGAGATGTGAGCCTCACCCAGACAATAGAGGCACCGTTAATGCTCATCGCTGATGGAGAAAGGAAAAGGACAGGAGACACAGATCTTGAAGCCCAGGATGCTGGGCATAGTCCCCAGGTGCTGAGGGGTTGAGTCCCACGACCAGGCAAGTTATATACTACACTAATCTACGCTATTCAAGGTAAGTTAACTAACTCTATAAACTACGATAAACTACAAACTATCTACAAACATGAAGAGCAACTCTCTTAGTTAGCTAAGGGCGAAGAAGGAACAGGCTTTCTGAATCAGGCCATACAGTGGTAAGAGGCAACTGGAGTGGTGTTGACCTGCATTGCCCCTTATACCCTCGGTCAAGAGCACGAGGAGATGCACTATGCATGTGCGGGTCAATGGACACTGCTTGGAAACCCTTCCAAACTCAGGTGCGTGGCGCACATGCGGAATACAAATTGGGACCATCACTCGAAGAAGAAAAAGAAGATTTTTTCTGTTATGTGCAAACTGTGAATCCTACTGAAGGCCAGTTTCTGATTTAAAAGGTTGTTTCTGAGCCACCAGGACACTGCTGAACAGTGGCATCGTTAGTGACGCCAACTTGTATGGAGGCCTAATGTCAGAAATCACTTATCCAATTCCAGTTTGCAGTTTATTTAGTTTAGAATTTAAATCAAATATTAAGCTTTAAATAGCAAAGTTTTTCTTTTGCTTGTTACACTGCAGAGATGTTATTTTTGCAACTTGTTTGACCAGTTGGCCCCCATTTTGACCGCTTCACTCATGATCCACTCTTTCAACACAATATTGCTAGCTATGATGAGTTTCAAGCTTGCCAATTTTAATCAGAATCTTTCAATTCAAGTGATATTTTTTGCAGATGGCAAGAAATGCTTTTCCTCATGCAAACTCTTTGGATGACATTCTGTGAAAAAAGGGTTCTGTTTTCCCTCATAACCTTCAAACCAACACAGTTCACACATTTTATAAAATTGTAATCAAAGTGATTTTTCATCTTCTACAAAGTAAGGATAAGTAACTGGACTATAAAAGGCAAATACCAAAAACCAGCAGAGTCAGCACTCATTTAAGAAGCTCTCTCACATACTGGAAGAACAGTGCCATTAATCTTCTCTAATCCTTCTGAAATAGCAACAGAAAAGGAGTCTGCCATAAATGGCTTCTTGTTTTGGAGTGCTTCACCGTACTATAGATAGATTTGTAAGTATTGTGGAAATTGAATTGTGGTTTTAAAGATTGCACCACAGGCAACTGGAGAAGCAACTAAATGGTGAAAAACCTTCTCCTCTATTATATCTTTTCAATGGGAAATGTTTTAGTACTTTATAAAATGAACTGGACTGAAAGCCCCAAAGACTTAAATCCTCTATTTACCCACAAACCAGATAAAGCAATGATCTACTAGTTCAAACTTTCCTACATGATGGTGTCAGTGTACCTCAACCTTGACATGATGACCACCTCCAGTGATGAGATACTAGATCTATCACCATTGTCAGTCCTTCCCCCCTCTGCTGAAAATACCAATAAGGCTGCCAGTTGTGATGGTGTAATTTGGGATGTGGGCACTAACCAGCAGGAACCAGTTTGAGAATCTGTTACTCCTTATACAGACCAGTGAACAGCTGTTAATTAATAACTAATGACAGGCTAACCTCAAAAGGTTTGGTAGTTTAGGTCAATTGAGACAAGCCTAAAAAATACAGATTAGTCCCTCTATCCTTTCATGAACTACTTTGGTGTGAAAAACCAGCTCTCTTGTGAGATTTCCAAGTTCTTCTAATTTCAGATGAGTTGGAAACACCCCAAGAACAGATTCTTCTCATGTTCTTTTTGTGTTTCCATTTCCCCTTCCAAAGACATACAAAATAATTTTACCAAAGTTTTTTTTTGTTTTGTTTTTAGAGCTTCAAAGGTTTGGATCATTTCAAACTTGAGCTGAAGGTTCAAGCTGGTTCTTATTTTATCCAAATTGCTTTGCTAGTCATAGTAATGAATTTCTTGATCACTAATTCACTGGGTCAGATTAGAAACCATAAATTAGAGATTAAAGGTTCAACATCCATTTTCCAACTCTTGAGCAACTGGTTCCTTCTCAAAGTCCTGTAAAATCTTAAGGCAGTCGCTTGCCCTTTTTTCATGCATGCAACTTCCATTAATATCAATGAGAGTTGTGGGCATAGATTGAGGGCATGATTATCCCCCTCATCTCTAATTACAGGGCATAGTTTTATCCTGTAAGAAATCACAATAAAATGCCTCTCAGTGATTCAGAGCATCTTATGCTGCCAAAGATTTTTCAGGTTGAATCTTTCAGGTTGAATTTTTCAGTAAGGCAGCAGCAATCAAAGAAAGATACAAAGGTTCATCTACAGCCCAAGCATCTGAATCAGCTGCATACCACTAACTAGGGTTCTGGAGGAGGAAAGGTGTTCTTATTTAAACTGATGACCATTTAATCTGGTGACCAACTACAGAGTGGCCATTAGTCCCTACCCACTGTAGCCTATAGGATGGTTTGGCTTAAGAAATAAATAGAAGTTAGGCTAACGTAGGTACAAAACCTAAGTGCAGAGGAGCATGGGGAAAAATGGTAACTAACCTTCCGTAACTGTTGTTCTTCAAGATGTTTTGCACATGTCCATTCCACTCTACATGTGAGCATGTCCCGAGCACAGTCGCCAGAAATCTTTCCCTCAGTGGTACCTGTTGGGGCGGCTTTGAGTGCCCTCTAATGCTCATAGCACCGGTATAAAGGGCCCAGCCGACCCCATGCCCCCTCACTTCCTTCTTTCCGGAAGACTCCAATGCAGAGGGGTAGGAGGGCAGGTCGTGGAATGGACCTGTGCAACACATCTCGAAGAACAGTTATGGAAGGTTACTAATCATTTTTTCTTTGAGTAATTGCACATGTGCATTCCACACCAGGAGACTCCCAAGCAGTTGTATAGATGGAGGGATCGGAGTTCATGGACACACGGACTGCAGGACAGTATGAACAAATCTGGCATCATATCTCCACTGCTGAGTGATGGCGTATGAGAAGAGAATGTGTGCTTTGATGAGCAGGTCGCTGCTTTACAAATGTCTTGAATAAGGGTCTGTGATACAAATGCTGCTGAGGATGCTTGTGACCTCGTGGAATGAGCCATCAGGACAGCCGGAGGCAGAACCCCCATTTGATTGTAACAAGACCAAATGCATGATTTAATCTAGGATAAGATTGTCTGCGAAAAGACCGAGAGAGCCTTCATCCTGTCCACTACCACAAGGAACAATTGCATGGACTTTTGGAATGGTTTAGTCCATTGTATGTGGAAAGCTAGGGCTCACCTAATGTTCAATGAGTGAACTTATTGCTCCTCCCTATTTGCATGTGGCTTTGGGTAAAAAACAGGAAGGTAGATTGCCTGATGGTTATTAAATTGGATACCACCTTTGGTAGGAAACTAGGGTGAGGACATAACTGCACCTTGTCTTTAAAGAAGACTGTGTAAGGAGGTGCTGATGTGAGAGCCCGAGCTCTGAGACCCTCCTGGCCGAAGTGATGGCCACTAACAAAACCACTTTCTAGGAGAGGTAAAATGAGGAGCATGTTGCCAGTGGCTCAAATGGCAGTCCCATGAGCTTTGATAAAACCAAATTCAGGTCCCAAGGTGGAATGGGCTCTCTTACTTGCAGATATAACCTCTCTAGTCGATGGCTGCACAGGGAGCGCACATTCTGTTGTGTCAGGTTGCAAATAGGTCTATCTGAGAAGTTCCCCCACTGCTGGAAAACATCCTTTGCCACAGCTGGGCAGAGGGACCACTCATTGTGACTGGAGAAAGACCTGCTGAGGTGATCTGCCAGCTCATTTTGCACTCCCGGAAGGTACAAGGTCTCAAAATTGATCAAGTGGGCTATGCAAAATTCCCACAGTTGAACCTCTTCCTGACAAAGATAGGAAGAGTGAGCTACTCCCTGCCTGTTGAGATAAAACATGGCAATAGTGTTGTCCGTAAGAACAAATAAATGTCTGCCTGTAACATGCAACAGGAAAGCCTGACAAACCAGGCAAGTTGCTCTGAGTTTTCTGACATTGATGTAGAGAGAAAGTTCCTCTGAGTTCTGAGGGGCCCCAGGGGGACTCATCAACCTAGCGATGATGCATCTGAGACCAGAGTCATTGATGGTTGAGGCCATATGAAGGAACCCCTGCACACACATTGAGTGAGTATACCCACCAAATGAGGGAGACAAGGACCAGAGGAGGCACACTGAGTACAGATGGTGGCGATTTGGTGAATAGACTGAAGCCAGCCACGTCTGAAGAGGCCTGTGACGCAGCCTTGCATGCTTCACTAAATATGTGCATGAGACTATGTGCCCTAAAAGCCTCAGACAAGTTCTGACTGTTGTTATTGGATGGCCCTTGAGATGTGTTATTAGGGACATGACCGTCTGAAACCGACCTCTGGGAGGTAGGCTCTGGCTTGAGTGGAGTTGAACATCATTCCAATAAACTCTATCCTCTGTACTGGAGTAAGAGTACATTTATTAGAAGGCGTAGGGCTGTGAATGTCGACTGGAGGAGCCGAATGTTGGATGTTACCTGAGCCCTGGACTGGCCCTTGAGTAGCCAGTCATCTAGATAAAGGTAGACCTGCACCACTAGTCTTCTCAGGAATGCTGCCACTACCACCATATATTTTGTAAGCACCCCCAGGGTTGCGGACAGGCCCAACGGGAGCATCACAAATTAGTAGTGTGCATGCTTCACTATGAATCTGAGGAACTTTCTGTAACGGTATATTGATATGTGGAAATAAGCGTCTCTCTTAAATCAAGGGCAGCGTACCAGGGTCCACGGAAGGGATAATGGATACCAGGGTGACCATGCAGAACTTTATTTTCTTGAGATAGCTGTTGAGGTGGTGCAGGTCTAGAATCAGTCTGAGACCTTCTTTGGCTTTTCGGATTAGGAAATAATAGGAGTAGAACCCCTTCCCTCTTAAATTCTGTGGAACCTCTTCCACAACTCCCACCTGCAGGAGAGATTGAACCTCCTGGGCCAGACATTTTTTGTGAGAAGTGTCCCTGAAGAGGGACAGGGAAGGAGGGTGGGAAGAAGGAACAGAGAGGAACTAAAGGGTATATCCCATTTCCACCATGCTCAACACCCAACAGTCTATGGTGATTCAGGACCATGCATGGAGGAAGTGGGAGAGGTAGTTTGAAAACAAGGAGGAAATAAGGTCTGGCATCATGGGAACTGGTATGGTGTCCTTGAATGGCTTGTTAAAAGGTCTGCTTAGAGCCCCCTGGCTGTCTTAGTGAGGCAAGCATTGATGCCGAGGTATAAGGGGATGGTGGTCTGCGCCTAAACCCTTTGTTTCTTTTTCTCTGTAGATCCTGATGGACAGCTGGGGCATAGAACTGAACGGGCTTTTGGGGCCTGTAGTGCTTCCTTGACATCACTGGTGTGTACAAACCAAGGGACTTAAGGGTCACCCTAGAGTCTTTTAACCCATGAAGCTTTACGTCAGTCCATTCTGAGAAGAGCAAAGCTCCTTCAAAGTGTAGGTCCTGAATGGTTTGCTGGACCTCCTGCTGGAGTCCTGAGGACTGCAGCCATGAACTACTATGCATGGCTACCAGTGGTGAGCTGGAGCCGGTTCCCACCGGTTCGCAGAAACCAGTTGTTAAATTTAGAAGCCCTTTTAGAACCGGTTGTTCCGGGACAACCAGTTCTAAAAGGGCTTTTAAATTTAATAAAGGCTCGGGCAGCTGTCCACCCCGTCCCTGGCCCCAGCTCACTTCCCCCTCCTCCCCTGAACGCTCCACCCCCCTTCTCCTCCCCCTCCCCTGCTTCCCGTGAATCAGATGTTCGCGGGAAGCCTGAAACAAGCAGCAGGCAGGTAAGCTGGGGCTGGGGGGGAGGGCGCGAGGAGGGCTCCAGGGAGGCGCGGCCCAGTCCGGCTCTGGCCAAGTGGCTCCCTCTGGCCCTGGCCTGGCCCCCGCTGAGCACCGCAGCCCGGTCCCGCCTCCGGCCCGGCTCGGACCCCGGGGCGCCGGTGCCGGTCCCGACCGAGTGGCTCCGGCCCGGCTCCGGCCCCGCGGCGCCGGTCCTGGCTGAGCGGCTCCGGCTCGGGCCCCGCGGTGCCGGCGCCGGTGCTGGTCCCGGCCGAGCGGCTCTGGCTCGGGCCCCGCGGGGCCAGTCCCAGTCTTGGCCGAGCGGCTCCGGCCCAGCTCGGGCCCCGCGGCGCCGGTCCCAGTCCCGCCCGAGCGGCTCTGGCCAGTCCTGGCTTGGGTCCCGCGGTGCTGGTCCCACCCGAGCGGCCCCGGCCAATCGGACCTGGACCCGGCCGAGCGGACCCAGACCCGGACCCGGCCGAGTGCTCCAGGCAGCGTGGTAAGGGAGCAGGGAGGGAGTGTTGGAAGAGGGCAGGGGAGTTCGGGGACTTGTGGGGGGGTGGATAGGGGTCAGGGCGGTCAGAGGGCAGGGAACAGAGGGATTGAATGGGGGCAAGGGTCCCGGGGGGCAGTCAGGAAGGAGCAGGGGTTGGATGGGGCGATGGGGGGCAGTCGGGGACAGAGAGAAGGGGTGGTTGGATGGAGCAGGAGTCCCGGGGGGCCATCAGGAATGCGAGGAGGGGTTGGATGGGGCAGCAGGGGGCAGTCAGGGGACAGGGAAGGGGGGTGGATGAGGCAGGAGTCCCGGGGGGCGGGCCTCAAGGAACGGGGGGGTTGGATGGGGCAGGAGTCTGGGGGGGGCACGACCCCCTTGTGGGGTGAGGAGGAGGGAACCTGTTGTTAATATTTTGGCAGCTCATCACTGATGGCTACTACTGAAGCCATGGACCTAGCTGCTGAATCAGTCGCATCCAACACAATTTGCAATGAGGCAATCACCACTGATTTTCCCTCTTCCACCACTGAGAACTCTTGCTTGGCCTCTTAAGGGAGCAAGTCCTTGAACTTCAGCATGGAGTCCCACATGTTGAAATTATATCTGCCCAGCAGCGCTTGCTGGTTTGCAATCCTGAGCTGTAACCCCTTCAGTAGAATAAACTTTTCTACCAAATAAGTCCAACTTCTTGGAGTAGTTTGCTTTAGATATTGCACCCTGATGACCCTGCCTTTCTTTCATTGGCTGCAGATACCACCAAAGATCCTGGGGGGTGGGGGAGTGTACAAGAATTCATAACCCTGGGCAGGGACAAAGTACTTTTACTTATCCCTTTTTGACGTGGGCAGGAGGGATGCGGGGGGTCTGCCACAAGGCTTTAACAGGGTGCATAATGGCCTTATTGAGAGGTAGGGCTACTTTTACTGGGCCTGCAGCGGCTAAAATATTGACCAGGCTGTGGGAGGACTCTCTTACTACCTCCATATGAATGCGCAGATTTAAGGCAACCCTTTTCTACAGACTGGTGTGTGCCTTATAGTAATCCAGGGGAGGTAACACGCCCACTCCTGAAACAGCCTCGTCAGGGGAAGAGACCAGCACTAGCTGAGAACATTCTTCGTCCCTTTCTGCCTTGATGGATTCCCGTTGGGCCGGCTCTTCAACTTCTGTGCTGGGCTTGGTACGGGAGTCTAGATTGGCTGCAGCCCAATAGGGCCTTGGTGCCCTTCGTTCTGAGGCCACCGAATAGGCGAGCCTAGAGTAAGCTCCTGAAACTGGTGGAAACCCTGCCAGGTTCCAAAAGGGCCATGGAACAGGCATAGATCCCCAGTGGTGACCTGACTTCACACTCGATGGTACCCCTGTGCCTGGGTCCATGTAAGGGTAGGAGTGCCTTGGGGAGTGGTGGGAACGACTCCTCAGGCGAGAGGAGAAAGACTCTATCTCTGGCTCAGAGGATGCCGAGGTTCTGTCTGGTGACCACAGAGATGTGGTTCCCACTGGTACTAGAGACCGGTGCCGTGGCAAAGATGCCTGCACTGAGGCCACCATAGCCAGTTTTTCTTTCGATGGTACCAAAGGGCCTAATGCCGAACGATGGTCTGAAGCAACAGACTCCATCCTGCCCAACAGCACTGATACCACCGACTTCTGTACCGCCGGAGATACTGGTACCGGAGACTTATTTCAGGAGGCACAGGGCTTGAAGCCCAGTAACCGAGGCATGCCTTGGCACCTGATAACAGATGAAAATTCCGCTAACTCTCATAATTAAAAACTTTCACTAAAACGGAGTAAACTGACTAAAACTATTTACAACTAGCTATGTAGAGAGATATACAGGGAAAACCACTGAGAGAACTTATCAAAGCAAGGATAGCAGTTCCAGTGACCATCATGGGTGGTAAGAAGGAACTGAGGGGGCATGGAGTCAGCGGGGCCCTTTATACCAGTGCTATGAACGCGCAGTGCAAAAGGGCGCTTGAGTCCCTCGACAGGTACCATTGAAGGGAAAATTTCCGGCAACTATGCTCAGGGTGCACACACCTCTGGAGTCGAATGTACATATGCAATCACTTGAAGAAACTGAAGTTGCTAGTGTGAGAAAAGTTAAAGATAAGTTGGAGATAGACTGTTATGGTAAAACAAGAGTTCTCAGGACATGACTCACGGTTATATTACAATTATATTTTTATTGTAACTGGTTTTTAATGTGTTTTTCATAGAATCATAGAATATCAAGGTTGGAAGGAACCTCAGGAGGTCATCTAGTCCAACCCCCTGTTCAAAGCAGGACCAATCCCCAACTAAATCATTTTTTAGAGAATTGTGAATGTTTTATTAAAATGCTATCTGTACTGATAGTATGGGAAGGACATTGGTGCAGTTGTTAATTCAAATAATGTGTATAGTAAAGAGCCAATTAGATGGTGGTGGAAATATAATTATGGTAAAGGGCAGTTTAATGTTAATCATTATAATGGAGTATAAAGGGAGTAGTTTTGCTAAACTGTGGAAGAACTTCAATTAATATTAAAAGGGCGCTGTTAGGTTTCGGGATTCATAGATTCTAGGACTGGAAGGGACCTCGAGAGGTCATCGAGTCCAGTCCCCTGCCCGCATGGCAGGACCAAATACTGTCTAGACCATCCCTGATAGACATTTATCTAACCTACTCTTAAATATCTCCAGAAATGGAGATTCCACAACCTCCCTAGGCAATTTATTCCAGTGTTTAACCACCCTGACAGTTAGGAACTTTTTCCTAATGTCCAACCTAAACCTCCGTTGCTGCAGTTTAAGCCCATTGCTTCTTGTTCTATCCTTAGAGGCTAAGGTGAACAAGTTTTCTCCCTCCTCCTTATGACACCCTTTTAGATACTTGAAAACTGCTATCATGTTCCCTCTCAGTCTTCTCTTTTCCAAACTAAACAAACCCAATTCTTTCAGCCTTCCTTCATAGGTCATGTTCTCAAGACCTTTAATCATTCTTGTTGCTCTTCTCTGGACCCTCTCCAATTTCTCCACATCTTTCTTGAAATGCGGTGCCCAGAACTGGACACAATACTCCAGCTGAGGCCTAACCAGAGCAGAGTAGAGCGGAAGAATGACTTCTCGTGTCTTGCTCACAACACACCTGCTAATACATCCCAGAATCATGTTTGCTTTTTTTGCAACAGCATCACACTGTTGACTCATATTTAGCTTGTGGTCCACTATAACCCCTAGATCCCTTTCTGCCGTACTCCTTCCTAGACAGTCTCTTCCCATTCTGTATGTGTGAAACTGATTTTTTCTTCCTAAGTGGAGCACTTTGCATTTGTCTTTGTTAAACTTCATCCTGTTTAACTCAGACCATTTCTCCAATTTGTCCAGATCATTTTGAATTATGACCCTGTCCTCCAAAGCAGTTGCAATCCCTCCCAGTTTGGTATTATCCGCAAACTTAATAAGCGTACTTTCTATGCCAATATCTAAGTCGTTAATGAAGATATTGAACAGAGCCGGTCCCAAAACAGACCCCTGCGGAACCCCACTTGTTATGCCTTCCCAGCAGGATTGGGAACCATTAACAACAACTGAGTACGGTTATCCGGCCAGTTATGCACCCACCTTATAGCAGCCCCATCTAAATTGTATTTGCCTAGTTTATCGATAAGAATATCATGCGAAACCGTATCAAATGCCTTACTAAAGTCTAGGTATACCACATCCACAGCTTCTCCCTTATCCACAAGACTCGTTATCCTATCAAAGAAAGCTATCAAATTGTTTTGACACGATTTGTTCTTTACAAATCCATGCTGGCTATTCCCTATCACCTTTCCACCTTCCAAGTGTTTGCAGATGATTTCCTTAATTACTTGCTCCATTATCTTCCCTGGCACAGCAGTTAAACTAACTGGTCTGTAGTTTCCTGGGTTGTTTTTATTTCCCATTTTATAGATGGGCACTATATTTGCCCTTTTCCAGTCTTCTGGAATCTCTCCCGTCTCCCATGATTTTCCAAAGATAATAGCTAGAGGCTCAGATACCTCCTCTATTAGCTCCTTAAGTATTCTAGGGTGCATTTCATCAGGCCCTGGTGACTTGCAGGCATCTAACTTTTCTAAGTGATTTTTAACTTTGTTCTTTTTTTATTTTATCTGCTAAACCTACCCCCTTCCCATTAACATTCACTATGTTAGGCATTCCTTCAGACTTCTCGGTGAAGACCGAAACAAAGAAGTCATTAAGCATCTCTGCCATTTCCAAGTTTCCTGTTACTGTTTCTCCCTCTTCACTGAGCAGTGGGCCTACCCTGTCTTTGGTCTTCCTCTTGTACTAATGTATTGATTATAAAGCTGTACTTCACTGTCAGTGCACTGATCACCCATTGATATACTTTAACCTCTGAATGTGAGTATAATACTAGCATTTGTGTAAATAGTAATTACATGTCTGTTTGCTTAACTAATCATATGTTTCCTTTTAATAAAGTTTGGATGCATCATTTAAATTGTTGCCTAGTGGTCCTCTACTAAATAAATGTTCTGTAACCAACCTAGAGGCTCAAACCGGAAAGCTAAGTTGGGTTTTACTGCACCCTTATCTTTAACAAATTAATATTAATTGGGAATATTTCAACATAAAGGTTATACCATTCAGTCTGACCATGCATCCTACACGCTGTAAAAATCAGCCTCTGTTCCCAGTTGATAATTTTCAAGGAATGCTGCAATGGGAAAGATTTGGCTGCTGTCTACCCTAATCCCTTTGAAACCTTTCATTTTTCCTAGCTTAACCTCAGCTGGAAAGCATGGAAAGAAACCTGTTGAAGTCAAGTTTGTTTACTTCTTAGCTTTTGAAATAGTCTATTGATCACTTCTATCAATCAGTAGGGTAGGAGTTGAGTTTCAGGTCTTCTTTTAAAATGGATGACTAGGAACAATTGAGTGTATCGCCTACTAATTCTCTGTGGAAAAAAGACAAACTATCCTGCACCCGCTCTTTTTTTTTCCCCTGCAAATTTTCTAAAATGATTGTCTCTCTAAGCAACATCCATTACAGATTTTTTCCTCAACTCTAGTCGTAGAGTTTAAGGCCAGAAGGGACAATCAGATCATCTAGTCTGACCACTTGTATATCACAGGCCACTAAATTTCACCCAGTTACCTCTGTATTGAGCCTAGTAACTTGTATTTGAGTAAAGCATATCCTCCAGAAAGCATCCAGTCTTGATTTGAAGACATCAAGAGATGGAGAATTCACCACTTCCCTTGGTAGCTTGTTTCAGTGGTTAATCACCCTCATTATTGTGCACAGAGTGCGTTAACCATCCCTTAAGAAGTTTCGAGTTGAGACCTCTCATGGTTTGTTTGCACAAGTTATAAACAGTATCCCTGTAGAGCAGCTTGCAGCTAATCTGAAGAGTTTTTTGCCAGATAAAGAGTAACATGCTTGTTGGCATTTGTTGCACTTTTGCCTAAGAGACAGAATTCCACCTTTCACCTCTCCTAGCAAACAGCATACTGGAGACATCACTCATTCTGTATGTTTTATTCATGTACAGTAGTAATTGGCTCTGAGCATATTCTCTAATAGGTTTCCCAGCCACAGCATTTGATGGTTTGTCACATTTTCAATATCTGACCTTTCAAGGTTTTTTTCCAAGGCTTCAGTACTATAGAAATTTCCCTTCTCTTATTCACTCCTCTAACAGAGGAAGGGATCTTTCCCAATGGGCCTACATGGGAGAAGGGGACAGAAAATCTCATAAAAGGAAAGAGACTGTAATGTATTAGTTCTGTGTGTGTGTGTGAAAGACAGGGTGCATGCAGTGTGAAGTATGCAGAATGTAACTGCCTACCTTTTCTGCAGCACATGGATTGGAAAGGGAGAGAGACTACCTTAAAATTAACCAGAAAAGGTTGAGTCACTGAAGCAGAGGACGACTACAGGAAACTGACCAGAAGAGTGGAGAGGGAAGAGAGGATTTAGGTTAAGGGCTTCAGACATTTGACAAAGTTACTCAGTCATCGGAGATGGGAGTAAGTTTATTCATTTTTATTTTTAGAGGAGGTTGGATTTTTTTTACAATAAAGTATTTCTGAGGGCTGAAGGAAAGGAAAGGATCATGGCCCTGGGTGAGGGCAGAACTACAGAGGTAAGTCATACTCAAGTACTTCCAGGCCTAGGTATTCACAATAAAACTCTACCTCATGTTTTTGCAAGTGAGGAGATTCTTTAATAGCTAAAGAGTTCTCCACTGCATTCATTTTCAAATAAATAACTTACAGTTTGTTAATACATAAATTAAATAATCCCTACCATGAATCTAATATAAAAAGCTGCAATGTTTTCTTTTGAAGGGCTGTCTGCTGTGGAGGGGTTTTTTTTGTTTTGTTTTGTTTTTAATAGAGCTAATATCTTCCCAGATACTGTAAGTAGTTTGTTTGGTATGACACCTTACTATGTGGGGGGATAGGTGATGTGGGAAAATGCACACAGACTTTCATATTACGCTCACACACTTTCAGGGCAGATATCTAAGCTTTGTAGGTACCATTTTCATCCTGGCTTTATTTTCCCAGAGTGGGTTGCTACTAAGTATCTACAGACCCTGGAAAGACTTGTAAATTTCTCTCTCCTTTTTCCTTGTATAAATCCTTATTATCCATTAGTCTCCTGCATTCCACTGTAAGCCTACCCTATTCCATCACTTCCTATTTTTATAGTGATCTCTCCTTCTACCTCACCATAGCAGGCCATCCATGATCCTACAATGACTTTAGCACTTGATTAACTTTATGCTCTGAGAACAATCCCATTGACCAGTGAGACTACTCACAATGAGTAAACTTAAGCATGAATGTAAGTCTTGGCAGGACTGGGGCCTTGGCGTCTTCATTTTCTTCAAGATGTTTTTGACCTTGGTTTGCTTATTCTGTCCCTCCATGTGAAAGCAAGTATTCTTTTCCTACTCAATTGTCCTGATTTTAGATTCTTCTCCATTAAACTGTACATAGCATACAACAAATAGCCCTCTTTGAAAATTACTGAAGCAAGAAAGGCCATTCAATACAAAAAACTATTGATGACAGATTGTGTCAGAAACCAAGGGAAAGCAAAAAAAAAAAAAAGGTTGATGACTTTCAGTTCTTAACTCACTCTACTGTGCATTCCCCCTTCCTCCCCCGCAGACTGATTTAAGACCAGAATAACATGCTTATGTTTAAATGGTTTGTTTTGTTTAATGCACCTACCACTGTGACATTTAGATGCATGACATACATTAATAGCATAATTAAACTACCTACAAAGTACAGCACAAATGCTGCTCATACCCTTTCTGGCACAAATACAATATAAGGAACCCCCCCACCACCACCATTATGAGCCAAACATTTGGTTCAACTGGATGTTTAACCAAAAAGACAAGGTAACATTGTCTTCTGAAGGTCAAACTCAAGCTCTGTTCTAACTGCCACTGAAAATGTCCTATTTCCTGCACCCATATGGGCCTGTCAACTTAATTGTCTCATGGGATCGAGTGTACAATGAAAGATGCAACTCCTAAAATAGCCAGTGCCAGACCCTTATAGTGGTACATATAACTTGAATCGTACCTAGGCATAAATGGTAAGAAGTTCACAAAGTGCAGGCCATTAAAAACTCACCATTTACCAACAATTACCATATCCCATAGTATCTTAGCTATGTTACACAAATGCTAGTGTATATATGACTGTAATCATATCAATCCATTTCACTGAGCAAGCCAGCCACGCCACAATCTTCAAGGGCAATCTCACATAATGCCCATTTCAGGCATCCAGGTGTGGGGAGAGATGTATGACTGAAGTATGCAACAGCATGGAAAACTCAACTAACTGCAATTTAAAAAAAAATGGCAAAAGCCCTCTCTGCTATTGGGGGGGGGGGGGGAGGGGCATAAGTATGCTGAACTTACAAAAAGTTCCCTGGCACAGAGAAAACAAACAATACTCATAGAACAGACAAAATGCAGACAGATTATCCTGCACCTCCTTCATAGACAGAGTGAGTCTCAGCCAATCCATTGTCATCCAAATCCACATCACAGCTAGACATGGGAAATCAAGGAAATTAGATCATCCATAACTGATGTAAAGGAAAAAAACAGCACCAACATATTAATAGCCTACAGTTCAAAATTCCAGTTTTGTCAATCTGTTTCATAATATTCACTTTGCATAATTTTTTCAGTCTAGGATTTAATATATGTATATTAAGGTCTTTCCTTATGCCGAACTTGCGGCCCCTGCCCCAATTCTTCACAAGCCAAACTGTGATGGGGTGTACCGGCCCCACACTGGTTCAGCAGGAGTTAATCCTACTCTGTGGGCCAAGAAGGCCATGCCCCCTCGGTTCTGCTGAGCATGCTTCAGCTGGAACACAGATATAAAAGGGAGCAGCTCAGTGCAGTCGGGGCTGACTGACAAAGGAAACAGAGGTGCGCTGCAGGGTCCTGTGGAAGGACTGCCAGCACTTCAGGACACGAAGGCCAGATTGAGATGACCCATGAACCCCAGGCAGCAGACTCCACAGAGGGAGGAGATGCCATGGGAACCCTGAGATGACAAGTCACGGAGGAACAGGTAGAAAGTACCTAGGGAAACTTAACAGGGAACCGGTCATAGAACTGGGGTTAGCTCAGGATGTTTCAGCAGGATCCCCATGAGTTGGGGCCAGGCCCCCACCACCAGGGCCCTGGGTTGGGACCCGGAGGAGTAGGGAGGGCTCAGGTCCCCCTACCTTGGCCATCCTCCACCCTGAGGCAGCGCCTCCCCTCCTCCAACTACTCTGGCTGCTAGGCCACATAGCCCTGACAAAGAGGACAGCCATATTGACTCTGGTCCTTAGGCCACACTACCCCGACTGAGGGCAGTTATATTGACTCTGGCCTTTAGGCCACACAGCCCTGACCAAGAGGGCAGCTGTATGTATGCTGGGCCTTAGACCACACGGCCCTGACAGAGAGGGCAGCTTTATGGACGCTTTCCATTACGCCTCATAGCCCTGACCAAGAGGGAAGCTATATGGACGCTGGGCCTTATGCCACATGACCCTGACACAGAGGGCAGCTATACTGATTCTGGCCCTTAGGCCACACTGCCCTGACTGAGAGGGCAGCTATATGGATGCTGGCCATTAGGCCGCACAGCCCTGACCAAGGATAGCCATATTGACTCTGGCCATTAGGCCACACAGCCCTGACTGGAAGGGCAACCACATTGACTCTGGCTATTCAGCTGCACAGCACAGCATAGCCGGGCCACCTTGTCAACCCCCACACATCAAACCATACTGCCCTGAGAGTACAGCCAGTCATTTAAACTCAACCTTGGGGCCAGAACACCCCTTCATCCTGTCTCCAAAGGGTGATAGGGTATACCAGCCCTACGCCACAACCTCATCTTCCTCTCTGCATTGGCACTAATCACTATGCCAGAACCCCTGATTCTTCCCCATCTTCTGACAGTAGGACCAGCAGTAGGGATAAACTCATGGACTATTTCCCACCACTGCTGCCTCACTTTTATTTGGCACCATGACTGTCTGACAGTTTATTTCCCTTCAGTTCCATGGCGCTTCCTTAATAGTATTTATTCAAAAAGATCACCATCCTATTGCCTCTCAGAACATGAATATATAGATGTGAGTTCCTTGATCCAATCAAAATAGCTAATTATGGATTAGATGAATTGGAGAGTGCTAACAAAATGTGGACGTTTTACCCTTAGGATGTACATTAGAATCCAAGCCATGTCAGCAATGATAATAAATTGATACTATTTGGCTTTTCAATGGCCTATGTGAAATAAAACCAGTTCCCAGTGGCCAAGTGACTACAGCACACACTGACATAGTCTGCTCAGTTATTAGCAGCCTCAACAGAGAGCTAAAGCAGTGAATAGGCCTGGAGACTGAATACCCACTTACCAATAGAGTAAGTCACTCCAAGACTGGGCTGAGAGGAATATTGACAGAGCAATGTGGAGAAACTTGCAGCATCACTCCCTTTGCTGTGCTTGTTCTGTGGATATAGAAGGCTTCAGTCTTCATGGCTTATAGTCTAACATTTTGGAAGCACTAAAATAAACTTTTAAACAATTAGCAAGTGGCTGATTGTGCTAACCAATACATTTGAGAGTCACTGTGCCATTTCTCTATGCTTGTAAGAATGGACTTTATCACAACTTTTTATCACCAAAAACTTGCTTTTTTGAAGTGCATGAAATGCAATAAGCACTGAATATACAGCCTATGAGCACATGTTTCAGGTCAGACTTTCACGATCATTCTGTTGACATTGTAGGAGTCACTTGCTGCTAGCTCATATTATGCCTGGTCATGAAACATGACCGCAAACACTCTGCCCTTTCTCAGGTATTCCAACAAAATGCTCTGCTTTATATTTGACCAATAATCCAGAAACTACATCCTTCCCTTCTTTACTTGGACACCTCAGCATTAAAGAGAGACATCTACATGTATCTTTATTAAGGTTACTTGAATACTTGAACAGAATTGTCTTTGTGCTTTTAGGAAAGAAAAATGCAGTCCTTAATTGATACGCCGTTTCATTTTAGATTCCCAAACTGAGATCATACACCTGATCTTATTGAATCTTTTTTTATGATTGCTTATTTCTTCTTCCTGTCATTTTGTGAACAATAGGAGTGGTGGTAGCTTGAGCAAAGAATCTTTTCAAGGTCAGGATGTAGCAGCAATTGAAAGGTCTAGTAGTTATGATCATACAATAAATAAAGTATAACTTCGGGAACCAACATCTTGGCTAAACAGCTTATTTTTATTGTTGCTGTTTTCAATTGCAAGGTTCTGCAGAACTCATGAAGCAGCCTGGCTAACAGAAGGGTTGAGGAAACTGTGTCTCGGTTTTTCAGAATCAGGAACAGGGTCATTCAACTCTGGATTTCATTTTATCTAAACTACCAAATTATAAGACAGTTTGGACACAAGATGTCAGTTTGTAACATCACTGGTTGTGGATGGTGTTCAGATATCAGTTATGGGCTTCACTATACATTTTTAGACAGATCAGAGAAAGGATATTGTAAATAAATGCAAATTCTAGACCAACTCTCAAATGAAATGAAGTTTTTAAAATTGAAAACTAAAATCCAGCTTTTATAAATATTTAAAACATAAATATAAAATTAATATATATTCAGCAGGCTTTTTACTAGAAATATGCAATTTAACATGGAACTCAATACCAGGTGAATCCACATATTATTTAGCTTCCATGCAATCATTTAATCTGTATCATAGGAATTATTTTATTTGAAAATAATACATTAAATCATAGGTTTTCAAACTGTAGTGGATGATGTTATCAGGAGAGCATGAGGACCAGACATGCAAAACCCGCGAAAAAAGCGCAGAAATTGGGCTTGTTTTTGGCTTAATTGGCTTGTGAGTTGCTGCTTGGCTAGTTTTTGGCTTGTAGATTGGTCCTTATTTGGCTTGTAGCTTGTTGCTTCTTTTTTTTTTTTTTTTTGATCAGCAAGCAGGGGCAAGGGTGGGACAAGCAGGGGAGAGAGTCAGGGGTGCATAGCGGGCCCACCACAGTCCCAGATTGCATGCCGAGGGGAATCTAGTCACATAGAGTATTGGGATTCTTAGGGATTGGCTTGTTTTGAAATGGGATTAGCCTGATTTTTGGCTTATTGTGAAACTTGGGGTGTTTATTTACAGCATGAAAGTTGGCAACTGTGATGAGAACCTGATGTGAAGTAAAACATTCCTTCATTCTTGCTATTTACTCAGGAGCCAGCGGAGGTAGCACTTCACCACAGGCAGGAGCAGTGGCAGCAGATGGTGCACAAGGGGAGGTCCCCAGAAAGAGAGGTTGGAGAACGAGCCTGCCCCTACAGTGCCTGTTACTGCCCCCCGCCATGTGCCCTGGATACTGGGCTGGTGGGAGCAGGGGAGCTGGAACAATCTGTATCTTGGGGGTTCTGGGAGCCATGACTGTAAACCCTGTATATATGATGGAAACCACTTCAAGCCAGGTGGTATGGCAGCATCCCTAGTTCCAGCACCTATGGCAGGCAGTGACAGGATGGAGGAAGAAGCTGGAGCCAATGAGTGGAGTTAGCAGGCGCAGTCTGACAGGGATCGCATCCTGCCCATTGGGAGAGAGGGGCTGGCTGGTGCTGCAGGAGGGAACAGCAGGCTAGGAGAGTAAGAGCAAGGGGCTGGGGGGAGGGGGGGAAGAAGGGGTATGCATGGGACATGAATCTCCAAAGATGGGTGAAGAAGAAAATGTTTGGTAACCTCTGCATTAAATAAAACAGCTTAAACATATTAAGTGTTTTTCTCCTTTTTCTAAAGCAAATTTCGCTATATAGGTACATACTTAATGTCCATTGCTATAGAGCCATGCTACATAATGCTATGATCCTGTCAGATTTCACAAGTTAAGCTGGTTTGGGCCAGATCAGAATTATGATAAGAGGAGCTAGTGTGGCTGTTACAGTCCAATTACCCTGCTATGTGTTCTGGTCTAAATATTGTCCTGGCTCTTACAGCAACTTTTCATGACAGAGTTTATTTATGGTTGAAAGACAAGGCCCTATACAGGGAGTATTCCCTCTCAAACTCACCATCCCTTATTTACCATGCTTTACCTATACTTCAAGACCTGATGCCTTTCTGATCCAACTCTTGCATAGTTTAGTCTTATGACACTAGACAGTCTCCTCTTCTGTTGTTCCCAATGCAACGAGGTGTGTCTCACATCTTAATGATGTTAAATGGTTTGTGGCTATCATATAGGTTATTGGACCTGGAGTTACAACTGCTACCCCATTTCTCCAAGTAGAATTTTACTGGCCTTTCCTGCTCTCAGTTTAGTTTTACTTTTTTCATTTAACAGACTCATCATTTGATTTATTTTATTTTACAGTCACAGACCTGAAAATATTATATTTGGGAAGACAGCACATTTAGAAATGTTATTTTCTCCACAAAGAAATGAACTGGAATGAAATATCTATCAGACAAGCCTTGAAATCTCCAAACATAAATTATTTAAAACCTACCAGACAGAGTTCTTAGTTTCTAAATTCTTGATACAAGAGGGGAGAGAGGGATTTCTTAAAATAGTTTGTCTTTAAATTTACATGTCATCAGACAGACGATCTCATCTAGATTCTTTCCCTCAACCCAACCTGTCAAACAAATGAACCAACTTCTTCACCTGCCTTCTTTCCTGGAAATATCACCAGTATGGTTAATTGAAATCTAATATGTGAATAGTATATACAACAGTAACTCAGCCAATTCAAACATATTGTAGATATTGACGGTCTATAGCAATATGTATTTGACAACTGAGTCATACAGTACGGCATATACAGTAAGGGGTGAGCCAACTATTAAAATACAAAAATCTATCTTTCATACTCTGCTGTAGTTTCATGTGATCATAAAAGACAATACAGTAGTAAGGAGGGGAGGAATAGTACTGTATCTACAAGTCTGATTGCCAAGCACAATTCAAATATATTGTTATTTGTACAGTGATAATGCCATGGGGCCCCGATCAGCCCCTGTGGTAGGCGCAGTACAAACACCTAACAAAATGTGCCTCCCCAAAGAGCTTGCATCTGTGATGTATACATTATTTTAAGTGGGCTTCCTGGTGGCTAGCAGCTCAGAGAGATTGTCCTGTTGCTTATTTATTTTCTACAACTGCATTGTCTGTTTTCTCTCTTGTTAAGCTGAAGTTCACTGATCAGTGAATGTCATAGCATAACTGGCACATTAAGGTAAAAAAAAAGACTTTAAGAACCCTCCTCGCCAGAAATAAGGCCTGGATGGTTTTCTTAGCAAATGCTTAGAGAAATCAAAGTACAGATTTGCTTGGGGATTTTTGGGTGATACATTTCAAACCCAACACTTTACATTTAAAAACAACCCTGAGGCTTTAAAATCTGAAATTAAGTGTTCCAAAAGCACACTGGTTGGCCCTGCTTGCAGGCATTTTTAGATTATCAAAAAAGCACCACGGTGCAGCTTGTCCACCATTTGGAATCTACATGGAATTTGCTCAGGCTATAATTCATTACAACCTGGAACCCAGTCCCTAGACCACAAGGTAAAATCAGTTTCAGTTTTTCTTGAGATGGGACAAAGCTTGAATAGACATTTATTAATAATGCAATGTTTCTATTTTTCTTCTAGTTTAAACCCATCATTCTCTGGTATTTTTGAGTCTCCTCTCCCAGGCCTCTATATTCCTCTCATTCACTGGCTTAAAATCCTCTAGGGTGAGTATGTATGTTATGTTATTTAAAAGCTCTTTCTTTCAATTGCTAGAATTTGAGAAGAAGTAGAAGCATCAGAATTAGGCTGAGTAGATATGAAAGGCTACTTTTATGTTCCTCTCCCTATTTCTTTTGCCTTAAGTATATATCCCTGTAGGATGGTGGACTTGTTAAGGGATATATAACACACGCAAAACCACCTTCACCAAACAAGGATACTCCACCAGAGAAGTAGATCACATCATGGAATGGGCCACCCAAATACCCTGAGAACCCGCTTCAATACAGAAATAAAAAACCCCTCCAACTGCAAACCCCTAGTTGTCACCTACCACCGCACACTGGAACCCATACCGGGTTATCAAACTACATCCCATACTTGATGGGGACCCTATCCTGAAAGAAATCTCTCCTGAACCCCCTCCTCTGGCCATCAAACAACCCCCCAAGCTCATCATCGGAAGCAAGCTCCCCACAGACCAGAACACACCAACTCACAGCAGGACACAACCCTGCCAGAACAGATAGAAAACTTGCAGACATATCTTCACTGCTACAATGAGCAACATCCCCCACAACACACCTTCCAAGATTGATGGGTCCTACACATGCCTATCGTAACATGGTGTACTTCATCAAGTGTACTAAATGCCCCAAAAGCATGTAGGTGAAACCAAACAAACACTACACTCAGGGCTTAAATCTGCAGAGATTATTTCACGGAGCCCCAAACGCCCCCTCATTCGGGACTCTGGGTTTCAGCTGCGAGGTGGGGGTCTTGGAGCTTTAGGCCTGTGAGGGGAGGGTGCTGAGGTTTGGAGCTTTAGGCCTGTGGGGCACCGTGGGGCTCCTGCCCCATGGAAAGCTCCCAGTCCTCAGGGATTCAGCCCCCTGAGAGGCGCCAGGGCTCCCACGGGTTTGAAAATATTTACAGGAGCTCTGCTCCAGTTGAATTTAATCCCTGACTATGCTCTCAAATGAACTCACACATGATACAAGACAAAATGATACAAGACAAAAACACCATATCACCTGTGGGAGGGCACTGTTCACAAAGCAATTATTCTATATATGACCTATCAGTCCTCATCCTCAAAGGAATCCTACACAACACTTTCAAAAGATGAGCCTGGGAGCTTAAATGCATAAATTTGTTAGACACTAAAAATCAATATCTTAATAAAAACACTGGATTTGTGTTTGATTACAACAATCTGTAACCCACTAATCCCCCTTTTTGTCCTATGCCAACAGGGGTTTTAACAGGCCACTTCACCTTGAATAATCCCTTAGAATATGTGCTAACTACTTGTGCTAAACTGTCTGTTTGCTCTTGTATTTATCTGTGACACTCTTAGTATGTTTCCCAGATCTGAAGAAGGGCTCTGTGTAGCTTGAAAGCTTATTTTTCTCACCAACAGGAGTTGGTCCAATAAAAGATATTACCTCACCCACCTTGCCTCTCTACTTTTTACAAGTGGTAGATTATTTTGTATGGATGAGAGAACCTCAAAAGTGGATCTGTACAAGCTCATGGAAACCTGCCTCTTTAGCAAACTCCATTACTTCTTTCTTTTAAAAGTTCTCCAGGTGGGGTGTAGAAGAGGCACTTCGTCTCACCCTACGGATAGACAAAAAGCAGAAGAGTGAAAACCAGGCCTAGCGATCTGCTTTACAGTCTATGTGCCCAGTCCAGCAAAGTGGTAGGTGCCTCCTGCCAGGTACTGTGCAATGTCCCCTCTCATTTTCTTTTTTGTGTATGGAAGACATGATTGCCTGAACCCAAGTTTAAAATAAGTCTCTCCCATGTCCTTCCCTCACTCCTTCCTCTGCCCCTTCATTCGTTCATTCCCTCTGCAAAAGCTTACTCTCCCACCTCATTCATTCTGTACATCAATTTCATCATCTCTCTCCCTCCGTATCCCACCCACTATTCTTCTCACCATTCCCAAACCCCTTCCTAACTTTTGCCCTGTGGACAGGGGAAGTTGGAGCCTTGGAAGCCATTTTCCATTTCCCTATACTGCCATTCCTGCCCATTTTAACTAGAAAGCAATTCCCTTGTGCAGGAGGCAATCTGTTACGTGCAGAAGCATGGCTGAGTAACCTTATGGCTTATGGGGGCCTTTGGTACTGAGTATCCTCTGATGCCATTGTCTTTGTGGGGAGTTGAGGATGCTTAGCACCTCACAAAATTGGGCCTGATCTGATTGCAGAATAGAACAACAACTGATTCATAGGGAGGAGGAAGAAGATAAATCACGAGGGGATGTAGTTGCCTAAAATGGAAGAATCAATACAATTTCACAATATAGCCATATGGGCCACTGAAGACTGAATAAAAGACAGTTACTAACCTTTCCGTAACTGTTGTTCTTCAAGATGTGTTGCTTATATCCATTCCAATACAGGTGTGTGCATGCCATGTGCACCGTCGCCGGAAGACTTTTTCCCTTAGTGGTATCTCTCGGGTTGACTTTGGTGCCCCCTGGAATGGTACATCCATAGGGCAGAATATAGGCGCCTGCCGACCCACCGCATCTTCAGTTCCTTCTTGCTGGCAACTCCAACAGAGGCGTAGGTGGGCGGGTTGTGGAATGGACATGAGCAACACATCTCAAAGAACAACAGTTACAGAAAGGTTAGTAACTGTCTTTTCTTCTGAGTGCTTGCTCATGTCCATTCCAATATAGGTGATTTCCAAGCAATCAGTCAGGTAGTGGGATCGGAGTTTCTGTGAGACATAGATTAAAGGACCGCTGCACCAAAGGCTGCATCACTTCTCACCTGTTGAATAAGGGCTTAATGCGTGTGGATGGAAGACCAGGTCACTGCCTTGCAGATACCTACAACTAGAACATGAGCGATGAATGCAGCTGATGAGGCCTGCAATCTCATGGAGCATGCTGTTAAGTGTGGGGGAGACACCTTCACCAGGTCATAGCACATGCGGATACAGGACATTATCCAGGAAGAGATCCTCTGCGCCAAGACCGGGCTGCCCTTCATCCTTTCTGCAATGGCAACAACTAGCTGGGTGGACTTTCAAAAGTGTTTGGTCCTCTCTATATAAAAGGCCAGAGCATGTCTAATGACAAGAGTGTGAAGCCTCTGTTCCTGTTTTTTTGCATGGGGCTTAGGAAAGAAGACTGGAAGAGAGATGTTATGACTACTGTGGAAATGGGAGACCACTTTCAGAAGGAAGGATGTGTGGACAAAGCCGAACTTTGTCCCAGAAGAAGACCATGTAGAGTGGTTTGGATGTGAGGGCCTGGATCTCTGAAATCCTCCTGGCCAAGGTGATGGCCACCAGAAAGGCAGTTTTTCAGGATAAATAAATCAAGGAACACATTGCTAATGGCTCAAACGGCGGCCCTGTCAACCAAGATAGCAACAGGTTGAGATCCCAGGGAGGCAGAGGCTGGCACACCTGCAGATACAGGCATTCCAAGCCCTTTAAGAACCAAGAATTAATCAGGTTGGAGAACACCGATCTGCTGTTCAATGGGTGGAATGCCGAGACTGTGGCTAAATGGACTCTGATGGAAGATACTGTACGACCTTCCCCCTTCACATGGAGCAGATAGTCCATGATAAAGGGGAGTGTGGCCTCCAAGGGAGGGATTCCCTTCTGAAGTGACAAGAGTGAGAACCTCTTGCTAGATAGGCCATTCTGGTTGACTGCTTTCTACTACCCATAAGGACTGCTTGAACTCATGCCAAGCAGTCCAGTTCCATTTTCGCTCAGACCACAAAGATACCAAGCCGTCAGATGCAGGGATTCCAGATTTGGGTGGAGCATGCGGCCGTGGTCCTGGGAGATCAGATCTGGCCACATCAGAAGACCGACTGGAGTATCTATCGAAAGGTCCAGCAAGGTTGTGAACCTGCTGGCACAGCCACACAGGTGCTATGAGAATCATGTGTGCTTTGTCCCTTTTGACTTTGAGGAGCACCGTATGGATGAGGGGTGTGGGAGGAAAGGCATAAAGGAGCCTGCCCTCCATGGAAGATGGAAGGCATCTGAGAGAGCACCTGGCTGTGCCCTAGATACGAGCAGAATTGGGGGCATTTCCTGTTGCTTCTGGTTGCAAACGTCCCCCTGGGGAAATCCCTACTTCTAGAAAATAGCCTCCAGGACATCCGGCCAGAGAGACCACATGTGATGACTGGTGAAGGACCTGCTCAGGTAGTCTGCTAGCCCACTCTGTGAGCCCAGAAGATAAGCAGCCTCCAGGTGAATGGAGTGGGCTAAGCAGTAGTTCCAGAGCTTCAACGCTTCACGGCATATGGGAGAGGATTGGGCTTCCCTTGCATGTTTATATAGAACATTGCCATGGTCTTGTCAGTGAGAACTGACACACATCTGCCTCGGAGCTTGAGGTAGAATGCTTGGCAGGCAAGGCACACTGCCCTCAGTTCCCTGACATTGATATACAGGTGTAACTCCTCTGGTGTCCAGAGACCCTGCGTCCTGAGAGGCCCCAGGTGGGCTTCCCACCCCATATCTGAGGCATCTGTGACAAGTTCTACCGAAGATGCGGGTCTTGCAAAGGGAACGCCAGCACACACTATGCCTTGATCCAGCCACCACTGAAGGGCTTTGAGAGTCGTTGGAGGAAGAGTAACCACTCTGTCCAGCAGGTGATGACCTGGTATGTATACCGATGCCAACCACAGTTTGAGAGCATGGAGTCTGAGACGTGCATGCTGCACAACGTAAGTGCAAGAGGCTGTATGCCCCAGGAGCTTTAGACAGTTCCTTGCTGTAGTGGTGGGGCGTGCTTTCAGGCTTTGTATAAGAGCTGAGTTGGCCCTGAGGTGGCTCTCCAGTAGGGAGGCCCTTGCCCAATTCGCATCAAGAACCACTCCTATGAATTCTATCCTCTGGACAGGCGTGAAGGTGGACTTCTGTTTGTTGATCAGGAGTCCCAGGATCTTGAAAGTGAACAGTATGAAGACCACGTGTTGTTGCACTAATACCTTGGACCAACCTCTTACTAGCCAGTCGTCCAAGTAAGGATAGACCTGCACCCCTCTCCTTGCCCTTGCCCCCCCCCCCAGAGTAGAATAAGGATCATTTCTGTTGTCGTCTTGATTAGTTCTAAGAGAGCAGCTCATTCCTTCAAATAAGGGAAAATGTTTTATTCCAACTGGTAATCCTCACCAAGAGGAGGAAATAAGTATTTCTTCTGGATCAACTTTTAGAACTTGCACTGCCTTACTTTTCCTGTCCATGTACCTGAGCTTAAGGTTTAAAGGCCTGATACAAAGCCCATTAAAATCAAAGGAAAGACATCCATTTACTTCAATGGACTCTAAATCAGGCCCTAAATTAGCCCCCGTGCTGAGCACCAGCTCCGCAGCTTCCATTGGCCAGGAACTGCGGCCAAGGGCAATGCACAGAGCCTCTCTAGTCGCCCCTGCACCTAGGGGCCGCAGGGACATACCAGTCACTTCTGGGAGCTGCCTGAGGTAAGCGCTGCCTGGAGCCTGCACCCCAAGCCCCCTCCCACACCCCAACCCTCTGTCCCATCCCTGAACCCCTTCCCACACCCAAACTCCCTCTCAGAGCCCTCACCCCCTCCTGCACCCCAACCCTCTGCCCCATCCCTAAGCCCCCTCCTGCACCCAAACTCCCTCCCAAAGCCCACCCCCCACACAGACACTCCGAACCCCTCGGCCCCAGCCAGGAGCCCCCTCCTGCACTCCAAACCCCTCATCCCCAGCCCCACACCAGAACCCGCACCCTCGGCTGGAGCTCTCATTCCCTCCCAAACCCCAACCCCAGCCCTGAGCCCCCCTCTCACCCCAACCCCCCCTTATCCCTGGCCCCACCTCAGAACTTGCACCCCCAGCCAGAGCCCTCACTCCCTCTCACCCCCCCCAACCCCCCCTGCCTGGTGAAAATCAATGAGTGTGATGGTGGGGGAGAGCAAGTGATGGAAGGAGGAGGGATGGAATGAGAGGGGGGCAGGGCCTTGGAGAAGGGGTTGGGCCTCAGTGAAGGGGCAGGGTAGGGGCGCTGCAAGGGTGTTCAGTTTTCTGCAGTCAGAAAGTTGGCAATCCTACTTACACACATGCTTAACTTTACTCCATTTATCTCAATGGAATGACTCATGGTAGTAAACTTAAGGACACTCATAAGTGTTTGAAGGATCAGGGCCTGACTTTCCATCAGCAGTAAAGCAGACTGAAAATCAGAATTTCTGTCTCATGGAAAATTCTGATATTTTGACTTTTTTTCATTCCAAATAACAAAATTTTCCATTAAACAAAGTTCAAAAAACTTTTGATTCAGAAATGTTTTGTTTTGACATTTTCAATCAACACAACATTTCAACATTCCCAAAATGAAATTTTATTTTAATTTGTTGAACTGAACTGAAATGTTTCATTTTGAGCCAGTTCCATATTAAACTGTATTTTCCATATTGTGTTGTAGTTCTAGATACATCATGCCTCATTATCTCCTATAGCTGGGATCCCTGCCCAAACTACATCTCATATGATGACTATAGTTACATGACTTCCACAACGCACTATGCCGGTCAGACAGAGGGGCAACTGCATGGTGCATCAGGGGAGATGTAGCCTGGTCAGGAAAACAAAATGTTTTGTGTCAATTTTCTGTTGCAGCAATCAAAATTTTTTGACAAAAATCAAAATTTTCACATGGTAAGATCTGGGTCTTAATGTGGACATAGGGTAGCAACTATTTATACAAACAGACTTCTATAATCTGACACTAGGATGGCCTTTGTGGCATGATTACTAATGTTAAAAGTTGTCATTGCTAGAGTCAGCAAGATTTAGAGCACAGTATCTTTGTGTAGTTTTCTAACATTCTGAATTTTTCATATCACTCCAATCAATGAACATAGTTTTCTCAGCATTGTGTTCACGTGTTCTCATGGTGGGGGGGGGGTCTATTTCTTGCGAAAGAATTGGGGTAGCGTTATTGCTTCATCAATGAAGGAAAACAACTCTGGCAAACAGTGAAACTGAAAGACGCACATTAGGTCATTGCAGATCTCATTCTCCTCCCCTAGATTGGTACATGCAGGCTGCTCTTGTAAGAGTTTGGGCAGCATGGAATCATGTTTTATTCAGGATTATTCTGTTAAATCTTGGCAACAATGAATATGAATACAATTTAGTTGCAGCTGTTCATGGATACCAGGTTGTGAAAGGGAGACAGTGATTGTTTATGCTCCATAGTTGGAGTCTTTAAATTGATAAATGCCTCATGAATAATGCTATGCAGGCAATCCTTAATTATGTCCCCCCTGTATTCTGAACATCTGCTAAGATTGTAATACACACAGTAAATTTGCTGAACTAGGTCTGTGTCTTAAAACCTCCTAAGTGTTGTATGTGATCTTTTTGTCTTGCTACCCACCGTAGCTACTCTTATGGGATTTTGAACAGGGGGGGGTGAAAATATTTCTCAGGGAGGGCACAATCTAAAGCTCACTGCAAACAATGGAAAGATCCCCATTCATTTAAATGGGCAGGGGATTGAGCCCTTATACACAATTAAGCCCTTTGGGTCAGGGACTAACTTTTACTTTGTGTTTCTCTGGTCGTCCAACATCTTGATGGATGAAAGGAGACGCAACACAGTTGGTCCATAAGTGGTGCCTAGAAACGGTATGGGAAAAGAGCCCGATGTGCAAGTGGCAAACATTCCCACAGTGGCTATAGATCCACTCATCAGATGGAGGTTGAAGTATACGCTGCTTTCTAACTAGCCTGCGAGCTCAGCCTGGGCTCTCTGATGATTCTCTGAGGTGACTGCATTTGCCTTAGCCCGGCTTCTCCAAACTGAGCAATTGTGGGCAGGATTTTCCCAGTTGTTAGTGGGAATGCTGAACTTCTTGAGACCTTGCTTGACCTTGTCACTGTATCAGAGCTTTGGCATTCCTCTGCCTCACGGGTGGTTCTTAAGCTGGCCATAGAGCACAGCCTTCAGCAGGTGATCTTGAGGCATGTGCTCCACATATCCCAACCAACAAAGCCTGCAAATGTCCACCATAGTCCACATAGACTGTAAGCCAGTTCTCTCAAGGAACTCATTATTGGTGATCCATTGGTCCCAAGTAACTCCAAGGATTTTTCTAAGACAGCGGAGGTGAAAAACGTTCAATCGCCGCTCCTGCTTGGTGTAGGTAACCCATCTTTCACCACCGTAAAGGAGGGTACTAAGGACACAAGCCTGATAAACAGACACCTTTGTGTTGAGGGTTAGCAACTTGTTGTTCCAAACACGTGAGGTAAGTTTGCCAAATGTAACAGCTTTGCTGATTCTAGCATCAAGTTCCCTCTCAAGGTTAAATGAGCTGGTAAGAATTGAGCCAAGATAGCAGAAGTGATTGACATTATCTAGAGCTTCATTACTGACACAGATTTTAAATGGAATGTTGGTACCTTGTGACATGACAACTGTTTTCTTGATACTGATTATCATGCTAAAATTGGGGCATGCCTCAGAGAACTTGTTAATCGTGACCAGCAATTCATCAGGTGAATTCGAGACCAATTTGCAAAAAGCAGATCCTGAATAGTACGCTGGGTGGCATGCCTTCTGCTCTGTAATTGTCTGATGTTAAACAACCTACCGTCCATCCTCAATTCAATTAGTATGCCAGATTGATCACTTCCAAAGAAAAATAGAGAAGATGCCAAAGCTAGTGGATGCTAAAACGCAGCCTTGCTTCTTACCAGTATCAATATTAAACTTGGATGATGTTTCATTTTTATACTGGGTTGTTGCCTTCATTCCCTCATCAAACTCCTTGAATAAGGACAGCACCTTTTATGGACAACCAATTTTCAACAGGATCTTAGAAGAAGAAGTTACTCACTTTGTGCAGTAACGATGGTTCTTCGAGATGTGTGTCCCTGTGGGTGCTCCACTCTAGGTATCAGTGCGTCCCTGCGCTGGAGATTTCTCGCAGAAGTACTTGGTCGGGAGAAGGGTGCGCACAGGAGTCGTCTCGTGCAGCCGTTGGCACCTCCTGTAGCGCGTGCTCCCCTGACAGTCCCCTCCGTTCCTTCTCTACCACAGAGCTCGGCTGTGTGAACTCCGAAGTAGAGGGGAGGAGGGTGGGTAGTAGAGCACCCACAGGGACACACATCTCGAAGAATCATCTTTACTGCACAAGGTGAGTAACTTCTTCTTCTTCTTCTTCGAGAGGTGTCCCTGTGGGTGCTCCACTCTAGGTGCTTGTAAAGCAGTACCCCACCAGGGGTGGTAGGGGTACGGAGTTATGTATAAGTGTGTGATGAGAGCACTGTAAGGCCAATGATAGAGTCTGAGACAAGGCCTTGGGTGATAGCTTAATGCTTTGTAAAAGTGTGCTCCAATGTCCAGGTTGCAGCTCTACAAATATCTATTAAGGGGACATTGTTCAAGAATGCAATCGATGTTGCCATGGCTTGCGTTGAGTGAGATCTGATGCTCACAGGGGGTTCTTTGTGATGCAGGTGGTAGCAAGTTTGAATACAGGTAGAGACCCATTTGGAGAGAGTCTGGGTTGATATTGTAGAGCCCTTTGAGTGCTCTGCTGTAGAGACGAATAGTCTTGGTGATTTGCGAAATGGTTTATTTCTGTCCAAGTAGAAGGCTATAGCCCGCCTGACATCTAGCATGTGTAATGTTGCTTCTCGAAAGTCGTTATGAGGCTTGGGATAGAAGGCAGGTAAGTGTATGGTTTGGTTAATATGAAAATTTGTAGTCACTTTGGGCAAGAATTTTGAGTGAGGACGTAACATGATTTTGTCTTTGATAAATACAGTGTATGGTGGTTCAGCCATCAATGCTCCTATTTCGCTGACACGTCTGGCAGACGCGATTGCCACTAGGAATGCTACCTTCATTGACATATGAAGGAGTGAGCAGGTTGCGGTTTGAAGGGTGGTCTTGTGAGACATTTGAGCACAGGATTGAGATCCCATGTGGGTGCAGGTTGGAGTACTTCTGGATACATGTTCTGTATACCTGATAGAAAGCGCCGTGTAATCGGGTGAGCGAATATTGAAGCCCCTTCTATCTGTTTGTGGAGGGCCATAATGGCAGCGAGGTGTACTTTAATAGAGCTTACGGCTAACCCCGTTTCCTTCAGTTCTAGTAGGTAGTCTAGGATCACAGACAGAGGCGCCTTGGTCGCGTCCAGCTGTTTTTGCTGACACCAAAGGGAGAATCTTCTCCACTTGTGGCGGTAAGTATTTCTCGTGGTGAGACGACAGCTATTTAGTAATACCTGTTTTACTTTTGCCGAACAGTTCAATTCCCCATGTTGGAACCAGAGAGGAGCCACGCTTTGAGATGGAGTTTCACTGGGTCTGGATGGAGTGTCAGGCCCTTGTTCTGGGACAGGAGGTCAATCCGGAAAGGCAGTGGTTGTGGGGCACAGACTGCTAGACATGAGAGGTATGGAAACCAAGTCTGTCTTGGCCAGGTGGGGACAATGAGAATGATGTATGCTTAGAGGTTTCCCTGTGTGGTAATGATGGGTGTACTCTGGAACCTCTTGTGGCTCAGAAAAGTGGACCAGAATAGGGGTTCTGATATGTGGGCCAAGGACCCCATTGTGGCCATTGCATGGGGTAAGGTGGTAATGGGTAAGGCCAGTGCTGTGTATACCAGGGCTGTGAATTCTTGGAGGGATGAGGCTTAGGCTTCACAGCATTCCATGTAGGTCTCGTCTGTGATGGGGATGAACACTGAGAGGAGAAGCGGTTGTCCTGTATGTCTCCTTCCTCACCACTATGCATGGAGAGTGGTGCAGGAGATGGAGGATGATACCATGCTATGTAGCTCAGAGAGTGTTCGGTACCAAGCAGTGGTGAATGCGGTGCTGAAGAAACTGCTACGTCAGCAGGACACAGGAGTTGTGCTGGTCCTGCCTTGGGGTTGCGGTTGACCGTTGGAGCGCTGACTGATGCTGGATTCGGCTTGTTAGGCGGCAGCAAGTCTTGGGTCAGTGCCAGTGGCGGCAGCATTGATCGCAGTGCCGCTGCCTGTGCCGCACTCTGCACCGGGATAGTTGATGCCATGGAGGAGACTTGACATCTCAACTCCACTGATGCACGTTGGGGCTCAGCAGGGGTCCACTGAGGGACAGTGCCGGAGGAGCCCGGTGCCTCGTAAGTGCTCACTCTGGATGAGCGGAGCACTGAGGGTAAAGACCTCGCTGGGGAAGCTCTCTTTTTCTGAGAGACCCTTGCTGGAGAGGTCGAGGCTCTCTTCCTGACAGTTTTGGAAGTCGGAGTGTTATCAGAGCTCAGGGATCTCAGTTTATGAGACTGCCCGGAGGACGTCTCTTGCAGAGGTTGGAGGGATTTCTCCAGCAGAAGCATTTTCAAGCAGAGATCCCTGTCACGTCTTGCCTTTGTTGTTAAGTTGGTGCAATGTATGCATTTCTGGGAAATATGAGTTTCTCCCAGACAGCGAATGCAGGATGTGTGGCCGTCAGAGACGGGCATCGGTTCACAGCAGGAGTCACACTTTTTAAATCCTATTGAGCCCGGCATGACTGCAGTTAAGCCTCTCCCGCCTCTCGAGAGATAAGGGTGGGAGTTAATTGTTATGGTAAACTGTAGAAAATGTTCCCAAATGGGGGGAGTTAAGGAGAGAAAAAGTCGTCTTCTTTCTTCTCTCCCCCCCCCTTTTTTTTTTGAAGAAAAACTTCTAAGAGGAACAAATGAATCTATGTAACTATGTATAGACTAAGACTAACTAAACATTGTAACTAAGTATAGACTAAAAGGAAGTTCTTATGTAACTTGTAACTTCCCCCTCTCCCCCAGAAAGTATCAAAGAGAGCACAGCCGTGGAGCTCCGTCTGCAGCCGAGGATGGTTGAGAAGGAACAGAGGGGACAGTAGGGGTAGCGCGCTACAGGAGGTGCCAACGGCTGCACGAGATGACTCCTGTGCGCACTCTTTCCCCAACCAAGTACTGCTGCGAGAAATCTCAGGCACAGGGATGCACCGACACCTAGAGTGGAGCACCCACAGGGACGCCACTCAAGGAAGAAATGCCATTCCTGCTAACCGTGTTGAAGGGCATTTGTTGGTGAACGAATGCTAGATAGTGAGTGCCTGTTATTCACAGCTTTTTATTTGGAACAAATGCAATTTGAAGGATGTGTCAGTACTGGAGCATCCAGCTGTGAACCCTTTATTTTTATACAGAGTAATTATCTTTGAATCTTTCAGATCCTGGGGTATGTGGCTTTCTTGTCAATAGGTGCAGAGAAGTGCATAGATGTCACTCACAAGCTTCCTCCCCCCCTGCCTTTAGGAGCTCCAGAGGTATCATTGCCTGCTGCTTTCCCAGGCGCAATCTCTTTTTGATATCTTTTTCTACATCTTCAGGAGTTGATGTTTGGTCCAGCTCCTGCATTGTTGGAAGCTGGGGAATGGTAGCTAAGGCAGTATCACAGAAAATGGCATCCTTTGAATAGAATTGTTTGTAATGCTCAGTCCATCGGTCAAGTTGTTCTTCCTGTCAGTCAATATGGTACCAGCTTTCATTTTCAGGTTTGCAGTCTTTTTACAAGGTAGACAAAGTGCCTCTTTAATTCCATTATAGGTACCACAAATATCCCCTTTTTCAAAGGTGATCTGAATCTTTTTGCACAGGTCTTGCTAATATTTCTGGGCACATGCTCTGGTGGCATTCTGAACCACAGCTTTAGCCTCCTTAAACTTGAGAGTTCTGAGCTTGGTTGGTTGTTGAAGTAGAATTAGGCAAGCTTGCTTTTTCTTTTCTATAAGTGAGAGCAGCAGATGTTCAGATGCTGCAAACCAGTCAAGATGTTTTTTCTTTGTTGTTCCAGACATCCTTGGCAGTAACCAGTGTCTTGTTCTTAAAATTTTCCCACAAGGTGTCAGAATCAAGGGAATCAGGTTGATCATTTTCAAAAACACACTCAAGCACACACTGAAATTTTGCACCAGTTTCAGAGTCCTTCATGTTAGTGATGTTGAGGTGAGATTTGCCATTTGGCTTTGCATAACAGATCTTATGAAGATGTAATTGGAGCTTAGCCCTAACAAGAGCAAGCTCAGTGTCGCAAACAGCGACAATACAATTGATCAAGCATGCAATACATCATGAACATTTCTGTGACGGATCAGGATGAGGTCAAGCTGATGGCAGTGGCATGCAAGGATGCTTCCATGTGACCTTACTGTGGCTGTTGCCAGCAAAAGAGGCATTCAAGTCTATCAGCTCACAAGAGGCACAAAGCTCCAGGACACACTAGCCATTTTTGCTGAGGCTACCTGTACCATGTTGACTAATGATGTATCCCCAATCCTTATTCACACAGGCATTGAAATCACCAAGAACAGTAAGTCTGTTTTTTGCTGGGACATTCGTAATGATTTGTTCCCCTTGAGAATAAAACTCAACTTTTTGCTGTTTTGAAATAATCAAGCGTTGGTCCATAGATGGAGAGAAGAGTCAGGGTTCCAAGTTCGTGTTTACATCCAGCTGCATGATCCTCTCATTGATAGGTACCAGAGGGGTACATGCACTGAGAACATACTTCTTGACAGCAAATCCAACACCATGTATCCTTGGTTCATCGTCAGGTTTCCCAGAGCAATAGAAGTGGTAATTTACTTCATCTAATGATCCAATTTCCAAAAACCTCGTCTCATTGAGGGCTGCAATATCAATTCTCAATTGATGTAGTTCTCCATCAATTATGTCTGTTTTCTGAAGTTCATAGTCTTCCAGTTCAAGTCCAATTAACATAGTGCGATCGTTCCAACAAGCAATGATTAGTTTAGAGCAAGAAAAGAAGAAGGTGGAAGGAAGCTTTTTTAGCCCACCTTTTCTAGGGCCTTCCCCAGATTGGGGCAAGCAGGCCACCACTAAAAAGAGCTGCTTGGACATCTGAGCCACTGCTGAATGTCTGGGTCCTTCCCCATCAGAACGAGTGACCATCGAGCACAGACGCTCGACACATATGCCTAGGCAAAACAAAGAAGGAAGGGGTTGCCATGAGCCCTCCACCTTCTCTCTCACCAGAAACTATAGAACTCCAATAGCAAAACAAAGGTCAAGACGATTGTTATAGGCATGCTGCTGCTTCTAACTGAAACACCACTCTGAGTTGAAGAAAGCACCCTATCACGTCTGCAACTACGCTTTTTCTGGATGGGTATGGTCCTAATATGTGAGTACCATTGGCCAACAAAATTCTGGCTCATCCGGTTTTCTGGGGATATTTCCTTCACCCAGGGGTTCCACTACCCCACCTTTAGGTGCTCCTCCACCCAAAGCCATTGGAACTTCCCTAGGGGAGACAGGTTTATTAACTGACACCTGTCATTCGCCATTGCATTGCTGGCTGCACTATCTACGCATCCAACGGCGAATCCCAGGAGAGGGACTGGCCAGACAGCGCACTTTGTGTTTATATTACAGCTAACACAATGGGACCCATATTCTGACTGGAACCTCTGAGCACTACTGCAACATAAAAATAATATAGACCCCAATCCCTGCCATCAGGAATCAGCAAAATATGTCTGTGATGGGAATACAGTACTGTGTGATTTTGATGGATGCATAAGATCAATGAGCTGAAGTATGTAGCCCAAATTCTCTGCCGGTGTAAATGGGCACAGCTCCATTGACTTTAATGGACCTATGCCAATTTATACCAGCTGAGAACCTGGGCCAATATGTTTATACTATATTCTTAATTCAAAACTGTGCATGAATGTAAAGATGTATTTTATAGATCTACAAAATGAATTTACACCTGACCTTTGACATAATATATTCTGTCATTGATGTGTGCACCTTTTAACTGAAAAGCTAACTATTGTTAAGTCAAATAACCTGAAAGGAAAGTAGAATTAAAAAGAGTGACTTTTTCCCCCTTTCTTCCTCTAAAGAGCTCAGAGACCCTCACTGGAAACATTTATCTCTAAAATTATTTTAAAAGAATAAAATGTATCTTAACCAGTGAAGCCTACAAGTATAATTTTCCATTATAAATGAATATGCTAAGAAGCTATAACATAAAAGTAATAAAGTTAAATAACCTACCATTAGTAAATGTGATGAGAAATGATAGCACATCTGTCGTACTTTAATGATAAATAGGTGTAGACATTACAGTACTTTAGTATATGATTAGGAAAAATACTTTAATAAGTCCAGTACAATATAAATCAATATACTCAGAGCATTTACCTGGAAGAGTTTTTAACTGATAGTCTACAATAGAAAAAAAGTATTTAAAAAGGGGTAGGGGAGATGCAGCAATCAGATACCTGCAATATAATTAAGTAAATTGCATCTCAGTATTTTATCCAGTCAAGTCTGAGCAAATGATCCAAAATCAATCAAGAAAATGACACTTTGAGTGGATTTTTATACAGTCATGATCTGCAGACTCCTCATTAAATCTATTTCACTTTTCCTAGAAGTGAGATGGTCTTAAGTTCCTTTGATGAACCTAAAACTATTAGCATGGGAGAAGAAAATGAAGGGAGCAGAAAGGTGCACCACAGTGGCAGAGCATAGATTGTGAGTAGTAGGATGTTCCAAGATGTTGCTGAAAGCACAGAGGAACTCCTTCTCCTTAACCTGGTGTGGGTAAACTACTTTCCCCTATACTCCCTTCCTGCTTAGTTGCTGCAATGGGAAATGGAGCTCCCTGCGCATCAGCCAAGGAGGAGTGCAATTATCTAACCCAGGGAAAGGAAGGAGAGTTCCCTTGTGCTGTTAGCAGAGGCAGAGGAGTTGCCCTCCCATTCACTCCCCTTTACTTTAACCAATGGTTGAGAGTAGGGAATTGGAGTGACTTTTTCCCCCTTTCTTCCTCTAAAGAGCTCAGAGACCCTCACTGGAAAAAGGGGAGTGTATGTTCCCTCCCACTTTTTCTATACCTTTAATCTTTCTAGGCAACATGGTTTGAATGTCAGGAGCAATAAAGAACTAACTGGTGATTTCCAGCCATGCTTCTTGTTGTTTTTGGATATTAATTATAATTGGAGAATAGATGTAGAAGTACAAGATCATTGTGGTGGGTGAAATGTCTTCCCCATGAAGTAAGAATGAGCTCCTAAAGGGTTTACCAGGGATTCTTTCTTTGCACAGTCTACAAACATTTCTCATTAAACAAAATAGAATAATTATCTGAAAGAATTACTTACAGTGGGTTATAAAATATTGTTGGTGTTCACAAAATATAGATACATTAAGGCTGAAGAGAAGGTATTTGGTATATATTGCACAGTATACTCCCTCCCAGCTCCAGACAATAAGGAGCAACTTCACATGAACCTGTTTCCTAAAGACAACAGACAAGGTATGACAGTGTGAAGCCTGGCCAGCCATATGATGCTGGCCACTGGTGAATATTTTCAGCGATAACAATGGAGCCAGACAGACAGAGAAAAAGAAGTGACCGAAACATGGGAAAAATTGTAAAGTTTCACAAAATTGCTTCAGAGAGTCCTGTGGCACCTTTAAGACTAACAGATGTATTGGAGCAT
>NW_020664481.1:32148592-32334778 GCF_002925995.2 Terrapene triunguis | reverse complement strand
CCACCTATCCACTGACACTTTAAAAACCCTTGCACCCCAATCTGGGTCTATGCAGGTTATGCGATATGTATGTATCTTCTCATCCTTGCAAACGATACCTGTAACCTCCCATAACCCAAACCTGACCCCAGATGTACAGTACCTTGCCTCTTAACTCGTGTATATTTCATTTTAAACATTAACTTTAATAAACAATTTTAATTAAGTAAGGTTTTATTCTGAGAGCTTGTAAAGTTCTGAACTTGATGATCATTATGATATATGTATACAGACAGAGGTTATGAATATATGTGTAAGTATCTATAGAAAACTGTAACTGTGGTGCAACAGGGTGGTGAAGCACTCAGGCACGGAGGAGCTACCACCAAAGCGAGGTGTTTACACAAAACCAACTTCATGTACCTATCCATTGTCCAGCGCAGGAAAAGACAATGGTGGACTATTAAAGTTAATGGAAAGACATTGAGACAAGAAGGTTATTCAGAGTGAGGGAAATTCCATGAGTCACCTTCCCTGGAGAAGTGAGACAAAAGCCTTTGATAGCAAGCTTTAATCTGAAATTTTCATCCAGAAACTGAGGGCCAGCATACAGGCTAGAGGCTATGTGAAACACTGGATTCCCCACTACAGAGAGCAAGGGATACACTAGGAAAACGAGGAAAAGCAACAGGTAACCTGTATTAGAAAAGGGATTTTCACGTATATAGAAGTGAGGTTGCCTGAGGTTGTCTTTTTGTTATTTATATATAACTTGTATATGTTTGCTCTCCTTTACTATTCAATCTGTGCTTTTTCTGTTAAATAAACTTTTTGTTTATTTCTACTCCCACACAGATGTGCAAATTGGGTGGAATGTGTTTGCCAAAGTGAGCTGATAACCAGGAGGCTAGTTTCACATCTTCAGGGGTGACAAAGAACTCAGGAAGGATGGATTTCGGGAGACTCGGGACTGGAAAGGCTATTGGAGTCACCTGGCAAGGAGTAACTAGGCTGGAGAAAGCCAGGGTGAGACTTTGTGCTTGGGAGAAGCCATAGCAGCAAAGCATGAAGGCATGCCAGGGTTACAGGACTGGAGGTGATAAAACCCCTTACTGGTCTGGGTGAGTCCCAAAACCTCACACTTACCCTACAGTAACTGTGGCTCTTCAAGTTGTTCTAGTCACTGTGGATCCTAGGTGTGCATGAGCCTCATGAGTCCAACACAAAATTTTTCTTGACAAGCAGTGTCTGTCGTGGTCAGATAGGAGGGCATAAAGAGCACAGCAGCCCCAGTTTCCATCAGTTTCCTTGCAATTCTAAGCTAGGCTTCCTGCAGACTCTGAAAAGTGAGGATGGAGTGCAGGTTGTGGGATCCACACTGACTACTACTTCTCAAAGAACTACAATTATTGTTGGATTAGTAACCATTCTTTCTTCTTCAAATACGTATCAGTGTGGATCCCATCATAGGTAACTGACAAGCATCATCATTTCTGAATGGTGGTAGTGAGGATTCTTGGCTATATTCATTAAACAGAGATTGAAGTACTATTTTTCTCCACTTGATATCTACCCTGGCTGCCATGTCAAGTGCATAAAGTTTAACAAAGATCAGTGAGTCACTCCACATGGCTATCTTACACAACTTAGCTCCTGGCATCTTTCTGAAGCAGGCTGAAGATGACACCTGTGTCCTAGTTGAGTGTGCCTTGACATTCAGAGAGAGAAGCCCTCCCGCTAGCTGAAAGCTGGAGAAAATACACTGTGTGATCCACTTCAAAATTCTCTCAGACAAGATACCTTGGCCTTTTGATGCACCAGATAGCCTAAAAGGCTTAGTCCTGTTGAGGAATTAAAACAGGGCTCTGGAGATGGCCAGAGTTTGGAGCTTCTTTTCTCCTGGTGAAGAGTGTGGCTTCAGGAAGAAGACTGGTAAGGTAAGAGACTGGTTCAGGTGGAATTCTGAGACCAATTTAGGGATGAACTTAAGGCATGGTTTCATCACCATCCTGTCCCTATGGAAAGATGTGTATGGTAATTGGGCCACAAGGGCTTGGAGCTCACTGACTCTCTGTGCTGATGTGATGGCCCTGAGAAAGACTGCCTTGATTGTGAGGTGATATAGTGAGAACCCCAACATAGGTTCAAAGGGAGGCTCAGTGCTCGTAGAAGGACAACATAGAGGTCTCACATGGGAGTTAGGTCCCTAACTAGAGGGCAGAAATAATGAAGGCCCTTGAGGAATCTCAACACTGTATGGTATAAAGAACAGGAGTACTTGTGGCACCTTAGAGACTAACAAATTTATTAGAGCATAAGCTTTCGTGGGCTACAACCCACCCAAGAGACTCTATATGCATCCGAAGAAGTGGGTTGTAGCCCACAAAAGCTTATGCTCTAATAAATTTGTTAGTCTCTAAGGTGCCACAAGTACTCCTGTTGTTTTTGCGGATACAGACTAACACGGCTGCTACTCTGAAACCTGTATGGTATAAGAAGACCAAATGTAACCATATCAGAGCATGACACACAGATATTGCTTTTTGTTGGACTGTAGTTTAGAGAATTGAATGCTAGTCCTCAGGAGATATATATATAAACCAGAGTCTTCAGTATTGGGTCCTGTGCTGGATTCAAGTTGTTTTGAGCAGTCCATTTGGAAAATCTTTTTCACTTTGAGGAATAAATCTTCCTGGTGGAAGGTTTCCTGCTTTTTATAAGGAATTTCCTGAGCCTTTAGGGACCAGTCTGTCAGTCCTGCTCATCCAACCAACATCCAGGCCAGTAGGTGTAACAACTATGGGTTTGGGTGCATTATCTGGCCATGGTTCTGAAATATTATGTTTGTACATGTAGGAAAGTGTAAGGGAGGTTGGCTGGATATGTGAAGTAGATCTGACAGTCAGAACTGTCTTGGCCAGTGGGGGGCTACCATGATTGTAGCTTTTTCCTGTCTGATCTTGGATACTGTACTGGGGATCTGGAGAACTGGTGAGAAAGCACACAGGAGTCCTCGAGACCACTGGCAGAGGAAAACATATGGTAGGGAGCCTGGAGTCACACCTACTCTGGAGGAGAAGCACTGGCACCAGGCATTATCCATGTGGCAAATAAATCTATGGAGGAGAGGAGGCACTGCTGGAATATCAGGTGTAGGATGGATTTCTGCAGTGAACATTTGAGGGTGGTTATACATACCTGCTTAAAAAGTCTGTTAGCTTGATGTTGACCCCTGGAAAGTATAAAGCCAGTGGGATTCCCCCTGTTGATGACATCATTCTCAGAACTCAACTGCTTCTTGACAAAGAGGGGATGATTGTGCGCTTTCTTGTTTGTTTATATAGTGCCTTGTCAACTTGTTGTCCATCAGGGTTTGCACCATGGAGCTCTGAAGAACAGAAATACTATGCAAGCTAGAATGATGGCCCTCAACTTCAGAATGTTCATGTGTAAAGATTCAAATTGTCCTGAAATCACATGCCTTGCAGCTGAAAGTGGTTCAGCTGGGTGCCCCTGCCTGTTCCTGACATAACTGTGACAAACATCACTGTTGGGGAGGGGACCGAAAAAAGATACCCCTTTCCTCACTTTCAGGGGGTCTACGCAAGCTCTTGTAGGACCTGAGGTGGAACTGTGACCTGTTTGTTCATGTGATGTTTGGAGTAGATGGTCCTCAGCTGCAGATGAAGTATGGCAAGCCAGTGTCACATAGATGCACCCAGACATATGGATTAAGAGCACCGGGCATGTATGCAGTGTCATCGCTGTGCCTGTACGTAGGTTGTGTGCAACTGACTGAAGGAACCATAACCTGTCCTCTAACAGACAGGCCCTTGCTAATCTGGAGTCGGGTAGGGCTCATATGAACAGTATTGTCTGTGATAGTGTGAAATATGATTTCTCATAGTTCACCAAGAGTCCCAATTGAAAGAACAAGAAATGAATGTGATCTCGGTCTCTTTGTGGGACCAGCCTCTGATCAACCAGTCATCTAGGTATAGGTTGACATTAATTCCCTGTTTCCTTAGATGTGCCATTACTACAACTAGCACTCTCGGTGCTGTGGAGAATCCAAAGGGCAGAACTCTGTATTGATAATGGTTGGGCCTTCCTATGAATCTGAGGCATAGGAAACTGCTGATAGGGGGCGGGGACACAATGGCAGGCCCTTTGTCACCACAGTCACGGTCAACTTTCTGGTGACTGCCAGGCACCCTCCAGCAACAACCTCTTGACCACAGTGCCTCCCTGACATTGGCATCCTGGGTTGTCACCCATGTCATCTACCCTAAAGGCTGGCCCTGCCAGAGTCAGACTTAGAGAAAATGGCGCCTAGGGTGAACTTGTATTTTGGCTCCCAGATCCTCGTCCCCTCCCTATTGTCCCTGGCTCCCGCTGCCTCCCCTGGTCCTCCACCCATCCCCCAATTGGCACTAGCCCTCCCACTCATCGCCCCTGACCCCCGCTGCCTCCCTGGACTCCCTCCGCAACCCCAGCTCCACTGGGCTCTGCTGCCTCCCTCCCATTGCACCGACTTCCCGAGCTCCACACAGGCTAGTACAGATACATACTCGAGCAGCTAACTGTGGCTGGTGGCCAGCGAGGAAGGGATGTGACTCAGCAGGCTTCCCCACACCCCCTCTGGCAGAGAGCTGTGCTGCCAGCCAGTCTTGCTTCCCTGCTCTGGGTGGCACCTAGTGGGGCTCAGTAGGAGTGCTCGCTGCTGGTGCCTTTCCTAGGCACATCCCTTCAGCCGCACTCAGCCCAAATCCCACCTAGGCAGAAATCTGGGGGGGGGGTGTAGGTGACCCCACGTGCCCCTCTCCTCCACACACATTGACTATGATCTGAGGTACTTCCTCCTGTGAGCCAGATGGACAGCAATGTGGAAGTATACATCCTGCAAGTCAAGAACTGCAAACCAGTCTTGAACTTGGAGTGATGGAATGATGGGGGAAAGTGCGACCATCCTAAACCGGAGATGGTATGTGTATTTGTTGTCTCCTCAGGATAAGACAGACTCATTTTTTTTTCAGAATGAGGAAGTATCAAGAGTAGAAGACTCGTTCCCTTTATCTCTGAGGAACCTCCTCTATGGCTCCTAGAAAAAGCAACAAGGCCCCTTCTATTTGTAAAAGACTCTTCTAAGAAGGGTCCCTGAAGAGGGATGGGGACGGATCAGATGGGGAGAGGATAATGAATGGAACTGGATGTGGTAGTCATGGGCAATGATCTCTAGCACTCATCTGTCTGATGTGGAGGCAGACCATGATGTGGAATGAAGTGAGGCGGCTTCCAAAGATTGAACTCTGTGGACTGGATCTGGTGGAGTTCTTGACCATCTCATCAAATCTGCTGATGTATCATATGTGCAAGCGCAGTGCCAAATTTGAGGAAGATAAGTACCTACATGGGTAATAAATATTTAATAATGGGCTCTTCAATCTAGCAGAGAAAGATATAAAAGGTTCCAGTGGTTAGAAGTTGAAGCTAGAAAAGTTGAGACTGGAACTACGGTGTACATTTTAACAGTGAAAGTAATTAACCATTGGAACAATTTAACAAGGTTCATGGTGGATTCTCCATCACTGACAATTTTTAAAATCAAAATTGGATGTTTTTCTAAAAGATCTGCTCTAGGAATTATTTTTTGGAAGTTCTATGGCCTGAGTTATACAGATGATCACAATGGTCCCTTGTGGCCTTGAAATCTATGAATCTAAGATTATAGCCCCATAATACCTCAGGTGTTCCTTGGCATGTTATTCCATCTGCCAGTGGTAAGATGATGCACGCTGTATCTGTTGATGTTGAGAATGAGGGCTGTATGGCTTATGACAAGATGGAAGGGTATGGTTCCCCAGGGAGTGGAAGGTCGCTTTTGATTCCTTCAGCAAGAATGGTGCTGTCAGTCCTCTAATTAAAAAGTTCTGAGCCTTTAAAAGGCAAGTCCTCAATTGTGGCTTGCACTTCTCGAGCAATGCCTGAGTATGACTTCCTCCCAAACAGCCTGTGAAGGTGGGCCACAATAACTCTAGTAGGGATGTGGAGGTATTCTGTATGCATACCAGTGACTGGCAGGTTGTTGATTAGATCAGTGCCACTATTGGGAGGCCAATGATTGAGCTGTATAGAAGTCCTCAGGTCTCTCAGTTCATCACTCATGGACCTGAGAGGGGATGGGCCCCTGCTAGATGCTGTAGAAAAGGTGTGTCCTGGACATGACAATGACAATGTGTAAGGCACTGTTGGGAATCATTTGTCCATTGGAATCCACATTGACACATACCTGTCAGAATCACCATTGGTTGATATCACATGATTACAAGTTTAATCACTTTTTATGTTATCTTTAATTTACTACGAAGAACCACAGTTCTTTCCACGAAGAACCACAGTTCGGCAAAATATTTAAGCATGTGCTTAGGTCCATCCTTATTCAGCAAAGCAATTAAGATGTACTTAACTTTAAGCATGATCTTACATCCCATTACAGTAACTGGAACTAAAGCAGATGCTTGAATGCTTTTCTGAATAGGAATTAGGGCTGTCGATTAATCGGAGTTAACTCACACGATTAACTAAAAAAAAAATCGTGATTAAAAAAAATTAATCACACTGTTAAACAATAGAATACAAATTGAAATGTATTAAACATTTTTGGATGTTTTTCTACATTTTCAAATACATTGATTTCAATTACAATACAGAATACAAAGTGTACAGTGCTCACTTTATATTATTATTTTTAATTACAAATATTTGCACTATAAAGCCAATAAACAAAAGAAATAGTAGTTTTCAATTCACTGTAGTGCAATCTCTTTATCATGAAAGAGTAACTTACAAATGTAGATTTTTTTTGTTACATAACTGCACTCAAAAACTAAGTGCAAACAAGTTTTCTATCACTAAGACAAACAAGTTGGTTTACATTTATGGGGGATAGTGCTGCCTGCTTCTTATTTATAATGTCACCTGAAAGTCAGAACAGGCATTCGCATGGCACTTTTGTAGCCGATGTTCCAAGGTATTTATGTGGCAGATATGCTAAACATTTGTATGCCCCTTCATGCTTCGGGCCACCATTCCAGAGGACATGTTTCTATGCACGTTAAAAAAATAATGTGTTAATTAAATTTGTGACTGAACTCCTTGGGGGGAGAACTGTATGTCTCCTGTTCTGTTTTACCCGCATTTCATGTTATAGCAGTCTCAGATGATGACCCAGCACATGTTCGTTTTAAGAACACTTTCACAGCAGATTTGACAAACACAAAGAAGGTACCAATGTGAGATTTCTAAAAATAGCTACAGCACTCAACCCAAGGTTTAAGAAATCTGAAGTGCCTTCCAAAATCTCAGAGGGATGAGGTGTGGAGGTTGTAAAAGAGCAACACTTCGATGCGGAAACGACAGAAACTGAACCACCAAAGAAGAAAATCAACCTTCTGCTGGTGGCATCTGACTCAGATGATGAAAATGAACACGCATCGGTCCACTCTGCTTTGGATCATTATTGAGCAGAACACGTCATCAGCAGGGCCGGATTAACTTTTTGTGGGCCCGGCGCCAAACATATTTGTGGGCCCCCTTGGGGAATGAAGGGGCCAGGGGCAAGAGCACAGTGGGGCATGGGGGGTGGGAGGGAGGATTGGACCCCAGCTGGAGCGAGGCAGGGACCAAGGCAAGACCAGCACAGTGGGGCATGGAGGGAGGATTAGTTCCTGCTGACTGAAGCAAGACCGGGGCCGGGGGCAAAAGCACAGCGGGGCAGGACCTAGGAAAGGTCCCTGGAGTGAGGGAGGTGTCAGGGGTAAACTGCAAGCACAGCAGGGCTAGGGAGGGGGTAAACAGAATTCCCCCCACCCCTACCCACACAGAGCAGGTACCTACTTTCTCCCTGGTCCTAGCCCCCCATACCCCGCCTTCCTCTGCCGCAGAGCAACTGAGTTAGCTGAGTGGCAGGCAGGGACTCGGTCCCCTCCACTCCATTCCACTCCAGGCGGCTGATTGATAGTCCCTGGCTTTGGGCTTCCTGACCTTGGGGGAGCCTGAAGTGGCAGATCATCTGTCACCAGCAGCCTGGAGGAGCAGCAAGGCAGTGGCTGAGGGCTCCTCTCCACCACCGCCCCACAGGCTGCTTGCCAGCGACAGAGGGCAGGGGGTGGAGATGAAAGGAGCCCTCAGCCGGACAGCTGAGAGGAGGAGAGAGGGCGGGGGGGAGAGGAGAAGCCCAGGGTCTGGGTCATAGGGGAAGGGGCTGGAGAGGAGAGCCAACACTGCGGCCAAATAAATGGTATTCTATTAATGTTTAACAGTGTGATTAATCGCATGATTAATTGTGATTGATTTTTTTTAATCGCACGATTAATTGTGATTACTTTTTTAAAATCACTTCACAGCCCTAATAGGAATGTTTTTGCAGCCTCACCATAGACACCATTCCGCAATAATCATCTGGCTAGACTATTCTTTTACCAACTAGTAGGAGCCATTAAAAGGTTGGAATGATTTTCTTTGCTATGTTCAATGTACCTGCAAATAGATGTAATGATGTTAGGTAATATAACAGCAGGTTGCCTGTTATAAACAAGAAAATGTGTTTTCATTTTCCTTCTTCTTCTTTTTTTTTTTTTTTTTTTGTAATTAAGCCACACCAAAATGCACAGGTATTCAAGCAGATATAACTGGATCTATGCTCGATCTCTTTCTTTCTCTCCCTCTCCTCGCTTTTTATTATCAGTAAGTTTGATCTCATTATGACATATTTAAATATCCCCTTAACTGGCATTTATTACTGAGGAGCCATCAAGCTGGGGTGATTTTAACCGGGGAAGTTTTAAGTGTCTCATTGAATCTCATGGCAAAATACTTATTTCCAAAAGGGAGATACTTGAAAAACAGCCTTAAAAGGAATGCAAAATATGGGAGTCTCAATCACAGAGAAGCAACTTTTAGTCGGACACATTATGGCCACTGTGTACAAGCAAAGAGGTATCAATCATTGTTACAATTAAGAGGCAGGGAAGAAATGGGAGAAGAACTGGCAATTGCATCACCTTTTTAATCAAGAGCCCAATTCAACAAGGCACTTAAGCGTGTGTTTAAGTCCTTTCTGTGACCAAAACCAACCATCTATTCACACCCTATGCACTACTGTAATAATCTTTGTAGAAAATATGCTTTGTGAGGTATCATTTGGAATCTAGTAACCCGCTGGTCAATAATATTATGATAAAATATATGTAGTAACATTATACAGGGGGATTTCATAACTACGTATAATTTTCTTAGTATATGTTCAAAACTACACAGCCCTTCCCAGGCAGAAGTATCCTAAATGAAGAAATGTGTTGTGATGCTGGCAGTTCGGGGCCAGCCCATGCGAAGGCCCTGGGCCTTACTGAACACTGACAAATGTATAGCTGGAAACCAGTTTGGTTCACCTGTCAGTTAGTAGTGTTGAAACAGATGTTAAATAGGGCTCTCAAGCGATTAAAAAAATTAACTGCGATTAAGCGCACTGTTAAAGAATAACAGAATACAATTTATTTAAATATTTTTGGATGTTTTCTACATTTTCAAATATATTGATTTCAATTACCACACTGAATACAAAGCATTATCAAGTGTGAAATGCTAGTCTACCACAAGAGGTGTTATCTCCTCCCCAACAAAAGAAGGTCTACAGACATCAGACAAGCCATTATGGACAAAAGATTTTGCTGATCACTGTCCCCACACCCCTGAAGAGGGCACATGTGCAAGGCCACATCCCATCACAGCTTGAATGCTGGGGGAAGGGAATAAAAATGCCTGTTAAAGAGAAAGTGATATCTTTATGCTGTCTGGACTCTGAAGGGGAAAGATTCCTAAATATAAGCATAAAATCCCCAACATAAGATCCCCAAGCTGCTTGGCTTGGGTTAGCCCTAAGGGACACAAAAGCCTGCTTATTATAGAAACGTCTATTACCTTTTGTACTTAAGGTAAACATACACACATAAATGAGGTACAATCTTATTTAACCTTGTAAATAACTCTCATTTCTTTTTCATAGGTAATAAACCTTTAGTTAGTTTGTTACATGATGGGCTACAACTGTTGTCTTTTGTCTGAGATCTAAACACAACTGACCTGGGGTAAGTGACTGGTCCTTTGGGACTGGGAGTAACCTGAATATTGTTGTGATTTTGGTCATAAGTGACCATCTATCACAAAGTCCAGCTTGACAGGGTGGCAAGATAGACTGGAATGTTCAAGGGGACTGTCTGTGATTCCGTGGCAAGAGTGCTGTAGTGCGTTAGAAGTTAACACTTGCTACTGGGTTGGTGAAATCTAATTATAGAACATATAACCAGCTTGGGGGTTTTGCCCTGCTTCTTGCCAGTCTGGCCTGAGGTTGGCACTCACGGTCATGAGCCACTCCAGACAGTGTGATATGTGTCTACCTCAGTTTACATATAAGTAGTATACAGGGTTCTCAGTTCAGCAGGGAGAGGAGATGGAAGGAAACAGAGCAAATTTGCATTTCAGCAAACACACATGAGAAGAAAGAACATGGAGTCTCCTTCAGCACCAGACTCCATGTCTCTTTCTTTACTGTTAGAATAAACTTTTGCTTTGAGGGGTAACTCTCAGAAGAATCCACTTCAAAGTTAACTGGACTATACAAGAAAGAGACAGAAAACGCCAAATGCATTCTCTCTTGCTCTCTCACCTAGAATGACAAAGGAACCAGCCCTTTGACTTTGCGGAGGAGATCCTGACCTGAGAATTTGGTTATCCATGTTGCTGGGAACATGTGGTAAGGATTTTACCTTGAACCAAGTGTAGCTTGTTAAGTTTTAGCGACTAGAAAGCATTTTATCTTTATTTCTCCGGTAACCTTTTCTGATTTTAATACCCAATCCTAGAATTCACTTAAAACTTCTCTCTTTGTAGTTAAATAAACTTATTTTATTTTTAATCTAAACCAATCCAGTGTTGTGTTTAAACTGAACTGTTTGGTATCTCCAGTCAAAGTAGCAAACTGTTGAATATTGACCCTGTACAGGGACAATGGACCTTTAATACCTGAACTGTCCAGGAGAGGGCTGGATGGTGCAGAACACATGTTTTTGGGAAAATTCAGGACTGGGAGTATGTTGATGTCACCCTGCAAGTAGTAGCCAAGGCTGGTGGCAGCCAGAGTGTGATTGGAGTGTTGCTGACAGGCTCCTGGGGTCAGGGCTGTTGGACCAGGGCTACAGCTATACACAAACACTCAGGGTCTGACGTGCATGCTGGCAGGCTGTTTGTGAGGAGCCCAGGTTGGGAAGTACAGCAGCAAAGCATTGCGAGGCACCCAAAATTGTGGGGCAGGTGATGACACAACCCCTCACTGGATTGCACCCCAGAATGTGACACTTCCCTATTTAGCAAAGCACTTTAGCACATGCTTAAATCCCGGTGAAGGGAAAATGCATAGGCATACAAGTGCTTAAGTGCATTAGTGAATAGGGATGGACTACTCAAACGTGGGCCCAAAGAGGAAGTTCAGTTAAAGACAAATGTTGTTTGCTAATTTGGAAAATACGCCTGTTTGTCCTTGACCCAGTGAGATGAACTGTATGCTCTCGTACATATGCTGCAGGGTATTGAATGTTGTACTTTCTGAAGATAAATTGTATTTCTGAAAAATTCATAAAAGAACAATAACTTAACAACATTCTCAGAAAAGAATCTCTCTATCACACTCTTTTACACAAAAGAGCACTATTACAATAAGGCATTAATGGGCTGCCTTCCATTCTGAAAACTATGATGTGAAAACACAAGAAGGGTGAAAAGAAAAATGGCAGGAGATACAAAGTAATGTCCTTTGGAAAAACATCAAATGCTCCTCAAGGCAAGGACATACAGATATGTAAATAAAGAGAAACAAAATGGCTTCTTAATGATGCACTAAAAAGAGGCATTTAGGGTTCATTATCTCTACATTCATGCCTCCAGATTGCTAGTGCTTGCTTAATGGTTTCCTCTGAGTTATATTCTTAGTGCTATGAACCTCAAGGGGTTAAATACAACTGAAATGAATGGCTACCTGAGCTGTTTTATTCCCACTTCTAGTGAGGCTTTTCACCTTATATATATTATCTTTATTTTCCTTTCTTTTCATTGTCCAAACATGAAAGCACATAAAATGTGTAGCTCAACAAGTGTTTAATTCTGCATGTTTGCCCTCTTCCCCTAGGGTATTTCTTTTAGGTTATGTCTCCACTAGATTTTTTTGGGGGGGGAAGGGGAATCGCCCACCTAAGCACTAACAGTTATTAATTATTATTATTTGTATTACCATAGCGCTTAGAAGCCTTAGTCATAAACCAGGACCCCACTGTGCTACACATTAAATCAGTGGGTGATCTCTGAAAAAAGTCTAGTGTAGACAAGGATTAAGTGGGTAGCAGCACCATTTCAAACACAATATAGATGCTCTTGTGTTGGAGTCTGAAAGATAACAGAGACTTGTCCTTCATCTTACTGTCATTATGACAAATGACTAGTTGTCTGTGACCCAATAGCCTTCTGTCTCAACATTCCCCTTCTCTTCAAACTTATGGAGATTTTTATTTTTATTTTATAGAACACTTAATCCTGTTCCCTTTGCTGTCAATACCACAGCTCCTGTTGATGTCAATGGGAGCAGGATCCAGGGTCATCAAAATTTGTTCTAACAAATTTCAAAGGCCAGAACTAAGAAAGGTGTTAATTTTTTTGTCAGGCCTGATAAGACTTTAGTAACAAAGCCTCAAACCAGATACCTAGTGTATGTGCCCAATGGCAAAACCATATGTTAATTATGGAAACTATTTGCAATGTTTGGATTCCAGAGACACAGAACATTGGAGATTTGTCAAAACCAGTGATTTTTCACCACTAGGGTCTTATAAAACTAATGAATCTGTTACTTTTATATAGAAAATATTGAAACTTTCTGTTTTCAAAATTGATCAGGTAAAACGTACACAATTCACTCAAGTTTCATGAGACTGAGTTCGCATGAACTGAAAGCTCAGAAGGAATCTGAGTACTGGGATGTTAGCACAATCAACCAGATCTGATAATCACTATATGACTGTTTAAAATTCAAACAGAAATGTGTTTAATTAAAGCACTTGTCACTTAGTCCAACAGATGTAGAAACCTTATTTCTCTGGGATACAGTGCCCAATGTTGATCAACTGCATACAAGCACTGCAGCTGGTGAAAATCTACATACGCTATCTGCCAATGACCTGAAATTTACAGCTACAATTTCTTCTTACTGTAAGCCCCAGAGTTGAAGGCATTAAAGGTAAAGGACCATTCTTCTACTACTGTAGGAGAAAGGAAAAGAAGCTAGCTCTGACAGGCTTACTTTACATATAGTTCTGCCTTAATGCATTTCTGTACAGTGTTTTCCTGTATTGTTTGGAGCTTGTTTGTGTTCTGGTTTTGGAAATTATATTATATGATACATGTAAATATATTTAGGAAAGTGGGGCAAAACTGCGAAAGGTATAGTGTGGAGAAAGTGGTCGCCCTGAGCTGACAGGTTGGACATGTAGTTCAAATTCACAAAGATATGGGAAGCTGTCTGAGAGGGTATATCTATGTAAATATATGGTCACTGTGTTTTTTCCAAATAAGATATTCATGGTTTTGTATTCCCCAGGACTACTGTGTGCTTGCGAGTGTGGAAGAAACACTTGGAAACCAACCAGCGATTCAGATTTTTAAATTCCTAAAACTTGGCAAGGGATAAGATTTTTGGTAGAGGCTCAAGCAATATATTTAATTTATTTTAGAAAGAACCCCCACCCTCAGCCCCCAGACACAGTAGTGAATCCAGACCTAGTTACTGACACATGGCAGAAGGGTTACATTACTGCTTATAGTTGGTATGGATGTGGAGGACATGAATAATATCTATCCACATGCCTAGACTTCTCCCAGGCCAAGTCACTCACCTTCTCTGTGATGTAGTGGCTTACATAGTGCTTGTTCATCTATAGATCAGCAATCACATTACACAGATAGGTATTATTATTATGGATTGTACAGCCAGTCTAATACATAGTTTTTGAAATTCTTTGGATTTGATAATATTCACTAGACTAGATCTGCACCAAATTTGGTTTGGATTTATCCTATCTTTAATATTCCCCAAACTGGCAGTGTCAACACAGGTGATGTATTTAATCCTCCTTGTATTCTATGGCTCCAACACAGTACATGTCCTAGGCAGTTCTGTATCAGAGATAGTGAAATGAGGGTTTCAGAGTTGTTAAACATTTAGCAAATAGCTTATGAATTGAGTGTTAACAAAAAATAAAAACTAATTGTGAATGAGTAATTATTTTTACTCCCTTGGTGACGCCGCAGAGTGGGAAGGAAAGCATTACATAGCATGTGTAGTTCTCCACATGGCAAAACATTGCTGGTTCTCAGGTTCCTCGATGTATCCTGTATATGAATAATTTCTTGCAACACTTCTGATAACAGTTTTATGAAGAATTGTATGATCTTTTACACAGACCTACAGAGTGCGTGTGTGGTGTTAAGATTTTATGTCTTTGGTTGGCAGCAGTTAACACTAGCAACAGAGCAGTCAACATTATTTTGTAGCAGCTACTTTGGATGTTTGTACACTTTCTCCTGTATCTATGTTCACTTTGCAGCAAGATTTCTGCTGAACAGTTTCACAATTTATAGGCATTTTACATTTATGCATTCATTCTACATTCTGCAGGCAGACAAAGGCAGAGCCATTGCAATTATGGACAAGATTGACTATTAGAAGAAAGCCCCCTGGAGAAACTGAATAGCACTCTACACATTAAATCAAATGAGTAGCTATTAACATCAGTTGTAAACAATTTACACTGTGATGTTGCTGCTGCCTTGCCATATTCCCTTAAGAATCAGATGTGAATTTCAACTTACCTTGTTAATTAATTTAAAAAAATAAGTGTTCTTAAAAACTGCAGCCATAACTAGAATGAAAGGGTATATTAAAAATCCATTTTATGAAAGCATGCCATATAAGCAGTAACCCTTTCATTATATGAAATATGTATAAATGCACAAAACTGAAAATAATCATTACTGATACTTTTAGTTTAAAATAAAATGATCAGCAAGTCTGGATTTAAAAATTAGCTACAAACAACAGCCAAATCCTGAGATCTTAATTTAGATTTTACTCAGTCATTTGCTAGGCAACTCAATCTTTGCTTAGACAGAAGTCTCATGACTTCACTCGGAGTCAGCGTAAGGAATGAGTAAAAACAGATTAAGGGCCTTAGGATCCGGCACAAACTTTGGTGAATGACTGTTCATGAACGATTGCTACAAATGTCCAACACTCTATCCTGTATGTAGTGTGGCAGAGCTCCTTCTCTGCCTCCGTGGGTTCCGCGCGTCCTCTTAGCGGCTGGGGGGATTCCTCTCTCCCTGGGAATTTCCCCACACCCCTGGGTTTACTGTCCCCATCTTGTCGGAGCAGGGGTTCCTCCAGGCTGCCCTGGCAGGGGAGGGGAGCCTCTTAGCCTCTGGTAGCTCCTCCAGGCATAGTGTCGGCAGACCAGATACCCAGTTCAGTCTCTTTCCTCTAGTGGGTTCTCTCCCCTCTGGGGCCCAGAAGGGCTGTACGCCCTGTTCGTCAGGGTTTCCCCTGCTCTTCACCTCTGTACCTGTGAGGTCTCCCTACTGGCATTTGTCAATGTCTGCACCATCCAGCTCTCCACAGCTCCTATTGCGCATGCCTATCTGACTGGAGGGGAGGCTTTTAACAGGTTCTGGCAGGCCCTTGATTGGCCCCAGGTGTCCTAATTAACCTGGAGAAACCCCTGTTCAATTACCCGGGAAAAAGGGACCTGGTTATCCTGGGGCTAATATACCTGCCTTCTTCCACTCTCATATCAGTTGGCGGCTCCTTCACGGGGCCGTGAGCACGGGCGTGTACTTGGCGTGGTTTACCCCCGTCCCAGACACCTGCCCCTTCTGCGGCGTGAGGGAGACCCTGGCGCACATATATCTAGAATGCGCCAGGTTGCAGCCCCTATTCCTGCTCCTCTTACATTTTTGGTTGCACTTTTCCCCTCACTTGTTCATCTATGCCAGTGGTCGGCAACGTTCGGCACGCGGCTCACCCTAGCTGGCCGGGCCAGTTTATTTACCTGCTGACCTGGCAGGTTCGGCCGATCGCGGCCCCCACTCACCGTGGTTTGCCGTCCCGGGCCAATGGGGGAGGTGGGAAGCCGCGGCCAGCACATCCCTCGGCCCACGCCGCTTCTCGCCGCCCCATTGGCCCGGGACAGCGAACCGCGGCAAGTGGGGGCCGCGATCGGCCGAACCTGCCAGGTCAGCAGGTAAATAAACTGGCCCGGCCAGCTAGGGTGCTTGCCCTGGCGAGCCGCGTGCCGAACGTTTCCGACCCCTGATCTATGCATTCCCCATCCATGGCCCCACAAAGTCGCGGGACCTCCTTGTCAACCTCCTCCTAGCTCTGGCCAAAATGGCCATCTACAAAACCAGGGACAGGAGGTTGGCCGACGGGATTTCCTGTGACTGTGGGGCCTATTTTCGCTCCTCCGTCCATTCGCGTATCCGGGCAGAGTTCCTCTGGGCAGCGTCCGGTGGCTCCCTTGACGCCTTCGAGGAGCAGTGGGCGCTGTCTGGGGTTCTCTGCTCAGTGGCCCCGTCAGGTTCCCTTCGTTTAGCCCTGTGACCTCACTCCCGTCCCTGTTATTTCATTAGTTGTCCCCCACTATTATTTGGTATCACGGACCTGTGGATCCTCCCCTTAGACTGGGGGGAGGTCCTGGATACCAACAGGACCACTCTCCTATCGCCATCTCGCCTGACCCTGTCATATGTCCCTCCCCCCTGCTCAACACCATGGGGTTGGGCAACTTGGGTCGTCAGGCAATGTACCCGTGACAGGCCATCTGTGTTGCCATGATGGCTTCTGGCCCTGTGTTGTATGCTGAATTGGAACGGTTGGAGGGCAAGAACCGTCTGGTCACCCTTGCATTCTTCTCTTTGTTCCCCTGCATCCACTGGAGGGGTGCATGGTCGGTCATGAGGACAAATCACCGGCCTAGTAAGTAATAATGCAGAGTTTCCATGGCCCATTTGACTGCAAGGCATTCCCTCTCCACCACTGCATATTTCTGTTCCCTCGGAAGAAGTTTTCTGCTAAGATAAAGGATTGGGTGTTCCTCCTCTCCGATCATCTGTGACAGAACAACCCCCAACCCCACTTCAGATGCGTCCATCTGTAAAATGAATTCTTTGGTAAAGTCCGGGGCTATGAGCACGGGGTTACTGCAGAGAGCTGTCTGTAGGTCTGTGAATGCCTGCTATGCCGTGTTGGTCCACCTCACCATGTCAGGACCCTGAGCCTTTACCAGGTCCATCAGGGGACTTGCCCTGGTGGCAAATAGTGGGATAAATCGCCAGTAGTACCCCACTATGCCTAGGAACAGCATTTATCATTAAGAGTGCATGGATTCCATTCAACTGGGACCTAGAACGATGGCAGCAAACTCAATGGTCAGGCACCAACTCTGGCTAAAACCCTGGAGAGAAGCTAATTATTTAAACCAAGTTCACCATGCCTCAGTTTCCCACAGGAAGTTTGTTCAGTAGAAAACCTATATTAGATGGTGGCTAACAATACAGAGGAGCCAGCATGTTCAGTATCCTTGCTAGCAGTACCTCTTTTTAATGTAGATGCTCCTTTCATTCTTATCTGCAACAAAAGGTACCAGAGGAGACAGTCATCTTATCTCAAAGGCAACCCTGGATTCTATACATAGGGAAGCCCAGACCTTCTAATAGGACTAATCCCTCCTTCCAATCCAAATCCTCACCATTCCTGTCTCCAAAGACCAAAAATAGGTATTGGGGGCAGACTCTTTTGAAGTATTTGTAGTCAATTGACTGCTGGGATTTGGTACTAGAGATAGCACTGCATGGCTGTTTTCTGTAGGCTCCTCCACATTGCTTTTTCATATACTCCCAACCTTGAGAGAGGCTGAGAAACATCACACCATCTGAAAGCTGGCTCTTGAGGATATCCTGGAATGCCTGAAGAAAGAGCATGTCCAAATACAATCGGAGAATACAACATTAGCATATATAAGCAGACAAAGGCGAACAAAAACTCAAGTCTATACTGGATAGAAATACGGATCATTTGGCTTCCATCTGGGTGATCCACATAAATGAGACAGTGTACACAAAACTAGACTTGCTAAGCCATTGGCAGCTAGACAGCTACGAATAGTCTCTGAACACGTACATTCTCTCACTGGTGCACAGATGGACCTATTTGCATCTAGTTTAAGTTCTACACTTTGCAATTAAAGTTTCTTCCACCACTTGCTGTTAAATTACCCATAAACCTCTATATCAAATATATCTGGTAAAGAATCCCAATCCATTTTTTTGAGGGTGTGTGTGATAAATCTTTATTCTAATATAGTTCATTTTTAGAATAAGCCTTTCCTCCCTCAGATTGCTGGCTCTTTGAAGGCATTTGTTATTAGAGAAGTTTCTTACAGCTGTCACCTGTATTGCTGAGGCCAGGCTCATCAAACAGAGGAGTTGATTTTTTTTGTAAAATTTTAATGAATAAATAGCATTCCCACTCATCAAATGTCTAATTCCTGAGGTTAATGAATAGTGGTAGTGATAATTATACCTGTCTATAATTATAGGAAGCTGCTACTTCATAAATATTGAATTGTGCTGTTATCTACGTACAGTATGTGCCTGTTTTATTTCCAAAAGAATTTTCTCATCAGGGTAATGATGTATCCCTAATATGCCACCAAATGGCTACAGACCAAGAACCTTAGCACTCCTGATAGAATCAGTGAGTATTTTGTAAGTTTTTCCTGCGTATGAAGCCAATAGCTGGGGCTCTACCCATGGGCGGCGCGTGAATCGCCAGCTGGGGGAGGCTAGCTCCAGCCCCTTCGGCCCCGCCAGAGCCCAGAGTCCCCCCTTCTACCCATTCCTCCATTGGAGCCCAGAGCCCTGCCCCCCGCCTCCGCTGGAGCCCAGAGGCCTCCCCCCATGGTGGCCACCAGCCCAGTCCCGCGGCTAGCCCCCCAGCTCCAAAGGAGCACCGGGAAGGCGGGAAGTGGCCCCAGCCTGCCCAGCCCCAGAGCACTGGGTAGGCGGGCGGTGGGTGGCCCCAGCACCGGAGCATGGGAGGCACGTGGCCCCAACCCCTGGCCCCCAAGCCCTGGAGTGTTGGGAAGGCAGGCAGCGCGTGGCCCCAACCCCAGCCAGAGCACTGGGGGGCTGGAGCTGGAGGACTGGAGCCATGCGCAGGGAGCAGTCATGGCAGGGTGCAGGGTCACGCCTGGCTGTTTGGGAAGGCAGAGCCTCCCCCAGTCTATGTGACCCGACGCCCATGGCTCTACCATTAAACAGTGTCCTGTGTGGCCCTATGTCCATGCCTGGTTTTATTTTACCCAAGGCTGTACTGTCAATAAATCACTGCATTTAGGCCTTTATGTTACCTCGGAATTTGACATTCCTGCATGTACTCCAGAACTTGACAGTACTGTAGTCAGCCATTTTGTATGTTTAGCCATTGCCAGGTAAAAACCAAATATGACTTAATCTTGGGTCTTTGTGAGACAAGGTCAGACAGCTGCATACTTGCAGTTTGTTAATCAGAATGGGTGGATGGGACAGAAAATTATGGAAGAGAGTGAGTGAATAGCGACCTGGGTTTTAGGTGCCCCTAATATATTTTTCTTTTGGCTAGAAATACCGGAAATGATTTGAGCTAATGAGTAGTTTGTTGAAATTAGGAGAATTGGTGACCCAGCAGAGGTTATTATGCTGATCCACTAGGAGTCACTATAGGTTATGTGGTTTGTGCTTATGTGGACCTATTGCACCATCTGCAGCCAGAGCAGAGTGGCAGCGGAAGTGGTCGTTCGATGACGACGGTTAGCAGTCCTACTGCACTGTCTGCTGAAAACAGTATGGCACCCACACGGAAAAAAGACGCGAAACAATTGTCTGCCGTTGCTTTCATGGAGGGAGGGGCAACTGACGACATGTACCCAAAACCACCCGCGACAATGTTTTTGCCCCATCAGGCATTGGGAGCTCAACCCAGAATTCCAATGGGCGGCAGAGACTGCGGGAACTGTGGGATAGCTACCCACAGTGCAATGCTCTGAAAGTCAACGCTAGCCTCAGTACTGTGGACGCACTCTGCTAACTTAATGCGCTTAGTGGGGACACACACAACCGACTGTATAAAATCGCTTCCTAAAAAATCAACTTCTATAAATTCGACCTAATTTCGTAGTGTAGACATACCCTTAGAGCTAGCTATAAAAGATTAGGTAACAGTAAATACCTTGGAGTAGTCCGAGGGAGCTTTTCTTAGGACAAGGAGCTGACATCTAAACTCCCCATCAGCTGGACGGAAAATGTCCCTGGAAGCCCAATTGGCGATCATTCGAAACCATCTCAGACTGTAGGTAACTATAGCATGCTTACTTGTATCAATCATTTATTAGACAGAAGCACTGTGTTCCCTGACACCATCTTGAGGGAAACAGTTAAGTTACCATCACTTTGGGTTCTGAAAACCCCTGGATAACACTTAACCATGCTTACACCTAGATCTAACACTTACAGGAATAACATTACAACATAACAAGGGACATGGCATTATATCAGCAAATTACTGATATGATAGCAAAATAAGCACCCTTTCTATGGGTAAGTCAGTGAGCTTTTTCTTCTATAGAGTTTGGATCTTAGTCTAGAGAAAAACTGGACAGATGGTTAGTACTAGGGCTGTCGATTAATCACAGTTTTAATCGCACTGGTAAACAATAGAATACCAATTGAAATTTATTAAATATTTTGGATGTTTATCTACATTTTCAAATATATTGATTTCAATTACAACACAGAATACAGAGCGTACAGTGCTCACTTTATATTATTTTTTATTACACATATTTGCACTGTAAAAATGATAAACTAAAGAAACCGTATTCCAATTCACTTCATACAAGTACTGTACTCTTTATCATGAAAGTGCAACTTACAAATGTAGATTTTTTTTGTTACATAACTGCACTCAAAAATAAAACACTGCAAAACTTTAGAGCCTACAAGTCCACTCAGTCCTACTTCTCGTTCAGCCAATTGCTAAGACATTTACGGGAGATAATGCTTCCCGCTTCTTATTTACAATGTCACCAGAAAGTCAGAACAGGTATTCGCATGGGACTTTTGTAGCCGGTGTTCCAAGGTATTTATGTGCCAGATATGCTAAACATCTGTATGCCCCTTCATGCTTCGGCCACCATTCCAGAGGACATGCTTCTATGCTGATGACGCTCGTTAAAAAAATGCATTAATTAAATTTGTGACTGAACTCCTTGGGGGAGAATTGTATGTCTCCGTCTCTATTTTACCCGCATGCTGCCATATATTTCATGTTATAGTAGTCTCGGATGATGACTCAGCACGTTGTTCATTTTAAGAACACTTTCACTGCAGATTTGACAAAACACAAAGAAGGTACTAATGTGAGATTTCTAAAGACAGCTACAGCACTCCATCCGAGGTTTAGGAATCTTAAGTGCCTTCCAAAATCTGAGAGGGATGAGGTGTGGAGCATGCTTTCAGAAGTCTTAAAAGAGCAACACTCCGATGCAGAAACTACAGAACCCGAACCACCAAAAGAGAAAATCAAGGTTCTGCTGGTGGCATCTGACTCAGATGATGAAAATGAACACAAGTTGGTCCACTCTGCTTTGGATGGTTATCAAGCAGAACCCGTCATCAGCATGGATGCATGTCCTCTGGAATGGTAGTTGAAGCATGAAGGGACATATGAAACTTTTGTTCATCTGGCACGTAAATATCTTGTGATGCCAGCTACAACAGTGCCATGTGAACACCTGTTCTCACGTTCAGGTGACATGATGAACAAGAAGCGGGCAGCATTATCTCCTGTAAATGTAAACAAACTCATTTGAGCGATTGGCTGGACAAGAAATAGGACTGAGTGGACTTGTAGACTCTAAAGTTTTACATTGTTTTATTTTTGAATGCAGTTTTTTTGTACATAATTCTACATTTGTATCAACTTTCATGATAAAGAGATTGCACTACAGTACTTGTATTAGGTGAATTGAAAAATACTATTTCTTTGTTTTTACAGTGTAAATATTTGTAATAAAAATAAATATAAAGAGAGCACTGTACACTTTGTATTGTGTGCTGCAACTGAAATCAATATATTTGAAAATGTAGAAAACATCCAAAAATATTTAAATAAATGGTATTCTATTATTGTTTAACAGTGCGATTAATTGCAATTAATTTTTTAATCATTTGACAGCCCTAGTTAGTACGTTTCTTCTATCTACAAAAAGAAGTGACTGACGGGGATCAGAGCCATCACTAAGGAATGCATTTTCATTTTTAAACTTTAACTAATTATCTCTCTTTTTCCAGCACATATATCTTACAGCAAACATGGAGCAGCCCTTCAACCCACCACATCCACTTGCATTTTGGGATTGCAGTGCAGAGTAACTCATGTAAATGGACAAGGAGATATCTGTTTAACAAGCATGATATAGCAGAGCAGCACTCCCTCTTAGTTTGTCTGAACAACGTATTATTTTGGTAACTTCCACACCACATATAACCATGTCATTGTTGAGGGTAATTAGGTATTATATACTACATAATTAGGTATTATATACTACACAATTGCACAGCTTGTAAAGAACTATTTTCTTTAAATATGTTCAAATAAATCGCTATCGTGAGACCTTTAGCAAAAAAATTTTGGAGAGACTAAAATATGTGCTGTTAATTTACTAAATTTATCTTGTTAACAAGAGATATTGGAAAATAAAAACATCTCACAGTATTTTAGTTTTCATTCCTCTTTGAACATATTTCTGAAAGTCTCCTGGTATGCAGACACAACTAGCCCAGATTGATCCCTTTTATCATGTTGACTTTATTGTCATTTTGGTAGTGTTAGCCAAGGCACTAAAAGATAATCATTTCATTTTTTCAAAATACAACTTATTGTTGCAAAATGAGTTACACTTTCTTCATAACATAGGCTCTCTAAGCCAATACTGCCAGCTTTGGGGTCTGTTCCACTAACATAACTGAGCACTGAATCAAGCCCTCAGTCACAGGCTGAAGTCACTGGTTTTCAAGTTTCAGAGGGGTAGCCGTGTTAGTCTGAATCTGTAAAAAGCAACAGAGGGTCCTGTGGCACCTTTAAGTCTTCAAGGTGCCACAGGACCCTCTGTTGGTTTTCAAGTTGTAGTCCCAGCTGCATGAATACATCTATAGCCTTTTGTGTGGCAAATAGGGCATTGTTGAAGGATCGTGCCTTGAGCTGGCAGTTGTCTAGATAAGGATATATCATAATTCCTAGTTTGTGAAGATGTGTTCATACCACAGACAGGATTTTTGAGAACACTCTGGATGCAGATGATAGGCTGAATGAAAGTATCTTCTGTTGAAAATGGTCTTGACCCAGGGTGAATCTCATAAATCTCCTGTGGGATAGCTGGATCATGATATGAAAATAAGCATCTTGTTGGTTGAGGGCCGAGAACCAGTCTTCCTGGTCCAAAGATGGAATTATTGCTGCTAATATAACCATCTTGAACCATTGTGTCTTTACATATCTGTTGAGTGAACTCCATTCTTTTTTGGCATCAGGAAGTATTTGGAGTAGAAACCTCTTCCCTCAGTGCTGATTGAGAATTGGTTCTGTAGCAGCAAGGTTTAGGAGATTGTTTATTTCCTGACGTACTAGGTGCTCATGAGAAGGCTTTCTGAAGAGGAATGGGAAGGGAGAGCAGATAGGAGGAAGAGAGGTAAAGTGGATTGAATAACCATTGGAGATTATTGTCTGATGTTATCTTTTCCCAGTTTTGTCAAAAAAGAACAAGGCCGTGTCTGAAAGGCTGTAGATGATTCGAGTTTTGCAGCAATTAATGGCGGGAGTGGTAGCTTGGAGCCTTGACCAATGCATCAGAACTGATGTTTTGACATTTATGGTTCTGAAGTGTGGGGCATTATCAGTCTTCGGTTTTGTACCCCTTGTCTCTTCTGCTGGGTTTTATAGTTTCTCTGGGGTGGAGGGAACTGAGCAGGCCAGAATCTTTGTGATGTCTGAGATTTACTGTATGTCTTTTTCTGTGCAGATGAATAGATCCCCAGAAAACAAAACATGGCTCTTGTGTCTTTTAGAGTATGTTCTTTCCACAGTCATTTGGACTTCTCTTGGGAGGCCAGAAAGCTGGAGCCAAGAAGCTCTCCGCATTACCATCTCTGTTGATATGGAGCATGCAGCTGTATCAGCAGTATCTAACATGGTCTGTAATGATGTCTTCACCAGAAGCTGGCCCTCTGCAATGATGGCTTGATACTGCTTTCTCTGATCATTTGGGAGCTGTTCAATAAAGGCGCTGAGTTTCAAACAATTGATGTGATTGTACTTCACCATAAGGGCCTGATAATTAGCAATTCTAAAGTGTAGGGTTGCTAATGAGTATGATTTCCTGCCAAATAAGTCCAGTCTTTTCCAGTTCTTGTCATAGGGTGTTGATTTATCGTGGTGCTGTCTGCCACGTTAATTTACAGCGTCTACCACAAGGGAACTGGGAGATGGATGGGAAAATAGAAAGTCCACGTCTTTAGAGGGCACATAATATTTTTCATCTGCTCTTTTGAATGTGGGCAGTATCGTGGCTGGTGTTTGCCAGGTGGTTTTGGCTGTGTCTAGTATGGCCTCGTTGACAGCGAATGCAATATGAGCTGATGAGGACATATGTAGGATGTCAAGCAGCTTGTGTTGCAACTCCTTCATTTCTTCTAGGGAGATCTGAAGTGTCAAGGGAATCAACGGTATCTGTAGTCTTCTGTGGTCCAATGAGTGGCCAGAAGATGGTGCTTTAGTCTTTTGTGTAGTGGAGATGCTCAGTACCGAAACTCTCCTTGTCTCTGGCGGTTACATTATAGAGGAGCTACTGCACTCTCTACTGCTCCTTTCCTCTGACAGTACCGATGTCCCTGAACCTGTGCCCTTCAGGTCTTTAGGCTTACTGATGGTACCAGTATCTGAGAAGCCTATAGTTTAATGGGGACCCAGTCGCAGTTCATTCAGTACCGAGTTGAATGATTGTGCTGGGGATCTCTTTTTCCTGGTCAATTATTTAGTCTGGGGACAATTAGCCTTCTTTTCTGAGAGAATTCACCTCTTTGAAGCCACCTGAGTGTGATGTCCAGAGGATTTTGATGGTTGTGTCACCAGGGCCACCCAGAGGATTCAAGGGGCCTGGGGCAAAGCAATTTCGGGGGCCCCTTCCATAAAAAAAAGTTGCAATACTATAGTAACATGTATTTGGAAATGTAAAAAATAACTAGTGAAATACATTCAAAAATTAATTTTTAGTAATTTGAAAATACACAAAATACATTATTTTAAAACATTAAATGCTTTAATGGTATGTATACATTTGCAATTACATAATGGGCTGTCGCTGGGTGATGGTGATGGTTGGTGCCAATGGGCTGTTGCTGCCTGGGGGTGGCGCTACTGTTGCCCAGGGCTGGGTGGGGAGTGCCCGGCTCAGAGGGGCTGGGCTTGGAGCTGGGGGTCAGGGCTGTGGGGGGGATGGGGTTGGGGGGTGTCCGGCTCAGAGGGGCTGGGCTCAGAGCTGGGGGTCAGGGCTGTGGGGTGATGGGGTTGGGGGGTGTCTGGCTCAGAGGGGCTGGGCTCAGAGCTGGGGGTCAGGGCTGTGGGGGGATGGGGTCGGGGAGGTGTCCGGTTCAGAGGGGCTGGGGGTCAGGGCTGGTTGGTTAATAGGAAAATTAGAGCAATTTGAAAAAGTTTGGGGCTATATTTTCAGTGGCCTCAACTTGACCTCCAATTTTATTCACTTAAAAATTGATCTGCAGATTTTTAGCATGCCCAAAACAGATCTCTAACTACTCCATTTCTGTGCAAAAATCTGAGATTTTGGGTCCCTAAAATTTTGCATGTGTATTTTGTACATACAAACGTATAGCTCACTTTTAAAAGTTTGGCTTGTTCCATCACATTGTTTCACATTGTTTCACTTAATCTTCATGACATAATATATACAAACTACAAAGGAAGGTTAACTAAGGCCCTATAATCCTCTGAGGAGCTCTCCATGGGCAGATTCCTGTGCCCCATAGTGCCCCACTGTTTTTATGTTATATACTGCAGTGTTATACTATTTGTGACTTAAATGAGGTGTTGTTTGGCTAGAGGGGTACCAATGCAGATCTCCTTGTAGAATCTGGTCCTAAGTGTTTTGAGAGTTGTACTTATTTTTAAATATTTAAATATGCAATTCTCTGTCACTGGGTGCATGGTTATAAACCATATTTTAAATTGAGTTGACCAATGTCAACTAAAACTATATATTTTTAAAAAAAACCTCATGATGACTACTGTAAAGAAAATCCAAAACTCAATCTATTAATAGTCAGGAGAAATTGAATTTTAAAAATTCTCCAACTTGGTTTATTCAGAGCATTGCCTCCAGTGCAACAGTTTGTGAATTTTTATTTCAAAGTTCAGAAATGCCTTGCGAGATGAGCTGGAACTTAATTTTTTAATATTAATTCAAAAGATAACATTTTAGTCTGAGTAGAGAACAATAGGTTCATTGGGGTCTATTTATTCTCATTATTGTAACACTAGTGCCATGCTAGTGCTTTTATAAACAACTTAGAATGTGTTGACAGGAGATCAACCTGGGAATGGCAGGCTCAGAAAGAGAAAATATCTCCTCTGTGCAGTGTATGAAATCCTTGGCTTTTGACTGTTATAAATAAGCAATTCATGTTATTTATAACACAACTAAGACATACACTGCACATACTGTAGGACCCAATCCTATAGTGTTTACAGAGGCAAAACTTGAATCTCAGGTCTTGATCCTGCAATGATTTCTTTGCAGGCAGATTCCTGTCCCGGCGCAGAGTCCCACTGAAACATATGGGGCTCTGCGTGCGGCACGGATCCGCCCATGAGGAGGTCCTTGCAGGACTGAGGCCTTAATTTGTTTGCCCTTTAAGATAATGAATCTATAGGAAAGAATAAATGTATATGTAAGAGATGAACAATGCCTAAGAATAATTCCTGAATCTGTTCTTCAATTTCTGCTTAATTTTTTGAAAACTGCCTGCATTCAATCAACTGGCAACCCTTGGTGTGTTTCATTTGTATCTCATATACAGATCTTTAAAGGCAATTAAACTGTATTATTCAGAACTATCCATAGGCATCAACTTTCCCCGGTGGGTGCTCGCATCTCCTCGCCCCTAGCCCCGCTCCGACTCCACCCTTTCCCCGCCCCTGCCCTGGCCCCATTCCAACCCCTTCCCCAAAGTTGCCGCCCCAACTCCACCCCCTCTCTGCCCCATTGGACCCCTTCCCCAAATCCCCGGCCCGGCCCCGCCTCTTCCCCGCGTTCACCCTCCTGCCCCCTCCCTCCTAGCGCTTGCCGCATGAATCAGCTGTTTTGTGGCGCAAGCGCTGGGAGCCAGGAGGGAAAAGCGGGCATGCGGTGCGCCCAGGGGAGGAGGCGGAGGTGAGCTGGGATGGGGGGGCGGGGAGCTGCCAGTGGGTACTAAGCACCCACCAATTTTTCCCTGTGGGTGCTCCAGCCCCAGAGCACCCACGGAGTCGGCGCCTATGGAACTATCCCTTACTAAAAAAATGTTTAAACCAATTTTATTTTGCAGAAGAGTAGATTCTCAGATAAAGACAACTCCTTATATAAACAGCCTCATCACTGATAAGGAGAAGTTATTCACCTTGTAGTAACTGGAGTTCTCTGAGATGTGTCCCCCTATGGGTGCTCCATTTCAGATGCATATGCACCCTGCTCCTTTGATCGGAAACTTTTGGTAGCAGTGCCTGTTCAGCCTGCGCATGTGCCCTACATATCCTTGTGTCTCATACCAAGGCTATATAGGGATGCATGTGTAAATTGCCCTCAGTTCCTTCTCTACTGCAAAGTCGCACAGAGAGAACTCTGAAGCACAGGGAAGAAGGACAGGTAGTGGAGCATCCAAAGGGGGACACATCTTGAAGAACTCCAGTTATTGCTCAAGGAAAAAGTGACATATCCTTTTTCTTTCAGTTGTAGCCCTGTGGGTGCTCCACTTCAGGTGACTGCCTAGTAGTAACCCCTTAAAGAGGTGGGAGTTTCAGAAGAAAGAACTGTGTTGCTTACTGCAGCATCTGATCTTGCAGAGAGAACCAAAACATAACGGGTATGCACCAAGGAACATGTTGCAGCTTTGCAGATTTCCCAAACTAGCAATTCTTCACTAGGGCTACAGACTAAGGGTATGTCTTCACTACCGGCCAGATTGGCGGGCAGCGATCGATCCAGCGGGGATCGATTTATTGTGTCTAGTCTAGACGTGATAAATCGATCCCCGAGTGCTCTCCTGTCGACTCGTGCACTCCAGCTTGGCAAGAGGCGCAGGCAGAGTCGATGGGAGAGCGGCAGCAGTCGACTCACCGTAGTGAAGACACCACGGTAAGTTGATCTAAGTACGTTGACTTCAGCTACGTTATTCACGTAGCTGAAGTTGCGTAACTTAGATCGATTCCCCCCCAGTGTAGACCAGGCCTTAGTGACGTAGAAGAATGTGCAGTCACTCATAGGGGAGGTGGAACCTCAGTGGAACCATAACAGGAAACAATATATCCAGAGATCCATTTAAAAAGGTGGAGATAGAGGCTCCCTCAGACCTACCTGCAATAAAAACAAAGAGACTAAGGATCTTCCTGAATGGCCTAGTTCTGTCCAAGTAAAAGGCTAACACCCTCTTAACATCAAGCGTATGGAAGGCAGAGTCATGTGTAAACAGATACTGCTTATGAAAGAAAACTGAAAGGTAAATAGTTTTGTTTATATGAAACTCAAAAGAAACTTTAGGTAAAAATTTTGAATGGGCTCATGATGACACCTTCTCCTTGGAGAACCCAGTAAATGGAGCGCCTGCCATTAGAGCCCTCCTCTCTGCAACCCTGTGAGCAGAAGCAATGGTCACCAAAAAGGTACTCTTCATAGACAGATGTAGCAGTGAGCATGGAGCTTGTGGCTCAAAGGGCTGTTTCATGAGCTGTTTAAGAACAAGGTTGAGATCCCAAAGTGGTGTAAGGGCTCTAATCAGCAGAAGAAGATTCATAAGGTCTTTCAGGAATGTAATTGTGGTTGAATGAGGAAATATCAAGACAAGTGACTCCAGGAAGCTTGTCTCATTACTACTGTGGTGGAAATAGACCTGGCTGCAGTGTCTGCTGCATAAAGTGACACCTGCAGGAATGTCTTTTCCAAGAGCTTACCTTCCTTTATTATGGTGTTAAATTGTTTTAGGTGTTCCTGTGGCAAATGGTCAATAAAAGCATTAAACCTCTCATAGTTCAAGCTGTCATATTTTGACTTCAGTGCCTGGTGATTAGCTATCCTAAACTGTAATGTTGCTGAAGAGTAGCTTTTATGACCAAAAAGGTCCAGATGTTTCTAGTCCTTATTATATAGGTTGGCTTTTTGGGAATGTTGCCTGTCCCTTTCATTGACCGCATCCATGACCAGAGAATTTGATGCTGGTCAAGAAAACAAAAATTCAGAATCCTTGGACTGGACATAGTATTTTTTATCAACCCACTTGCATGTATGGGAAACCACTACTGGAGTTTGCCAGATGGTCTTGGCTGGCTCAAGAAAGGCTTCATTAATTGTCAGTGCCACCAATGATGAAGCAGAAGTGTGCAGTATGTCCAGGAGCTTGCAATGGGAATCCTGATTTCTTCCAAGGGAATTTGCAAGGTGATTGCGACCTGCTTCATCAGGTCCTGGAATTGCCGAAAGTTATCAGCTAATGGTAGTGGTGGGATTATTGCCTCGTTGGGTGATGACCAAGACATATTTGTAAGAAGGGAAACCTCCTTGTTTATTCTTGCCTCTTGCTCCTCAAAGGTCTTCTCTGCTGACTGAGATCAGAGGAGAGGGATAGAGGGTACCAGGGAATGAGGCCTTCTTTGTTCCTTATGGGACTGAATTGGAGTCTTTAAAAATAGCTGGGAGTACATTGTCTTGGATCCCAATAAGGCCACTAAGGAGGACCAGAAGGGGGAGGTATGCGTTGGTCATCCCAAGTGTTAATAGGCGGGGATCCAGTATTCTGCCTTTCTTGCATGTGCATCGGGGAATAACATCTCCTGGAGTAAATTGGAGAGCCCTGAATGGAAAGTTCTGAGTCGGGATGCTCCTCCACATATTGTACAGGAGGTGACAACCCCTCTTCATGGATAGTAAAAGTTGGGGAAGAGGTAAGTCTCACAAAAACATGAGCAGTTGATGACCCAGCAGACCTTGGTACCAAGAGGTGTCCAGAGGTCGCAAGGAGGGGAGACTTGGACTCATTCGGGATCATAAGGTCTTTCAGATATCAGAACTCCCAAGGTACCAGCAGCACAAAAGAACTGGTCCAAGCACCAATGATGTTCCCAATGCCGTTGTCCAAGGCACTGATGTCAATACCGAGGGGTTCGTGGATTCCATTGAAGTTGCCCCCTTGGTAACAGTAGTCTTTGGTACCGAGCCCTTTATAGCTGAGGTAAAAAGTACATAATTACCACCAATATATTCATGTTGTGTTAAAAGTAGCACATAATGAATTTTGGTTCAGTACTTACAACAAAGCACTAGGATCTAGAAAACTTTGTACTGGATTTTTAAATGTGTTCACCATTAGCCTCGCTCTAGTTCCCATTGAAGTCAATGGTAAAACTTCCATTGACCTCAACAGGAATAGAGTTATCCAATGCTGAACCCTTCTGAAAATCCCATTGTTCGGTATGTCTACACTGCAACTGGAGGTGTAATTTTCTGCTTGGGTACATGTACAGATGCTAGCTTAGCTTTGTTTTCTGGGGCTGCAACTGACTTGCTATGTGGCCTTGGGTAACTCACTCTCTCTGCACTTTACTGTACCCGTCTCTAAAGCGAGTATCATAATACATTCCGGGGCATCTGGTATAGACGCATGTTCGTTAGATGTAAATCTTCACAAAAATTATTTAAAAGATTTACATTTTTTCCTAAATAAGTCTTAAACGCTATTATATACTAAAACCTGTAGATATGTTGTCTGGGAAATGGTCCTTGAAGCTCTTTGCAGATAGCCACAAATAAAATGTACAAGAGAGAATTCTAACAGCTCTGCAGCTGTGTACTATTACCACTCCAGTTTCCATAGAAACAGACATCGGCTCAGCAAAAAAAAAAAGGTAATTGAAAGTTTTAAAACAGTGATTATTTTAAATCGCCCTTTTTCATGGAAATGGTGGCCAGTAGCAGAATTTTTAGAACTCTTTTAAATTTCAGCTGTAGCTGCAGGAGCAGCACCTACAACACAAAGATGCTAAAATTTACAATACATTAATTCTGAATCAAACATTTTTCTTCTTAAGGCTAATGACAACTCATTTGAGGGAAGACAAAATGTTGGTAAAGTATTTTCAGCAAAAATGATTGTTTTCTGGGACTGATTTTTTTTTGTAACTCATATTTTTTTAATTAGATATTTTTCAGTGAAAAATTCATAGAAGATTTTTCGCTATTAGGACAACCATAAAAAGATGCTTTGAAAATATGTTCACTATTTTTATGTTCCTGATGTTACACTGTAAGATTAAGGTACTATGTTAAACTGGAGCGCTTTATTAAAACTTTTGTCAGGACCAAACACAGTTTGCATAAGCTACACTGCTAGAAAGACCAAACTCTAGTGACTGACAGCTGCTCACTGGAGCTGTGTCCCTCTGACCTCTTCAGTAAAGTTCCAACCCTAAAAGGGATAGAGTGTTGGAAAACATAGCCCAGGACATAGACCATGCTGACAACATTTATGCATGCACTTAACTTTACTCATACAAGTTTTCCAATTGACTTCTATGAATCTACTTACATAAGTAAAGTTACTCACAAGACCCTTTGCAGGATCAAGGCCTGCGTTTCAAACACGGTTGCTTAGCTGATAGTGGTCATACGTCATATGACATTGATTCTGGGTTGCTGATTGGATAAGCCTGTTCCATATGGCCAGAATGCTCAACTGAAGTAATTTTTACTCATTTTCTCAGAGGGAGTAGCAGCATCACAGAGTAGCATTGTATGTTAATTTCTGCTGCAGTACGGAGAGCTATTTTTTGCCCACTATGAAGACTACTGAGGGTTTCAGAAGAACAATAGCCCTGCCCAGTAGTCCCCTGAAGACACCAAGTAGTCCATCCACAAAAGATGCGTGGGAGTGAAAGACAGCCGATCAATGGTCCTTTGCAAGAAAATAACACAAGTTAGTTGTGAAGGGAGGACTGTGTGGAGCCTCCATAGAGTTGGATAAGCATTCAAATATGAACTTTGATGGTTCCCTGTCACCAGGGCTATATGGAGTGTGACTATGTAGGAGCTGGTTTACAACCTGGTTTTACATGTATAAAAGTTTGGCTACAAAGCCTAAGGTTGAGAAGATGGAGGAAAGGCGTCAAGGGCAAATCAGTAGTCTTGTAGGAGGTTAATAGGGAGAAGGAGCAGAAGTGGAACTGGGGAGAGAACGTGGATCACTCTTTCAGTGGATCCAGACCTGAAAATAAAAGCTTTCAGACGTGATTCAGTTCTAGGGGTAAGGACTGCTCAGGCTGGGTCTTTACCACACCACCTGAAACTGCCTGGCCTCATCCTTCACTAGTGCCAGTTAATCCATGTAAAAGCGAATTAGTGAGCATCCTCATAAGGAAAGGAAATCAGAGAAAAGAGAGGATGTAATAAATAGCTATGGGAGATGGAGAGGGAAAGGCAAGAGAAATAGAAGCAGATGCATAGCTGGTATAAATTATCATAGCTCAAATGTAGTCTATGTATTTATGACAATTAACACCAGCTGAATTTAACCAGGAGCATGTAAAGGAGAATAAAAAGAAAAGATGAGTAAAGAGGAGGAGGGATAAAAGAAATAGGAAAGTGAGGAGTCTACAAGATGTGCTACAGAAACTGGCCCAGTAAAGAGCTCCTGAATTCCAAGGCCTTGCTTGTAGCTCACAGTTATTTTTATAGTACACATATCATGTCTCTCTTCTTCTCTATGATCTATTATATATGTCAACTGATTAAAAATGTGCTTGGTAGAGTTTAAAATGGAATAAGACATTAATGTGGAAGGGAATCAGTGATATGTTACCAGTTGCTCAACATTATAGAACTGTTGTTACAGATAGCCAGGGGATACCAAGAAGCACATGAAGGTCATTTATCTAAAATGGAATCCTAGATTTGTAAATACCAAGTGCTATATTGATTAGGGGATTCACCATTCTCCATACAGGAGTTTTTGAGTTGCATAATATAAAAAGCTATGAGACGAAAAACAAAAGCCAATCTGGGGATGATACCTTCTTACAAAATGTGTTTCTTATGAATGTAGTAATAGTGATGATCAGTGACATGTAAGCCAAGCATGCTGGGTTTCCACTACCATCTAAAATGAAATTTATGGAATGTACTGCATTTACTCTATTACAGTGCCTGGATAGTAATACCCAAAGAGCAAGAATCAGTTTAATACATCGTATAAGATCTATTCAATACAGTATTATTTCCAGTGTTGATTCTACACACGGTGCTTATTTTGGATCAGAATAAAAATTACAAACTATATGAGCCAAAAAAAAAACCCCTGTTGAATTTACCATACAGTGTGAAGATAAAATCAGATCCAGTGTAAAAGTGTGTGTATATGTGTGTGTATATATATATATATATATATAGTCAGTATTCTGTTCAGTGTAAAAATGAGTGAAGCTACAGTATATGCTGTCAAGTGTTTATGTGCTATCAAGAACAACCCACTCTGATGTCCGAGACCAAGAATTATCATGGATGATGAAGCTTAAAAATGTAACTTGAACTTTAAATATGAACACTTTCACATTGCTTCTACAACATCTGATTCTGGTTGGAATTAGAAGTGCCAAAACCAAGCCACACTTTGGGAAATAATCTCAGCATGTGCAGAGACAGGGATATGCCTAAAGCATTAAATGTTGGTATTTTCATGTGCAAATCTCTGAAGCATATTGTAGGCACCCTATGCCTGAGACTTTAGTTAATCACTTTGTGTGGTGCTCCATATGCTGTAATACTCTCTGAGAAGCTGAATGACCATTACCTATGTAGTCCTTTTGATTATAATTTACCACATCACATACCACTTGTGCTGAACTGTTCATTCATGGTGGTGTTTTTCTATTTATAGCTCCCTTGGTCTTTTGGTTGCATCACATGACAGGGAGGATATTTGGATACTGTTCCTCACTATTAGACTTTTTTGGTCCAAGTCACGTATGGAAGTCCAAGCACTTTAGAACAACGATCTTGCAGCCTGCTTCATGACCATTAACTTCAGTGGACTTTGGATTTGGTCTTTGGTCAAAATGATGTTCTAAGAAAATCACTGTTTTATATAGTATCATTTTCAAACACACTATACATTCAAGAACATTATCTTAAGATGCTCCTCAAGTACAAATCAATTTAGATGGCATGGCAGATTGGCAAAGTCGCAGGCCTAGAAGAATAAAATATTAAACAACTGATATCATGGGGTGCACGGGTTATTGCTTGCTTGCCTAAATAAACAATTTAAATGCCCAGTAAACGCATAATGCATAAAATGGATTTATCTCCCAACCAGGGCCAGTATAATCAAAACTGGAGCTCTCTGCAAATCCATTCAGTTGAGCCCTTTCTATACTTAGTGAAAATTGCTATTGTCACATTCTGTTATGTTATGATATTTTATTCTGAATCAGAGATGATAGAAGTCAGTACTGTCACCAAAATACAGTTATATGAAATTCAGCATTTGTGTTTAATTGAATTTTATGTGACAATGTTTTATTTTGTGTAATGCAACCATAATTTCCCACCCACCCAAATTTTGCTTTGTGAAACTTCTGCAAAATGGCTGTTTTCACAGTCAAAACAACTGGAAATAAGTTTTCTGCATATTCTCAAGGCAAATCTGTAATGGGGATGAAAATGAACAGAGGGCCATCGAGCAGGTAACTTGGATTCTTTTTCCTATACAATTATGAATATACAGGCAAGGAATGACTTGGATGCACAATTAGAAAAAAAAGTTAATAGAAAGACTGCAGCTGGTGACCTCATCAGCTCTGAATTGAAGGAAATGGCAAAACGGTCTTAGAGGAAGTTCCCTAAATTCCAGGTAGGGACTGTGTAGGATCAGGCACTGAAACTAACCTGCCAAAAACAACATTAAAAGTAGTTTTAAAACCACATAAAAATTATGAAAGTGGCTACCGGATCAAATTGTATATGGCAAATATGAATGGTTATAAGACAATACTATTCTGGTTTTACAGCTTACATTTAATATTAAATGTGGCTAATATTATTTTTTTTGAGAGTCACTGTTTTTGTATTGAAATACACTTAGTCTCTCTTAGGGCAGGTCTACACTACAGTGGGGATCGACGCTCTGAGATCAATCCACCGGTGGTCAGTTTAGCGGGTCTAGTAAAGACCCGCCAATTCGACTGCAGATCGCTCTCCAGTCGACCCCTGTACTCTACCCCTTAAGAGAAGAGTAAGGTAAGTCGACGGGAGATTTTCTCCCATCAACCCATCGCGGTGTAGACCCCGTGGTAACTTGACCTAAGGTACATAGACTCCAGCTACGTTATTCACGTAGCTGGAGTTGCGTAGCATAGGTTGACTTACCACAGTAGTGTAGGCGTAGCCTAAGATGGCAGTGGATAATTGACAGACATAGCCTTTGAGCTGTAATCTAAGGCCTGGTCTACACTACGGGATTAATTCGGATTTAGCAGCGTTAATTCGAATTAACCCTTCACCCGTCCACACAACAGAGCCATTTAGTTCGAATTAAAGGGCGCTTTAAATCGATTTCTGTACTCCACCTCGACGAGCGGAGTAGCGCCAAAATCGATTTTGTTAATTCGAATTAGGGTTAGTGTGGCCGCCACCACCGAATTAATGTGGTTAAAATTAATGGGGTAGTGTGGCCGCACACCACCGAATTAATGTGGTTAAAAACCGAATTAATGTGCTTAGTGTGGCCGCGCACAATCGAATTTATACAACCTGTTTCCCAAATTCGAATTATCTAAATTCGGATTAATCCCGTAGTGTAGACATACCCTAAGTGAACTGAAAAAGACTGCATTCCTGAGCTAGCTTTTAAAATGTTGGCACAGGATCCTCTCCAAGAATAACACATACACTTAAGAATTGTACAACACAGGTTTGGACAAGCAGTATGTACTGGAACAGAGCTGGGGTTATTGTTAAAATATGGGAAGATCAAGCAGTCAGTCAAGACAGAAGAGCTGAGCAATGCAAGGATTGTTTATTTGATTCTTGTTTTTAAAATGACTTCCTTCAGCAATAAATCTAGTATTCAACTCCAGCAATAATTAGGCCCAGTGTCCCAATTCTATCTTAAGGGGGGAAGGGTGGTTGTTGGATTTTTTTTTTAAATGAAAGCAATTTTTGCTTTCCAAAAAGGTAATCAGTTAATGTAGTGGACAGTTCAGCTACTAATTGGGTACATCTTCAAAGTACTGAATCATTGATTTTCCTCTCTTCTCGGCAGAAGCTGTTTTATTTGAGTTGCAGAAAACCCCTTGCTTTGGAAGCATATAAATGCTCTTTACAATTAAAGTTGGTTAGAAGAATAGTCCAGTTAAAGAAAATAATATTGTGGCAGTAAAGATACTTGATGGACTTTCATAGCCTGTGGATTCCATGCTGCCACATGGCTCTCAGCTGTTTAAGAGCAGATGAGAAGGAAAAGTAAGACTGATTCAAGATAAATGTAAAAGAGACAGACTCCAATGAATAATGATTTTCTACTTCTCTTCTAGGTCATGAGGTGTGCTTAAAGGTGGGGATGGCTGCCAGCCCTATAGATGACCAAATGTTTTCATATTAATCTTTACACTACATTCTCTGTGGTTCTTAGCATGAGACATGTAAAGTTAATAATGGGTTCCAATTCACACTTGCAATGACTACACATTTTCAAAATAATCTGTATGGATTTTAAGTGATTCCACCAATAAGATTAATGAGAGGGATCCAGAACGTTGCCAGGTAAGTTATATGAATGGACTCATTTCTTTTTTTCTTTTTACCATTGACCTATATGGAGCCATTTTTTTTAAGCAAAGTCAGTGCACAGTGGATATGCTTAGGTTTGCTTGAATAAGTTGTTTGCTGAGCTGTTGATTTATCTACCTGTTTTCCTGAAAGTGCCAGGCATTTTAAATATTAAGGAAATTAAAAGAGCTGATATCTAAAATTTGCAAGCTTGCATCGCGGGTTGCCCAATTATTGAAAATCAAGTTGACATTATTGCAAAATTTGGAGGCACAGAACACTTGAAACAGTCTTATTCACTCAGAACAGAAAACAGTGATAACTCAGTAATACACCAGTTGTTGCTAAGGTGGGACAAACTAAATCAGAAAAAAGAAATCAAACCAAAACTGCACACATGCACTCAACCAAACCATTTTTCAGTTTCAGGGGGACAAAAGTTACATCAGAAACTTTTCATCTCCCTGACTCAATTATTAAACCACAGTTTATTTCCTTCTTTTCTTCAGACAGCTTTCCAAGAGACTCCCATATATCCTTCCTTCTCTGTAACATTCTAGAGTGCCTCAGCACCCTTCTCTTTACATTGTTCTACTCAGGTCCTCAACATTCTCTATATTCCTGAGGGCATTCTGCACCAAAAAAATTAAAAATTCCACACACACTATTTTAAAATTCTGCAAATTGTATTTGTCAAATAAATGTGGAGACTCCAGCATGGCATTGGGGAGCATAGGCCACGTTACAGAGATGGGAGATCACTGTGCAGAACCCCCGCCGGGACACGGACTCAGCGGGTGAAGGTGGTTGGGGCTCAGCACGGGGGTGTCTGGGTGTGGGGGACTCAGTGGGGGGTCCAGATGCTGTGGGGGTGGGGCTCAGTGGGGCGGGGATCCAGGTGGAGCTGGTTGGAGCTTGGTAGGGTGGGGATCTGGGTGCGGGTGGCTCGTCGGGGTGGTCCAGGTGTAGGGGGGGTTCTGGCTGTGGGGGTGAGTGAGGCTCGGTGGGATGGTCTGGGTATGAGGGGGTCTGGATGCACTGGGATTGGGCAGATAGGGGAGTAGCTCCTTGTACAGTGATCCCTCCTGCTGCAGCTGAGGAGCAATGGGTGCAAGAAGCACGGGGGGAAGTTTGCAGAGCTTCTACAGCCAGAGGCGAAATCTGGGGGTGGGTCTGACAGGGCCCCAGATGCCTTGTAGGGGACGAAGAAGTGCAGTGGTGCAGAATTCCCCCAGGAGTATCTCTATTATCTTCCAACAGACTCCCCAAATCCTCTTCTCTTCAATAGCCATTTTTTTCTCCTCAAAGCATGCAATAAAGCGTTTTCAACTAGCCATCACCTTTTAATAGGCTCCTAGCCCTTTGCCTTTTTGTTCTCCTCTACTATTTGCTATGGAATACTTACTTCACTTTATTTTATGCAGTGTTATAGACATGTTGGCCCCCAGATATTAAAGAAGCAAGGTGGCGGGTGAGGTAATATCTTTTATTGGACTGACATCTGTTGGTGAAAGAGACAAGCTTTTGAGCTTACACATGGCTCTTCAGGTCTGGGATACATTTCTAAGACCTGAAGAAGAGCTCTGTGTAAGCTTGAAAGCTTGTCTCTCACCCACAGCGGACGTCATGTTTAATTAACATGCTGCAGTTCACTGAAGCATACCTAAGAACATACCATAAGAATGGCCATACTGGGTCAGACCAAAGGTCCATCCAGCCCAGTATCCTGTCTACCGACAGTGACCAATACCAGGTGTCCCAGAGGGAGTGAACCTAACAGGTAATGATCAAGTGATCTCTCTCCTGCCATCCATCTCCACCCTCTGACAAACAGAGGCTAGGGACACCATTCCTTACCCATCCTGGCTAATAGCCATTAATGGACTTAACCTCCATGAATTTATCTAGTTCTCTTTTAAACCCTGTTATAGTCCTAGCCTTCACAACCTCCTCAGGCAAGGAGTTCCACAGGTTGACTGTGCGTTGTGTGAAGAAGAACTTCCTTTTATTTGTTTAAACCTGCTGCCCATTAATTTCATTTGGTGGCCCCTAGTTCTTATATTATGGGAACAAGTAAATAACTTTTCCTTATTCACTTTCTCCTCACCACTCATGATTTTATATACCTCTATCATATCCCCCCTTAGTCTCCTCTTTTCCAAGCTGAAAAGTCCTAGCCTCTTTAATCTCTCCTCATATGGGACCCGTTCCAAACCCCTAATCATTTTAGTTGCCCTTCTCTGAACCTTTCCTTATGCCAGTATATCTTTTTTGTGATGAGGAGACCACATCTGTATGCAGTATTCAAGATGTGGGCGTACCATGGATTTATATACGGGCAATAAGATATTCTCCGTCTTATTCTCTATCCCTTTTTGAATGATTCCTAACATCCTGTTTGCTTTTTTGACTGCTGCTGCACACTGTGTGGACGTCTTCAGAGAATTATCCACGATGATGCCAAGATCTCTTTCCTGATTAGTTGTACCTAAATTAGCCCCCATCATATTGTATGTATAGTTGGGGTTATTTTTTCCAATGTGCGTTACTTTACATTTATCCACATTAAATTTCATTTGTCATTTTGTTGCCCAATCACTTAGTTTTATGAGTTCTTTTTGAAGTTCTTCACAGTCTGCTTTGGTCTTAACTATCTTGAGCAGTTTAGTATTGTCTGCAAACTTTGCCACCTCACTGTTTACCCCTTTCTCCAGATCATTTATGAATAAGTTGAATAGGATTGGTCCTAGGACTGATCCTTGGGGAACACCACTAGTTACCTCTCTCCATTCTGAAAATTTACCATTTATTCCTACCCTTTGTTCCCTGTCTTTTAACCAGTTCTCAAACCATGAAAGGATCTTCCCTCTTATCCCATGACAACTTACTTTACGTAAGAGCCTTTAGTAAGGGACCTTGTCAAAGGCTTTCTGGAAATCTAAGTATACTATGTCCACTGGATCCCCCTTGTCCACATGTTTGTTGACCCCTTCAAACAACTCTAATAGATTAGTAAAACATGATTTCCCTTTACAGAAACCATGTTGACTTTTGCCCAACAATTTACGTTCTTCTATGTGTCTGACAATTTTATTTACTATTGTTTCAACTAATTTGCCTGGTACTGATATTAGACTTACTGGTCTGTAATTGCCGGGATCACCTCTAGAGCTCTTTTTAAATATTGGCGTTACATTAGCTATCTTCCAGTCACTGGGTACAGAAGCCAATTTAAAGGACAGGTTACAAACCATAGTTAATAGTCCTGCAATTTCACATTTGAGTTCTTTCAGAACTCTTGGTGAATGCCATCTGGTCCCGGTGACTTGTTACTGTTAAGTTTATCAATTAATTCTAAAACCTCCTCTAGTGACACTTCAATCTGTGACAATTCCTCAAATTTGTCACTTACAAAGAACGGCTCAGGTTTGGGAATCTCCCTAACATCCTCAGCCGTGAAGACTGAAGCAAAGAATTCATTTAGTTTCTCCGCAATTACTTTTTCGTCTTTAAGAGCTCCTTTTGTATCTCAATCGTCCAAGGGCCCCACTGGTTGTCTAGCAGGCTTCCTGCTTCTCATGTACTTAAAAACATTTTGTTATTACCTTTTGAGTTTTTGGCTAGCTGTTCTTCAAACTCCTTTTTGGCTTTTCTTCTTACATTTTTACACTTAATTTGGCAGTGTTTATGCTCCTTTCTGTTTACCTCATTAGGATCTGACTTCCACTTTTTAAAAGATGCCTTTTTATCTCTCACTGCTTCTTTTACATGGTTGTTAAGCCATGGTGGCTCTTCTTTAGTTCTTTTACTGTGTTTTTTAATTTGGGGTATACATTTAAGTTGGGCCTCTATTATGGTGTCTTTGAAAAGTGTCCATGCAGCTTGCAGAGATTTCACTCTAGTCACTGTACCTTTTAATTTCTGTTTAATTAACCTCCTCATTTTTGCATAGTTCCCCTTTCTGAAATTAAATGCCACAGTGTTGGGCTGTTGAGGTGTTCTTCCCACCACAGGAATGTTAATGTTATTATATTATGGTCACTATTTCCAAGCAGTTCTGTTAGCCTCCAAACATGTCCATGTGTAATGCAAGTCATTGACGTGTGACAAATAGCTCAAATTTGTAGCACCTGTTTTGTTCCATGTTGAAACACAATTGTCAAATTATAATGGTTTTTAAGTATAAAACCATTTTATAAGGATTTTTTTCACTGTACAAAACAACTCAGCCAATTATCCAATCTTTAAAAGGCTGCATCCCTTTCCAACCAATCAACCTGGTACAGATTGTAAAGCAGGCTATTTTGATTTGCACAGGGTTTATGCTTAAAAATAACAATATATATAAATTGTGGCACAACCCACAACAAAACCCAGCCTCCCAAAAAACAGAATATTTTGACACTTAAGTGGAGGGATGGAGGGGACTCTGTTAAGGCTGCCCAACACATATAAACCACTGCCCACCTGCCACAATTAATGCAAAGCCTATATCCTACAATTATACAACATCCACCATACACATCACCTTTCTCCTTCCCCATGTAGTTAATCCTTCCCTGCTGCACCTCTGCAGCTGTGCTGGGGTCCAGAGACTCCCACTTGCTCTGGTTGTTTCAGCTCTGGGCCCCCGGCCCGCTCTTCCTTCCAAGGTGCAGAGTCAGGTTTGGAAGGAGAGCTGCCCTGGACCCAACAGATGATTTCAGGTAGGGGAAGGGTAAGAAGGAAAGGGACCGATAAAAAAGAAGGGAAAAGGGAGGAGTGAGCAGAGCTCGATCTTTCTGCTCATTCCTTTGCCAATCCCTATAGTGAAAAAGGCATCTGTTCCATTCAGTTTTCTTCCTTTTCATTCCTCTTTTGAAATCTCTTGTTGGCTCCTGGGCAGCTCCCCCCGCCAGGTCTCTCTCTGCTGCTTGGAAGGGAGGGGAGGGAAGAGGGAGCAGAGCTGCAGGCTGGTAGCCCCTGTCCTGTCAAACCCTCCTGAGAATGCAGTGCTGCAAGATGGGAGGCTGAACCACTCCAATGGAGGATGTGCTGCACAATGCAGTCTAGCTGAGAGGTCTGTGTGCAGGTTAGAAAACTAGCTAAGAGCAAGATATAAATAAGAGCCTCGGATAAAAGCTGCTCAGGATGGCAAGGGGTTATTTTAGTACCTCAGATACCAGTTGTAGGTTATCTGCTGTTAACAATTAAATGTGGCAAATAGATAAAATGATAATAGAACCCAGTGGCATCCCAACTAATTTAAACTTCAGTGTCTCTGTTGTCTATGTATGACGTATAGTGATGACGGAAGAGCAGATTGAAAGCAAGGCATCTAAATTTACAGATACTGAAATTGGAGATTTCCCCCAAAGGAGTTATAATGCAACAGGATTCAAAAAGATTCAGATGTAGTTAAGTGGCCGGTAAGTTGCAAATGCAGCTCATTTAAGATAAATGTAAATGTGAAATAATATGGGAGGAAGGAACCAAGCTAGGAAATATGTGCTGTTTGGGACACTCATCCAACACACTCATCACAAAAGGTATTTGCGGGTTACTACAGAAATAGAAAATCATTAAAACTATCAACCTAGTGTACAGACTATACTTGTTAGACTGAGTTTAGAATTCAGTGTGCTATGCTGGTCACTATCTCATAGAAAGGATGTTACTGATTTAGCAAAGATGCCATTCACAGAAATAAAAATGGTACCAGGACTGGAGAATCTAAGTTCTAAGGATAGGTTTTTGGAGTTTTTTATTCTCACTAAAAAGAGGAGACTTGAAGGATCAAGCAATAATAAAAAGGGGAAAGTTCAGCATGAAATCAAGTTTAAAAAAAGTGACTTACTGGTAGACAATGACTTCTATGTCATTCTCAGATATACTACACCCAAAATCTGTACTACTGGGAGATACATTGTCATTTTGACCACTCAGCTCAGCATCATCATTTATAGAAGTACCAGTTTCCCACAATGTTTCAAAACTAGGAGACAATGTAATGAACAGTAACTAGAGAACATAATCTAAAAATTGATAAATTAGTATTAAATGGAATTTCTGGCAGAATAATAAACAAAAGGCAATAAACATGGAATAAATTGCTAGGGAAGATGATTAAAAAGAATACAAAAGACAACTAGATTTCTTCACCGGAAAGGTGAAAAAGCAGTAAACTAGGATTACAGCAGATACTCTACAAATGGGCTAGCACTCTGGGCTTTGCCTTTTGCTGACCTAATATTCCTTATGCTTTTATGAATCTTAGATAAGAATGACTCATGTACCAGAAAGAGACTGGATGGAGAAGTACAGGGCAGATTTAGGGCTTATCCATGCTAGAAAGTTTTGTTGCTTTAATTATACCAGTATAGTTTAAAGAGGTCCGGTGTGTGTGTGGGAGGGAAACAGGACTAGTGAATATGCAGAGAGACAAGTGGGGTGAGGTGATATATTTTATTGGACCAACTTCTGTTTGTGAAGAAACAAGCTTTTGATCTACACAGAGCTCTTTCTCGGGCCTGGGTATTGTGGATGAAGTTATACTGGTATAGCTTATTCCAGTTCAGGAAGTGGAATGGGCTATGCCAGTATAATGCATTTTTAAACTGGTATAACTGGGTTTTTAACCAATATTTTGCCAGTTCTGTGAAAATTGCTGTTCATTCTTTTCTTGATTTGAGAAAATGTTGAAACTTAATTTTTTTTTTTGCAGTTGACGCATCATGTCCGAATGCATCAGTCATGTCCTATTATATAACATAATGGGACTGACATGATCCAACGTTGCATGACAGAACCGACCAGTCGGCTGTGAAATTTGAAAGAATGGTTTTCTCAAAACTGCAGTGACATGAAACATTGTTTTTAAGAGGAAAAAAAAGAGGCTGCTTTGAAAAGCAAAGAAAAACTATCATATACATAATAAACAAATCGATACCTCGGTTATGTAAATAGAGCAACTCCTATATCAGCGCATTCAGATGTCTTGTATAATTCCTTCCTCTCAAACTAGTTGGCATATTTTTGTTTTACATATATTTTTAATTATATTTAAAGGCAGAATATGTATGAATACAACAGAATGACAATAGTGTCCACTTTCATCAGAGATTCAAGACTTAATTATGAGTTCATTTACATTTGTTTTACATTGTTGAACTCTATTAACTTCAGTGATTTTACCAAAGTGTAAGGATTCTCGATAAGGACCCTAGGGCCAAATTTTTTGAGGGGAGGAGGAGGAGACCCAAGGCCTGCAAGTCTACATTAATATGTGGCATTCCATGGGATTATAGGTCTGGAACTGGTATGAAGACATAGAAATACTCATTTCACGTGAAACTGTAGTATGCATGTATTTGCACATGCAGGTAAGTCTATATACCAGTGGTTCTCAACTTGCGGCCCAATCAGCCAACAGCTGCGGCCCATGTGACATCATTAGGGTCACACAGGTTGTATTGGATGCGACCCACAATGGTAAATAGGTTGAGAACCACTGCTATATACATGGTCAGAGTGACTCAATCTGACAAAGCCTTCTTGGACAATATGGGGAGATTAAAATATTTGTTTTCTGATTCATTCTATACACATCCAATGTGGCTTCTGTGTGACTGTACCTATGGTGGTGGTGGGGGAGTAATAATGTGAAAGTAAATTAGAATATGTAATAGTCACACAAGAAATTCATCCCACTCAGAACATAGGTGCCCATGGGCACAAAACAAACAAACAAAAATTAAGAGCCAAGAGTTAAAAATAAATGAGGTAAAATCCACAGAAAACCAGTAAGAGTTAAAATAGGAAATAAGCAATAACACACAAAAAATTAAAGTAAGAGATAGTGGCCACTAGTTATTAGGATGAAACAATAATAAGATCATGTTTTGTTTTTAAAAAAAAACTTTCTGGTGGGCATGCCATTTTCTACATCACTCTCAGATATACCACCTCAAAAATCTCTACAACTTGAATATACATTATTGTATCATTTATAGAAATATCTGTTTCCTACAATGTTTAGGTTCCCTTCCAAATCTGATCAAACTGCCCATAAAGACATGTATAGGCTAATCCTTCTCCAGCAGTACTGTATATTATCCACACAAAAGGAAACCTGTGTTATTCAAAGAGTTCACAAAAGGTTTTGGGATTGTATTTGAATGCAAAATTGCAATTTACAATATTGACAATTAGAAGACATGCATATGTAGTGCATTTTTGGAGTTGTAATGAGAAAGTACTTTAAAGTGTTAATATTTTTTAATACTTTCAACTTCATGTACATAATTACAATTTTCCGACCCTGCTGTTGACACTCTTGTGCAGTATGGCTCACTGATGTGTCTCAATGTGTTTCATTCACAATAGTCTACAGAGATTAGCTGTCCTCTCATGTTTTTCTTATTCTTAACTTGAACAGTAAAAACTTGTCTAACTCTTAATATCATTGCATCAAAAATAATCTTTGGTCTAATTCACACAAGCTTCCATTGATGCTGATATGCTTGACATAAACATACCTTTTGTGGGGCAATGTTCTCTGAAAGCTGTTTGAACATTTATTAAGGACCCAATTTTTAATGGCTCATTTTGGTATAACACACAGATACAGTTCTACTTAGCGCAGCATTTCTCAAACTGGGGTCACCGCTTGTGTAGGCAAAGCCCCTGGCGGCCCGGGCCAAGCCGGTTTGTTTACCTGCCGCGTCCGCAGGTCCGGCCGATCGCGGCTCCCACTGGCCGCGGTTCGCTGCTCCAGGCCAATGGGAGCCAATGGGAAGTGGCGTGGGCCGAGGGACTTACTGGGTCCCAGAGCTGGGTCGGGGACAGCTGTGTGGGCAGCTGTAGGGAGCCTGGGTCCCTCCACCTGCCCTGGGTGGGGGGCCTAGGACACAGACAGGGGACTGCCTTTGCCTCCACCTCGGGTGGGGGCCCCCCCCACACTTTTGGGAGAGCTCCAGCACCCTTGCCCTGGGCTGGGGCTAGTGGGAGCCAGACTGCAACCAGGGACTCCGGGTGGCTGGAGCTTGTGCTCATGCCACCCACCCACCCGGCGCTCTGGGGCTGGGGGCCATGCTGCCCACCCGCTCACCGACACTCCGGGGTGGGGTCACGCCGCCTGCCTGCCCGCCGCACTGGGGGCCACACTCAGCTGCCTGCCCGTCCGGCGCTCTGGGGCTGGGGAGAGGCCTCTGGGCTCTGGCGGGGGAGGGGGTGTGGCCCCGGGCAGAAGGGGCAGGCCGACCAGGGGCTAGCCTCCCCAAGCCAATGGTTCACCCGCTGCCCAAGACCCTAACAGTCCTCCAGCAGCTTTCCCACAATGCCCCAGTCCTCACAACAATGATTACTCCGGTCACGATTCTGAACTCCGCTGCCAGGGGTCACGCAAACCAGAAGCCTGAGTCCCACTTTAATGCTCCCAGAGTGTTTCTGAATTGTCTTTTCCTGATTGTCCATCTTGGCAAGCACATCTTTGTGAGTATCTGACCATGCTAGCTCTACACATAGAGAGCTACTAGATGTGCTGCTGCCTGAAGCAGGAAAGAAGTCATGGATCTCTTCAGCCTGTTCAGAGAAGAGACTGCACAAACACAGCTAAGGAACAGCCAAAGAAACATAAACATTTACATTCAGACTGCACACAGGATGCTGAAACTGGGACACAACAGGGATGAGCAGCAGTGCTAGGTGAAAGCAAAGGAACTTTGGCAGGCATACCAGAAGGCGAGGGAGGCTAAATCTGGGACCGCCCTAAAGACCTGCTGCTTCTACAACAAACTGCTTGGTGCGGATCCTAAGAGCCTTCTGCCTACAACTGTAGAATTTTCACATCAGCCTGACATGAAGACCCCTACAGCCCATAGTGAGGAAGAGGAAGAGGAGGGGTGATAGGAAAGGGATGCAAACCATCTGGCGAGCCAGGAGCTGTTTGAAACTCTGCCAGAGTCTCGCCAGTCCTACCAGGTGAGCGCAGATGAACCCACTGATGAAGGGGGAGTGAATTTGTGTAAGTGCATGCATATATTTGTAACCCTAGGAGCCCTTTAGTTCCAAATGGCAGATGACTCACCATAGTATAACTCACATGAGGACTGACAGACTCACTGACCCGAAAAGTGTCATGTAAGGCAGTGGTTCTCATCCTTTGCAGATTACTGTACCCCTTTCAGTAGTCTTATTTGTCTTGCATACCCCCAAGTTTCACCTCACTTAAGAACTACTCGCTTACAAAATCAGACATAAAAATACAAATGTGTCACAGCACACTATTATGGAAACATTGCTTACTTTCTCATTTTTACCTTATAATTAGATGTAAGCAGAATCAGGATGAGCTCTACCCTGACATCTGGTGGTGAATTATGGCGAGTGTGCAAAAGAACTCCAGGGGCTGATCTTGTTTGCATAGGCACACTCACCCGCCTGGCATGAAACAACAGCAACTGAAAGTGGTTACTTTGGCTGATGTGGGATCCCCAGTTTCTCTGTTATTGGGGCAGGAAGAATAAAGTTTTGTTACCCTGATTCTGTGAATCAAGGCCAGTGGAACTGTTGTATGACAGAAGGACTGAGTGAGTCCTTCACCATTACCTAAGTAGCACTTGCTTGACAAGGGGCATGGGTTACAAAACCCAGTGAATGGAGAGAGGATGGGGATAGGTATTTGTACCTGATGGTATGGGCCCTCTCTGAGGGCTTGAAACACTAATTGCACCACCACCTCTCTCCACTGTTGAATGTCAGAGCTAACTTTGATTCCATTAGGAGTCTAGTTACAGGCTGCTGAGCTGAATTCACTTTGGGCCAAGGGTGCACCAGCACTGGGGCTCCCCTACTCTGAGCTGAAATCACTAAGAGGTGACATCACAAAAGAGTTAAAGTTATTAAGTGCTGTGTTAACTAGTGGGGGAGCCTGAAGCTATATTGCTAAGCAGCTGGCAGAGCAATTTGTGGGGATGACTGGAGGAGCAGCGAGCGGCGAGGAGCCTTGCGGGGACGGTTGGAGCGGCCCAAGGAATGGCGAGCGGAGCTGTTTGTGGGATGGCTGGAGCGGCTCACAGGTCGGTGAGCGGAGCAGTTTGTGGGACGGCAGGAAGTGGACTGGCTTGTGGTGAAGGCTGCGGCGGAACCCCACGGAGAGACAGCCGGCCGGCCTCGGATCATGTAAGGTGCCTCTTATCACCCTGCGTGCCCCCCTTTTACTCTGGGGCTGCACTGACCAGGGACAGAGACTTTGGGGGTTGTTGGACTTTTGGGACTTTGGGGGTGTTGGACTTTGGGGACTCTGGGTGATTTTTGGGTTGCTGGATTCAAGAACCAAAGGGAAAGGACACATCCCATTTTGCTGGGGTGGGTTTTTTTTTTTGCTCATGGTTTGTGTTATGAATCCTGTTTGTGGTGTTTTTCCAATTTAATGCTGATGTCGTTTACCTCATGTTGTTAAACATTTTCTGCTACACTCAGACTCCGTGCTTGCGAGAGGGGAAGTATTGCCTCTTAGAGGCACCCAGGGGGTGGTATGTAATTGTCCCAGGTCACTGGGTGGGGGCTTGAGCCGGTTTTGCATTGTGTTATTGAAACGGAACCCCTAGATACAGAACCCGGCCCTTGTTGCTGCCAACTTAGATGGGCAGAAGGGTTACATATAAAATAAATCAATTGGAATATAAATACACTGCTACCTCGATATAACGTGACCCGATATAACACGAATTCGGATATAACGTGGTAAAGCAGTGCTCCGGGGGGGCGGGGCTGCGCACTCCGGTGGATCAAAGCAAGTTCAATATAACACGGTTTCACCTATAACGCGGTAAGATTTTTTGGCTATATCGAGGTTGAGGTGTATTGCACTTACATTTCAGTGTATAGTATATAAAGCAGTATAAACAGTCATTGTCTGTATGAAATTTTAGTTTGTACTGACTTTGCTAGTGCTTTTTATGTAGACTGTTGTAAAACTAGGCAAATATTTAGATAGTTGATGTGCCTCTTGGAAGACCTCTGTGCACCCCCAGGAGTACACGTACCCCTGGTTGAGAAGAGAAAGTTACTCACCTTGTGCAGTAATGGAGGTTCTTCAAGATGTGTGTCCCTGTGGGTGCTCCACTTTAAGTGTCGTTGCAACCCTGTGCTCATAGCCGGAGATTTATGGTAGCAGTGCCCCAGTTGGGCTGCACATGCACAGTCCCCATCTCGCGCCGCTTCAGGCTGTTAACTGGCGCTGTGTGACCAACCCCTCCCCCCCCTTTGTTCCTTCTCTACTGCAGAGCCTGTATTTGATAGAACTCTGAAGCACAGGGGAGGAGGAAGGGTAGTGGCACACCCACAGGGGGACACATCTCAAAGAACCTCCATTACTGCACAAGGTGAGTAAATTTCTCCTCTTCTTCGAGTGGTGTCCCTGTGGGTGCTCCACTTTAGGTGACTTCAGAGCAGTACCCTCTGGTGGAAGGAGGGGGCTTCAAAGTCATAGCAGATGAAAGCTCCGTGTGACCAAAGAGGGCATCGGAAGATGCGTGTTGTTGCAACACATAGTGTTGTGTAAAAGTGTGTGGTGAGGTCCAAATTGCGGTCCTACAGATTTCCGCAATTGGAGAAATGCTATGGAAGTTGAGAGACTCCTCGTAGAATGCGTATGGATCCCTGTAGGGGATTGTCATTCATACTGGTGATAACAGAGTTTGATACAGTCTAATATTAATTTGGCTAGGCATTGTTTGGAAATGGTGTGCCCTTTGGATCGTTCGGTGATGGACACGAATAATTTTGGAGACTTGTGAAAAGATTTTGTTCTAGCGATATAAAAGGTGAGAGCCCTGCAGATGTCCAAGGAGTGTAGTCTGTATTGTGTACTGTCTGTATGTGGTTTCGGAAAAAATATAGGTAAGTATATAGGTTGGTTAAGGTAAAAGGATGAAGCCACGTTAGGCAAAAACTTAGGATGGGGTCTGAGAGATACTTTATCTTTAAAAAAGATTGTATAGGGTGGGTCTGTCATGAGAGCAGCTAGTTCTCCTACCCGCCTGGCAGATGTAATGGCCATTAAAAACACAACCTTTATAGAGAAGTGTAGTAACGAGCTTGTAGCTATAAGCTTGAAAGGGGGCTCAGTGAGGGCATAGAGGACTAGGTGGAGGTCCCATGGTGGGACGGGTTTTCTCACTTCCGGATAGCAGTTGGAGAGACCCTTTAGGAAGTGGGTCAGTTGCATGGGATGCATGAAAATAGAGAATCCATCAACTATGATGAAATGTCTTGATGACCGACAGGTGTACACTGATGGAACTCATGGGAAGTCTCGTTTGTTTAAGTTCCAGTAGTAGTCTAAAATAACAGATAAGGAGGCTGACACAGGTGCCAGGTGCAGTCTGTTTGCGTTGGCACCATGATTCGAATAGTTTTCACTTATGTCCATATGTGTGTCGGGTAGTTGCCCTACGGCTGTTTAATAATATGTTCGGAACCTCTGTGGAACGGGTCATTTCAGATCCTGAGAGCCATGTAGTAACCAGGCTTGAGATGAAGTTTTTTGGGGATGTGGATGAATGATGAGACCTGCATCCTGCGATAGAAGCCAAGGTACACATGGGAACATGCATGGGGGACAGACCGACATGTGAAGAAGGTAAGGGTACCACATTTGTTGCATCCATGTGGAGGCTATTAGGATCACTCTGGATCCATCTTGTTTTATCTTGTGGAGTACATGGGCTAAAAGGGGGTTGGGGGGAAAGGCCTACAGGAGCGGGGTGCTCCACTTGAGGAGGAAGGTGTCACCCAGAGAATGTTGACTGAGTCCTGCTCTGGAGCAGAACTGGGGGCATTTGGAGTTTTGTGTGGTTGCGAAAAGGACTATCGTTGGGAATCCCCACATCTGGAAAATATTTTGGATGACCCAAATATGACACACCCGTGTGTTCATCTCCCAATCGTGGTCTTGATAAAACTTCCTGCTCAGGGCATCTGCTGTATTGTTCTGGCAGCCAGGTAGGTATGAAGCTATAACATGGATATTGTGTTTGATACACCATTGCCAAAGACACTTGGTTTCCACACATAGGGAGTGTGACCGCACTCCCCCTTGCCTGTTTATGTAGAACATAGTGGCTACATCGTCCGTGAGGATTTGTACTGTTTGGTTTTGGATTAGTGGTAGGAAATAAGAACAGGCATTTTGAATCGCTCGTAGTTCCAGCAGATTGATATAAAGCTGGGTCTCCGCTGAAGACCAGTGGGCCGGTATGAAATATGCCTGTAGATGTGCCCCCCCAGCATAGGAGGGATGCGGCCCTGGTGCTGGTGAGCTCTGGTGGATTCTGCAGAAATGGCACGCCCCTGCAGACATTGTCTGAATTGGTCCACCATAGCAGGGAGTCCTTGACTGCACTGGGCATGGTGAGGAGTTTGTTTATGCTGTGCCTGTGGGGAGCATAATTTGTCCATATCCAGACTTGAAGGCACCACATGTGTAGCCTTGCATGTTGGACAATGAAGAGATACGAAAATATGCATCCTGTAGGTCGAGGGCTGAGAACCAGTCCCCCCTCTCCAATGCTGAGATTATGGTGCCTAGTGTGACCATTTTGAATCTTTGTGTTTTTACAAACTTGTTGAGCTGCTGTAGATCGAGAATAGGTCTCCAACCTCCTGTTTTTTTCTGTGTGAGAAAGTAGTGGGAATAGAACGCCTTCCCTCTGTACTCGATTGGTACGGGTTCCTCTACTACCAGAGATATGAGATGATTCACCTCTTCCCGGAGTAGATGTTTGTGAGAGGGGTCCCTGAAGAGGGACAGGGAGGGGCGGTGGGTAGGGGGTTTGCAGGTAAGGGGGATGGAGTAACCAGTTTTGATGATTTCTAATACCCATGTGTCCGTGGTTATGGACTGGCAGATGGGGTAGAATGGAAGTAGGCGATCTCCAAAAATTTTGCCAGTGGCAGATGGTGCCAGCATTGAGAGAGATGGGATTCTCGAGCCCTTGACCAAGGCTTCAAATCTGTTGTCCAGAGGTTGATGGCTGAGAGGTAGTAGTCGAGGAAGCGGATTGTCTTCACCTCAATGTTTTCTGTTTCCGCTCCTGTTGGTCGTAATACCTATTTCGTTGAGTATACGGACTGGGTCGGAACTGTTGAGTTTGGTAATTGGTCTGCCATCTCTTGTTCCTAGGTGCGTGGATGCTCAGAGACTGCAAGGTGGCCCTTGAGGTCTTCAGGGTATGCAATGACTTGTCCATTTTGTCCATGAAGAGTTTGGCGCCTTCGAACAGTAAGTCTTCTACAGTGGACTGGACTGGCTTTGGGAAACTAGATAACAATTGCTGTTGCTATGGATCTCGCTGCGGAATCAATGGAGTCAAGGGCAGTTTGTAGTGCTGTTCTGGTGATAAGCTGGCCCTCTGTGATGAGTGCTTTGTACTGATCCTTTTTGTCATCTGGAATAAAGTTTATAAATTCCGAGAGACTTGCATAATTATTGTGATCGTACTTTGCCAGTAGGGCCTCATAGTTGGCAATTCTCAATTGTAAAGTCGCAGCCGAGTATGCTATGCGGCCAAATACGCCGAGTCGTTTCCAATCTTTATCATATGGGGCATTTCTATAGTATTGTTGCTTACCCAGTTTGTTCACCGCATTGATAACCAGTGAATTCGGCGTTGGATGTGAGAAAAGGAATTCAGTGCCACTGGCTGGCATGTAATACTTATCAGACCTTTTACAGGTAGGTGGAATCATTGCTGGGGTTTGCCAGAGCAACTTCACGGGGTTCATAATCGCATCATTCATGGGAGGGGCAATTTTGGATAAAGTGGACATGTGTAGTATGTCACCAGCATGTGGCGAGATTCCTGGACCTCTTCCAGAAAGATGTTTAGGGAAGTGGCCACTCTCTTGTAGAGATCCTGAAACTGCCTGAAATCGTCCACTGTAGTGGGAGGAGGCATAATTATGTCATCCGATGAGGAAGATGAAAAATGAATGTCAGCTGGTTCGTCTGGGTCCGAGAATTGCTCCTGTTCTTCGGCCCCTTGTTTGGAGCCGGCAGAAGGTGCCTTTGATGGCAATATGGGTGGTTGAGGTGCACCAGTGGTGGGCAGAGTGGTGGGTATTCCCTGCTGTTGTGGTTGTGGATATGGAGCCCATGACTGCCAGAATGGCCATTGTGGTTGGAAGGGCATTGTGGGCATCCAGGGTTGGTCGCAGCAGGGTTGGTTTGTAAAGTTTGCAGGGAAGACCATGAGTCGTGGGGCCTGTGTGGCATGAGTAGCCACAGGAGAAGAAAGCTGTGGTAAGTGTTCTATGTCGTCCTTTCCATCGTCCTCCCCATTAGAGAATTGCGTTGAAAGCTGTAGAGAGCTGGGTTGGCTAAGTACCTTGTGTATCGTCGGTGCCAAGGAGAGGAGACTGCGGTACCAATGAGACAGATAATTCTGTGTAACACAGGAACTGCGGTGACATGTCCGGTCTCAGTACCAGTGGGATGGTGGAGCTTGGTACCGTGTGCTGGAGTGGCAGCATTAGTGCTGGGATACTCAGTACCGATGGCTTGCTTGCTGTTGCTGGTGCCGTGGCATGGGGTTTCACTTTCCCCTTAATGCCTGTGGCAGAGCTCGACTGCTTAGGAGCTCTGGGTTTCTTAGTACCGTCTGTACAGGAGGGACCTGGTCTGTCGGTCATTGATTAGGCCGGTGCAGTCAGTAGCGGGAGCGTTTGGCTGCTATTGGCGCGCCTTTTCTTGGACGACCCCAGAATCGGGGATGTAGTGCCCCGTTTCTTTGCTGCCTTCTTGGGGCACTGCTACCATAAATCTCTGGCTACGAGCACAGGGGCGCAACGACATCTAAAGTGGGGCACCCACAGGGACACCACTCAAAGAAGAACCTCTGATGTAAGGTATCACATGTAAACTGGTGACACACTGGTCCCAAAAATCATTGCATGATGTATGGATGGATGTGTACAAAGAGTTGTAGGAGTGTGCTGGAAATATGTTCTTGAACTGTGTTTGGGAGGAAGCACATAAGCCCCAGCTTGCCCTACATAAAGGAATGTGTATTTACATGTCTGACCAGCTTGATCACCAGCAGAGGACAATGAAAATGCATTTACACATAAGGTGAGCAAAGCCATCAAGCTAACAAGCAGGGGAGAAGGCTGCTTAATGAAGTATTTTTGAAATAGAGACAACAGACTTTGGGTAATATAAGGGGGGCAAAGAGACATTTCAGTTATCCTTCACTTAGGGGATGAAAGCATACAGCACCCTTTTAGCTTATAAAAGCTGAATCTTGGGCTGGAAGGCAAGAGTTGCTGGAGACTTAATGTAAGTGAGAAGCCTGCTTACACAAAGATTGTAACTTGCTGAAATTAAGTTTTAGTGACTAGAAAGAGTATTTTGTTTTGTTTGTAACCATACCTGTCTTCTATTCATACTTCTTAGTATCACATTAAATCTCTGTTCTAGAGAGAGAACACAGGGGATCACAATTCTGGGTACCCCAAGCAGAATGTCACAGCATTATTCCTTCATTTTTTACATTTCCATTGCCACATCTCCCCTCCCTCCCTCCCTCCCTCCCTCTGCCCTTCTTTCCCATTTAAAAATAGAGCCCATCCCATCTGCGCATTTAGAGAATAAAGGCACTAATTTTTGATTCCTTGCTTTTCATTTAAAATGTTAGAAAATAAATTCAAAAAAATTTAGAATGGCAGTATGAACTACACATTTCATGTCAAATCAGTGTCCTATGCTAGGTAGGGGGAAAAAAGTTTGAGGCACATCCGCTTTTCCATTCTTCAGCTTGTTGAGCTAAACATGGAGGACCACATGGAATACTTTGTTTACCTGAATAGTTATGTCCTTTCTATCCTCTTGAAACTTTCATGGAGATCCTCTGAAATCCTCTGTCGAACATTTATAGGGATGGTAGCCTTGTTTCTTCGTCTGCAAGAGGAGACTTTCCGATGCCACTCTGCAATGAGTTCCACTGGCGCCAGTGCAATAGACAGGTTTGCAGCACACAGGCCCAGACAGCTTCAGGATGCTTTTAGCAGCTGGTTCTCTGCAGTCTGTCAGGAATGAAATATCAGCAAAAATCATCATTACCTGTCAAAATATTAGCAATATGCACTGCAAATTCCTTATACTTTTACCCAGGGAGACCACCATCTAAACCTTGCAAATTGCCACTGCCCATCCCCCCGCAGAGAGGTACTATAGCAATGTGCTCCAAAGCTAAAGTGAAATTAGCATTTCTTATTAAAGGTATTTGTGCGAATAACATAAGGGAGTTTTGAGACTTATCTTTCCCTTTCCATTGTTACTATAAATCTAATGCCATGTCTGTGTGTTTCAATCAGCTGTGTCTGGCATAGTGCCCTTGAGAGGTGCCCCCGCCACACCTGCCAAACATCTGACCCTGATCAAGTGGAGAAAGAAGTGGACCAGGAAGAATATGTTCAGTGAGACCCACCAGCCCTTTCTAGGTGCTGATTGAGAATACAGGGCTTGTAGGGGCCACGTTTATGACTATGGAGGACCAAGTTTGGAGAGAGCAATTGCTGCAGGAGAGGGAAATGGACTGAAAAGTGAAGTGGGAAGTGCACCAGGGCATCCTGGGTTTGCTCAGGCAACACACCCAGATATTGCAGAGCATTACCAAACTAAATGCCCAAAGACCCCAGATGCAGCCTTTCTAATCTGTGGAAAGCTTCCTGGTTGCTGTCCCCTGTAATCCCCCAACATAGGGGAGCATAGTTTGAACTCTTTACTCCTACCACTCCACACCAGGGGAAAATGAGAAACACAACTACACACATCCCGACTTGTGAAAATCACAGGATTAGCCACAGTGCACGATGTGCTTTGTAACGTGACTGAAACATTGTAATATGTTTAATACATAAACTAAATATTTCTTGTTTACTTGTGTTTTATTGGGGTTTTAGCGCTGCAAAAATATTTTTACCTTGTGTATTTGCACTTTAACTTTGTTTCCTGTTTCTTTGTACACAATAAAGTTTTATTTTTGGAAACTCAGAGTTTATTTATTAGTTTACACCAAGCATAACTGTCTCATTACATAATTTATAACAGGAGTTATTTAACATATTTAATGTAACATATTTAAGCTCCATACACACAAAAGTTCACTATTCATAAAAGCATCATGTAATACTATTGTGGCTGACAGTTAATACAGTCTTTTAATGCCTCCCTCAGTCATATAGCTTCACGGTTGGCTCTTCTAATAGCTTGAGTCTGGCGGTTCAATTCAGCAGATAGCTGGTCCACCTCACCCTTCCACTCTGGCAGTAACCTTTCCCCCCCCCCCCCCCCCCCCGTCTCTTCACAGATATTATGCAGTACACAACATATAGCTATAACAATGGGTATGTTTGCCTCACTGAGATCCAATCTAGTCAGTAAACAGAGCCAATGACCCTTTAATCTATCAAATACACATTCAACAGTGATCCTGACTTTGCAGAGTGAGTAGCTGACTCTCTCTTTGGTGCTGTCCATGTAGCCAGTCCACAGCTTTATGAGCCAAAAGAGAAAGGAGTAGGCTGGATCCTCCAGAATCACTACTGGCATTTCAACATCGCCAGTCAGAGAAAAATGTGCCTACTTGGAGCTTTTGGAAAAGTCATATGATCTTAAAGATGGGAGCATCTTGCATGTTCTGTCACCAGTCCACACTGATATCAGTGAAGTGTCCTCAGTGATCCAATAGCACTTGCATAATGATGGATAAATATCCCTTTCTGTCTATGTACTCTCTTGCAAGGTCGAGAGATGCCAGAATAGGATTTGCATGCCATCTATCACCCCACCACAGTTCGGGAACCCCATTGCTGAAAATCCATCCACCATTTCCTGTACATAGCAGAGAGTCACAGTCCTGTGCAGCAGGGTAGACTTAGATGACAACTGGTCCACTGTGGATATTCCAACTCCAAAATGATTGCCCAATTACCAATGGCAATCCAATATTGCAAGCTTCCAGACCATTATCGCCACTCACTTCTCCCCTGCCAATGAAGCTCTCATTCTGGTGTCTTTGAGCTGGAGGTCTGGAGCAAGCTCAGAACACAAATTCAGGAATGTGGCCCTTCACAGCCAAAAATTCTGTAGCCACTGCTTGTCATCCCAAACCACCATTATGATGCAATCCCACCAATCAGTACTCATTTTTCAGCCCAGAAGCAGCGATCCACCATGTACAGCTGTTTCATGAATGCCAGGAGCAATTTGCCAATTTTTTTTGTAGCCCATCATTATGGTTGAACATCTCCTCCTCCTCACCCACCCAGTTATAGTAATACTAATTGCATATCCCATATTAGCAAAAGTTGTGACGACAATTGCACTGACTCTGCAAGATCCGTGCTTCTGCCAGAAAGATAGGCAGAGATTGAAAAGCTGTGCACAGGACTGTGGAAGTTTTTAAAAGGGCACAAAAATTATGGATGGAACAATTATGAGATTGAGAAAGTGGAATTATGGGAACTTCACCCTAGTTCAAATTGCTGGTATCCCCAAAAGCACTGCAAAAATGTCCCATAAGGGACTGTGCCGGATGGTAGTCCAGGGCACACTAGGACACCTACCTTTTCATTGACACAACCACTTGTGGTGAGCACAGCCAGCGCCAACATAAGCAGCCAAGTGTGCGGGTACCTGAGCAATATAAAAAAAGTTGGCAGCTGTACACTGACATAATTTATATCAACCAACTTTGCAGTGTAGACATAGTCTGATGCTGATCTTCTCACACTTTCTTATTTTTACACTTTGGAGTTTCAGTCATGGTGACATAAGGTAAAATTTTCAAAAGCGCCAAAGTTATTTAGGAGCCTAAATCCTATTTTCAAAAGTGACTTAGGAGCCTAACTCCAACTGAGTGACAAGTTTTTAACATGCTTATATACAAATGCTAGACATCTAAATAATAAGATGGATGAACTAGAGTGCCTCGTATTAAATGAGGATATTGATATAATAGGCATCACAGAAACTTGGTGGAATGAGGATAATCAATGAGACACAGTAATACCAGAATACAAAATATATCAAAAGGACAGAACAGGTCGTGCTGGTGGGGGAGTGTCACTATATGTGAAAGAAAGCATAGAATCAAATGAGGTAACAATCTTAAATGAACCAAACTGTACCACAGCATCTCTATGGATAGTAATTCCATGCTCTAATAATAAGAAGTAGGGATATATTACCGACCATCTGACCAGGATGGTGATAGTGACTGTGAAATGCTCAGGGAGATTAGAGAGGCTATAAAAATAAAAAAACTCAATAATAATAATGGGGGATTTCAACTATCCCCATCTTGACAGGGTACATGTCTCCTCAGAATGGGAGGCAGAGATACAGTTCCATACCCATAATAATCCCACACCTTCCATGACATCTCCACATTTTCATGTCTGTGTGATAGAAGATCCACTCCTTCATTCATGTTATCCAATCTGTCTGGAAATTCCTCCATGAATCAGTGCTGATCTTAAAAGCACCCCCCTTATAAACTTACTCTTTTCCCTTTAGCTTCTTCATTAGGACTCTTGCTCTTCCTGCAATAACATCACTATGTATTTTTTTTTAAACAACCAATTTGTCTACTACTTTGGGGATAGGAAGGAAGAGTGTTTAAGAAATGTTTCAGAGTAGCAGCCGTGTTAGTCTGTATCCGCAAAAAGAACAGGAGTACTTGTGGCACCTTAGAGACTAACAAATTTATTAGAGCATAAGCTTTCGTGGGCTACAACCCACTTCTTCGGATGCATATTGAGTGAAACATATATTGAGGAGATATATATACACACATACAGAGAGCATGAACAGGTGGGAGTTGTCTTACCAACTCTGAGAGGCCAATTAAGTAAGAGAAAAAAAAAAACTTTTGAAGTGATAATCAAGATAGCCAAGTACAGACAGTTTGATAAGAAGCAAGTGTGAGAATACTTACAAGGGGAGATAGATTCAATGTTTGTAATGGCTCAGCCATTCCCAATCCCTATTTAACCCTGAGTTGATTGTGTCTAGTTTGCATATCAATTCCAGCTCAGCAGTCTCTCGTTGGAGTCTGTTTTTGAAGTTTTTCTGTTTTAAGATAGCCACCCGCAGGTCTGTCATAGAATGGCCAGACAGGTTAAAGTGTTCTCCCACTGTTTTTTGAGTATTATGATTCCTGATGTCAGATTTGTGTCCATTAATTCTTTTGCGTAGAGACTGTCCGGTTTGGCCAATGTACATGGCAGAGGGGCATTGCTGGAATTGAATCTATCTCCCCTTGTAAGTATTCTCACACTTGCTTCTTATCAAACTGTCTGTACTTGGCTATCTTGATTATCACTTCAAAAGTTTTTTTCTCTTACTTAATTGGCCTCTCAGAGTTGGTAAGACAACTCCCACCTGTTCATGCTCTCTGTATGTGTGTATATATATCTCTTCAATATATGTTTCACTCAATATGCATCCGAAGAAGTGGGTTGTAGCCCACGAAAGCTTATGCTCTAATAAATTTGTTAGTCTCTAAGGTGCCACAAGTACTCCTGTTCTGTTTAAGAAATGAGAACTGAGGGTTTGGTTTCGCTCTGAGAAACTGCACTAAAGAACCTTTGAACATGGTGTTTTCAGGAGTAACAAAATCCAAGAAATCATCACTTGGGCCTGGTCTACACTAGTCTGTTATTTCGGAATTAGCCGAAATAACTTTCAAACGTCCAAAAGCACATTCTACCACCATTCTGCACTTGCTCAGCCTATAGTTGAACTGATCCTTACTACTGTCCAGGTTGCCTGTGTACGGCTTCATGAGCCATGGCATTAAGGGGTAGGCTGGGTCCCCGAGGATAACTATAGGCATTTCAGCATCCCCAACAGTAATTTTCTGGTCTGGGAAGTAAGTCTCTTCCTTCAGCTGTTCAAACAGACCAGAGTTCCTGAAGATGCGAGTGTCATGCACCTTTCCCAGCCATCCCACGCTGATGTCAGTGAAACGTCCCTTGTGATCCACCAGTGCTTGTAGCACCATGGAAAAGTACCCCTTGCAGTTTATGTACTGGCTGCCCCGGTGTGCCGGGGCCAAGATAGGGATATGCGTTCCGTCTATCGCCCCGCCGCAGTTAGGGAACCCCAGCGCATTAAAGCCATCCACAATGGTCTGCACATTTCCCAAAATCACTACCCTTGATAGCAGCTGGTCAATGATTGCATTGGCTACTTGCAGCACAGCAGCCCCTACAGTAGATTTGCCCACTCCAAACTGATTCCCGACTGACCAGTAGCTGTCGGGCATTGCAAGCTTCCACAGTGCTATGGCCATTCACTTTTCAACTGTGAGGGCTGCTCTAATTTTGGTGTCTTTGCACTTCAGGGCAGGAGATAGCAAGTCACAAAGTTCCATGAAAGTGGCCCTATGCATACGAAAGTTTCGCAGCCACTGGGAATCATCCCAGACCTGCAACACTATGCGGTCCCACCAGTCTGTGCTTGTTTCCCGGGCCCAGAATCGGCGTTCCACGGCATGAACCTGGCCCAATATCACCATGATCTCCCAATTGCCACATGCCGTGCTTCTAGGAACGTCTGTGTCCATGTCCTCATCAGTATAGTAATCGCACTGTCGTCGCTTCCTCGCCCGGTTTTGCAGGTACTGCACATACTGCTGGATAACGTGCGAGGTATTTACAATGGTCAAAACTGCAGCAGAGATCTGAGTGGGCTCTATGATTGCCGCGCTATGGCGCCTGCACGGGTAATCCTGGAAAAAGGGCGCGAAACGTAGGAGGCCTGTTCGGTTCAAGATGGCCGATAAATGGCGGTAAATGGTTGTCTTCTGTAGCTTTCACGGAGTTGGGAAGCTCGCTAGAGCTGCAAGAGTGGGAGAGCAGAGTTTGCGGCGGAAGCTGTGCTGCTTGATTCACAGTAGCCGAAAAAAGGTGGGAAATGGTTAGATAAAAGAGTAGATAGACAGACGAGAGGACATGCGAGGTGGATTCATAGTACCAGGAGACAGGCGGTGCACCGAACTGCACTGTCTGCTGGCAGTATGGCATCTGCCGTAGCTTTCACGGAGGGAAGAGCGAGTGATGGCACACACCCAGAAACACCCGCGAGAATGTTTTTGCCCCATCATGCACTGGGAGCTTAACCCACAATTCCAATGGGCGGCGGGGACTGCGGGAACTGTGGGACAGCGTCCGACAGTGCAATGCTCTATCATTCGATGCTAGCCTCAGTACTGTGGATGCACTCCGCCGAATTCACGCGCTTTAGTGGGGACACACAACACCGAATGTATAAAATCGCTTCCAAAAATTCGAATAGAATACGTTCGAATTAATTTCGTACTGTAGACGTACTCTCAGTATAGAGGTAGACGCAACAGGCAAAATATCCAAAGAGAGCCTCTGATTCAAATGCTGAAATTGAAATAAGTAGCACTTATCTGTGCCAAAAAGTGCTGCTGGGGGGTTCCTTGTCTCCCCATTCCCACCTCGATCTCTGTCTTGAGCTTAAGAAGCAAACAGTACCTACTGTTCAAAGCATTCTTTTTGGTAAATGCTCTCTCCCTTTCATCCTGTCTTCTCCTATCAGTTTACTTAGTACTCAGTCCCTATCTCACACATACTGTACCCAGAGAAGCTCTAATATGGGACAACATAGCATCATGATATTGTGATGATAGACAGATTATAAATATATGTGAGAGCAAAGAAACTTAAAAAAAAAAGGGTCACAAGAAACACTATGCTGCAGAAATGTTTAAATGATGTGGGATTAATTCCTTAAGCATGAATAATACTCTCTCTAGACTGATTAATCATTCCTTAGTTTCACTCAAATATCTTTTCATTCTTAATATAAATAATTTAAAAGCACAGACCCTATATCTGTTTTGTGTTGTAAAGAAGCAAATTTGGGTTTAAAAGGATAGATTCCTATAGTAATAAGGGATTTTTAACAACAAAGCAATAAAAGCACATTGAAAACATGCACATAACTTAGTAATATCATACTAATACTGGAAGACTTCAGCCACTCCATGATTTTTATATTGGTAGCAATCAGAATTTCCCAGCATTTGATTGGCATGACTTTCAAAAGATGCTTTATACATACTGGGTGTCATCCAGTAGCCACTGAAGTCAACGGAGAGACTGACTTCAGTAGGTTTTGCATCAGGCCCATTATTTATTGGAAATGCACTGGGCGAATGGTGGTAACCTCTGGAAGCTTGAATGGAGTTGTTAACTATAATTTGATTCCCTTTAAATATTTTACTGCATCATAGCTTGTTTTTTTTAAATATTATAGCTATATTTCTTCTCATTTTTGCAACCCAGTTTTCTGAGCTGCTTGTTTCAGCACTCTGCTACATAAATGAAAATACCAAAGCTCACAATCAAAATAATATTAATAACATGTTTTAGCCTGTAAGAAAATAATTTTTTAAGATTAATTTGAGCTTTATTTTACTGCATCACTCTCATCCTTCACTTTGTAAGGTTCCTAAATCAGGATATTTATTACCAAGTAATAGCCTGCTGTTAAGAATTTTTTTTCTCTGAGCCTAGAGCAATTCTCTGTGTACATGTGTGCACAAAGGAAAATTGGACATTTTCTACACAACACAGAAACTACGGATTTTATTTCTAACCATCAAAAGAATTAAGTGAACAGCAGAGTCCCCCAGAGCTAGCATACCAAATCTCCTCAAAATGCATTTGAGGGGAGAGGTACCTATCTTTAATATTAATAGGCTACTGTTTGGATCTCTGGAAGGATTTTTACAGGCTTGTTCCCTTAAAAAATGTTTGAATCCTTCAAAATAAAATATTATGAAAACAAAATTGTTACTAAGAAGACAGTGCATATTTCTTAATTCTTTAAAATCTAATAATTATCAATGCTCCACATCTTACTATTTTTATTATACCAAACCCCCAAGAAAAGATGTTGCATGAAATATGAGTATGTAGGGTTTGAAACCCAGGGTAAGTTTTGAAAACACCAAGTAGAATATTTGGGGTTGAATGCCTTTGGCAAAACAATGGGTTCCATTAATCTTACATGTGATATGTATTAAAGGTATTTCATTATTAGTGTTTGCTTCTAAGCTCATCACAGTTCTGGACTGGTACTAAATTTCAAGTTTAGAAATTACTTCTTAAGCAGTACTCTCAAAAGTAATTGTTGCAAAATATAATAAGGCAGAGAAGTATTTTGTATTCTTGCATGAGGGAAAACTCCAAAATGTAGATACATCAGTATGGAAGGAGGGCAACCCTTTGTAATCTAGAGGCACCTCCTCTAAGGGTAAGAGGCACAAGTGGTTGAACTAACTACCCTATCAGTCAGTGGCATCTCTACTGAGAGTACAAACATGGTTGTCAGTGCCAGTTATGGAGGATCATAGAACTGGACAGACCACCAAATTAATTTCATATAGGCCACCATTTTGCATACCTTGACTGAACCCTGCCCACACCCTTGGGTAAAATGAAGCCAATCACATCCATCTTTAACTCTACCATGTATTCTTAAAGACCTCCCATCTTCATTTATATAACTTCCAGCTATTCCATTGTTTCCTCCCCAGAGGGGCACATGCCACACTCAGGGAAACTAATATAACCCAAGCAATGGATTACCACTTTCAAACAGTACTGATATGGGCTAGTGTGGAGAACATGGGAGATTTCTGCATTATTTTTATGAAAAATTCTGTTTCTCAGTTTATCTGTTTAATCTTGCGCTGCTTGTTATCTGACCTCAGAGGGTTAATTTCTTCCCAGAGACACTTCTTGGGAGCAGAGAATAGGCCAGTGGTGGCCAAACTGTGGCTCTTTTACCTTGAAGTGCGGTTCGTGGAGCCTCCCATGTCCTGCCCCCATTCTCCATCTACCAGACTGGGGGGGGGAGCTCTGGACCTCTGCCTTACAGCGGGATGGTGGGATAGGGGCTTCTGCCCAACGGGGAAGGGGGTCTCAGGGCTTCTGCCCAGGGCGAAGCCGGGGGGGGTGTCTCGGAGCTTCAGCCCTGCAGGACACAACTGCCAGGACTCGGGACTTCAGCAGGAGTGGAGCTGAAGCCCTGACCCTCAGCAGGTGCCTCCTGAGGGGCTGAAGCCCTGAGCCCCGGCAGATGCGCCCCGGCTCTCAAACTTCTGAAGATTGTTGTATGCGGTTCGGAAGGTCAGTAAGTTTGGCCATCCTTGGAATAGGCAATAAATGAACTGGTGTATATGTGCCACTTAGGCTATGTCTACGCTATGAGCTCGAGGTGTGATTCCTTTTCTCACATACACATACTTGCACCAGCTTCCATCAAGCTAGCAGGAGCATAAATAGCAGCATAGCCACAGAATCATGGGTAATGGCAGCAGAGGTACAGCTTACCCATGCCGAGTACATACTCACCAGTTTCAGGAGGGTACATATTTGGCACAGCTAAGCTGTATCTCCACTGCCACTACCAGTGCTACTGCGGCTATGCTGCTATTTATACTCATGGTAGCTTGATGACAGCTAGTTGAACTATGTGTACACAAGCAGGGGAATCACACCCCTAGCTTATAGCATACATGTAGCTTTAGACATGTGTGGGCAGGGTGAATGGATTATCAAGACTCTGACATCTGAATATGTCTACCTGGGTGTGATGGGGTGTCCACCCCACACAAGACCGGAAGGGGTAAATTAGGCCAGTTAACCTACAGGCTGTACCTGGAGGAAAGACAGGGAGTACTAAGGCCTAAATGGCTGATGAAGTCCAGCTAGGGGCGGAGCTGGGCCAGATTTATAAAGCCAGGAAGTTGGCAAATGAAAGGGGCTGCAGGGAAGTAGTCTGCAGTCACTTGCTGGGAGTAGGGAGGTGTGTTTGAGGCTGCAGAGAAATAGGTTGCAGTCACTCCCTGGAAGAAGGGAGGTGTGGTTAGGGCTACAGAGGCAGTAGCCTACAGTTACTCCCTGGGAGGAGGGAGTTTGTTTTGGCAAACCCAGAGGAGTAGGGAGAGCCAGAAGCTACAGAAGAGGCTCAGGGAAAGGCAGCAAGGTTCAGGAGGGAATAGACCTTGGCTGCTGACTAGAGGGTCCTTGGGCTGGAATCCAGAGTAGAGGGTGTGCCTGGGTTCCCCTGCCAGCCACTGAGGAAGTGGCACGATAGGGCAGTGAATGGGAAGACTTCTGAAGAAAGACTTTGATTCCCAGGAAGGGGAAACACGCATAATGACCTGGTCATAGGGCCAAGTCATAAAGACTTATACTGAAGAAGATGGTCAAGCCAAGAAAAATCCTTTTGCCAGGAAGGCTGATAACCAAGTAACAGATCATCTGATGGGGGACTATGATTACCAGACACATCTGATCTGGGGGCCCATGACAGAGGCAACATGCATATGATAAAAGGGCAGGAGCAGCTCTAGTCTCTCTCTCTCTGGCCAGTTCTCACTGGTATTACTTACAATTCTTCACCACATTCCTGTCCAACTTAGGCTTCTTAAAAGTACTGTAATTAATTTTTCACTGATAAAGAATCCTAGATGTGTATTTTTTTTTAAATAAGCATCCTAAATATGTCTTCTTGGACTGTCTCCACTGATAAGGACAAATGCAACTGTCACCACCAGTACTTCCTCTAGTACCCTTTCTGATGAAGATACGTGTGCTCCTTTATGATGCATGACTTTCCTCCCACTCCTCATCTGAAAACAAAGCTCAATAAAGTGATCCTATTCTGAACATAACCTTTCATTTCAGTAGCACTGTTGGCTCTGATGCTTTCAAAAATGTAAAGGTAAAGCTGGATCTATGCCTGGAATATTAACCTTTTCCCCCCTAGTCTTTGTTAAATGTCCCTTCAGTCTCAAGTTGAAGATGTAAACATCAGCAATCCTGTGATCTTTCAAGACATTATTCACCTAGGCATAGTGACTGGTTAAAAAAGAGTGTTGCAGTTCTAATCAGTAAGCTAGTTATTATGGAGTACAAGCTACCCTAGGGGCCTGGTGACACTCACTGACCTTAACAACTTCAATGAGTATATAAAGTTTTTAAATGACTAGGAGATGGACTACTAAGCATATAGGTTGCTGAAGACTGACACTGCTAATCAGTCCCATGTTAGTTGTGGGGGGAAATGTATAATATTTTTGAGGACAGGGACACTTGATTTGTTTTTCTGTTTTCACATTAAAGAAGTAAAATAAGTTTTCATCCTTGGTTTCACTCAATTCTATTTGCTTTAATGTAATTGTCAGTTCGGATCCATTGATGTTGAAAATTGCCTTTGTCCTGATCAGTAGAGGTAGTCTAAAAAAATAAAAATAAAAATGAGAATTTCAAAAGACACACAGCTTTAATCCAAATAAGCTCAGTTTATCATCTTTAAACTGATACATCTTTTAAATCCTCAGGAAAAGGCAATAATGTATTTTTAGATGTACTGAACTGGTTGTTTATAAAAGAACATATTATATACAAGCCACAGAAGTTTAGGAAGTTTGTTTGTTTGCTTGGAATACTAAATTTGTCCTACAGTAGAGAAAATGCCAGAGGCCCAAAACTTTATGGTACCTGTTCAAGCATGGGCCTCTTCCTGTCCACTTGAGAGGAGTGGACACGAAACCATATACCTGCCATGGTGACGTAATGTCTCTTCCACTACTATAACTCCTGCAACATTATTATAATTTTTATTGTAGTAGTCCTGGTCATGGACCAAGAACCCAATGTGCTAGGAGCATTAAAAAAAGAGTCAGTTTCTGACTGCCACAAATGACTTTATACTTCAACAGATAAGAGTGAGAAGTTCAGAAGGAGGATAAATATGAATGGCATTTTTTCCACTGTTCCATCTGTCTATTGATTTGCTTGGCTACAAATGTATATGATACTTCAGAGGTAAATGTTTTGTGTGTTGCAGTATTGTTTCCTTATCTTGTATCTGACACCACTGTTATTATTCATGTGGTTATTTAAACAGCTTGTACTGTGTCAACAGTTCAATTTTATTTTTAATAAAATAGAAGCTACTAAGAATGCAATGCTTCCTGTAGGGGGAGCTACTCAAATATCCATATTAAATCAAATCCTATAGGGCTTTAGTAACTCCTGTGATTTGTTTATGGTTGAATTCATATTATGGAAATGAATGTCATTACATTTTTTCCAAGTCATACTGAGTTCCACTTGTAATAAAAAAAAATTTCCTAAGGCTAAATCAGTTACTCTATTAAGGTAGTTCAAGTGGAAAAATAAATTGCTTAGATGTAAGCAAAATAAACTCATTCTTTAGTTGACTTGCAGAAGGTTTGTTGATCCTTGTTTTGCATAAGTATTGTTTAGCAAAATGATTGCCCCATATGCCCATTTTATTTTCAAGAGAATGCCCCCATTTCTCCTTAGGATAGATTCAGTTGCAAACAGTCATGTGAAAAATTCATGCACTGTCAGCTGACCACTAGGTATAACAGCTCTCCTTTTGTTAAAGGATCTCAAACTTTATAGTCTCTTCAATAAATCATGTCAAAAGTTTATTAAGATGGAAAATAAGGATTTCTCCCTGGGCTCTTTTGCCATCACTCTTAAATAGTGACAGGTTTCAGAGTGGTAACTTAAACAGTGGTAACTTATTTCTTGCCTTTAATTGTTAACAATTGTACATCAAAGATGAAGTGGATACGGAATGAGCATTGTGCAGAAGGAATCACCATTGTAAATGAGGAAAAAATCGAGGAGGTTGACAAATATATTTACCTGGGTCAGCAGCTGAGTATAGACAACTCATTCAAAGGGGAATGCAGTAGGAGGCGAAAGGCGGGGTGGGCAAGTTTCAACAAAATAAAGACCTCTCTAACGGATGATGAACTGTCCATGAAGAAAAGGAAAGAACTGTTTAACTCCACTGTTCTGCCAGCAATGATATACGAAGCAGAAAGCTGGTCGACGACAAAAGCGGAGGAAGAAAAATTCGCTGTCACCCACAGAGCAATGGAAAGGCGAATGTGTAAGATATCGCTCCATGATCATATACCGAATGAGATCAGAAGGTGTACAGAGGTGACCGATGTAGTGCAGGCAATATACGACACAAAGTGAAGATGGGTGGGTCTTGTAGTCCACAGGCAAGACAATAGGTGGACAACCCACATCAGTGACTGGATTCCCAGAGACCACAAGCTACTTCTGGGCAGACTGAAAACGCACTGGGACGATCCCATGACAAAACTCTTTGGCCAGACATGGAAAGAATGTGCTCGCAACAAAATGGTGTGGTGCTGACTTGCATTAGTGGAGGGATGAACGAGGACAAGCTGGGCAAAGGATAAATTGTTCACAAATATTTTACATGAGTATTTATGAAATCTATGGCCTGAAATAACTCTCTCAGCTTTGACTAATTATTTACATTTAATTTGACTGGAATACATAGGTTTCATTATTTTAAACTGAGAGATGCATCACAGGCTATGTGTGGGAAGATCTTGAAATTAAAACCTGTACCTCCAATTGAAGACTTCCTCTATAGTAATTTAAGGCACAGCAGGTATACTGTATTGCAAGATAACTTGGATCTCCCTGGGAAAAAAGTAATGAAGGCTCCTAAACATGGATTGGAGATTCAGAGTTAAGCTGATTCAGAATAAGCATTTTTCATTATCATCCCACCTATTTTGGCACTTTCCACCCTGGAAGGCCAGTGGAACTTTCCATTCCTGAGAGCACTCACAAAAATGTACAGCTCACTGTTTGGAAACCATACAGTTATTTTCTGTGTAACATCGTTCATTCAAGAATTATCAATAAAAGGCTTCATTGTCTGTTTAAAATCTAGGATGTCACACAAAAGTACAGTGGAAAATAAGGAGAGACAAGAATAGCAAACTAGGTAAGAATGAGTCAAGCTGTGGGTAAAAGCTAAGAGCAGGTGGGGAGGGGACAGAGAGAAAAAATAGCAATTTTCATGAGGGACAATGAAACAAAAGATTAACTCTGCAGCAGGAAAACTATTTATTTACTTTGGAAGGTTTGTATTTTATCAGCGATTAACAAAGCTGATTTGCTTATGTGTAAACTGATTTAAATCAATGTCCACAAGCCAGATTCTGATATCCTTTCTGACATTAAATAGCACCATATGCCGCAATTATTGCTATTGAATCAAATAGGACTACTCATGGAGTAAGTGCTACTCATATGAGTAAGGGTACCAGAATCTTTCCCTATACTGGTTGAGGAAATCAACAGATTTGATAGTTCAAATTATCACATCCTCATTTGTATTTTACAGTACCTAGTCCTACTGGACCCGATCATGACTGGGGCCTCTAGACACTATCATAATATAAATACACCTCTACCCCGATATAATGCGACCCGATATAACACGAATTCGGATATAACGCAGTAATGCATTGCTCCGGGGGGGGGAGGGGGGGCGAGCGGGGTTGCGCGCTCCAGCAGATCAAACAAGTTCGATATAACGTGGTTTCACCTATAACGCGGTACGATTTTTTTGCTCCCGAGGACAGCGTTATATCAGGGTAGAGGTGTATTAAATAAAGAATGCTTGAATGTTCCATTTTATTTACAAATAGAAATGATATCAAATATAATGCAGCAAAAAGTTGTGAATATGCTTTTAAATTAATCAAAGCTATCCTTCATTTCTGGTAAAACTTGCTAGCTTGACTTTGTGTAAGGAAAAATGGAAATCGCACACACATAACCCCTGATAATTGTCCTTAAAAAATATATCAAATATTCTAAAGTAGAAGACTTTTAGTCTTGATTCTCAAGGAATTCAAAAGTTGTGAGGAGTTATTTGAAATGTTAATGCATAGCTACCACTTATCTTTACATACCTAAATACAAGATAATAGCATTTTCAGAAATAGTAATAGCTACAGACTGTGCATAGAGGTTATTTATTTCAGATTTGGGGGACATTGTTTTTTGAATGACTAAAGGTGAATTCTCCTAAAAATGGAAAATACTCTTACTAAAAACTAGGGGTTTTTAAGATTTTGTGGTTTTCCTCTCCCTTTCTTCAGGGATGATGTTGTTAAGCAGCACCTATATTTCAACATGTATTACTAAATCACCAGGCCTGCATTCACCTGGCTATGGCTGTTGTACTGTCAAAACTCACAAACCAAGAACTATGAACTAAGGCCTCCATCCTGTAATCTCTAACCTTTACTCAAAGTTAAGGACATGCATAAGTGTTTGCAGTAGTGGGGCTTAAGTTAACCTTTGTGAGCTATAACTATAAGCAATTATTTGTCTGGCAAATCAAATAGGTGAGTTTGCTAATGCTGCTGAAAAAGCATCACAGAGTTCTTCTACAGTTAGGTTGTCTATCATGGTTTCTCTGCCAATTTGAGCCCAGCATTGTTTTTTCCTACTGTTTGATTCACATTCAAAAACAAAAAATAGTTAATCCCAATATTGTTCAAAATTTTTTGGAGCACTCATATATTCCCAAAAAATAACAAAGCAGAACCCTATTAACACAATAATAGTACTCTCTGTGATGCTCTGTACCTCGGGGAACACCCTGCACCCCCATGTTTATCCTTATAATATGATTGTGTGGTATCCAGTGCAAAGTTTGTCATGTTGGGTGTCTTCGGAAGGCTCATGATGCACTGAGCATTGTTGTTATAGTAATGTTATAGGTTGTAATTTCATATATATAGTTATGTGGCTGAAAATGTGTCCTCATGGCTTAAAACAAGCCCAGGCAAAACTCTCCAGGAGCAGAGGGGCAGTTCACACCTCATCAGGGCATGTATGGGACAAACCCAGCCCAACTCACAGGAACAAAGGACACTGGCCTAGGCAGCAACAAAGGATCAGTTGGACTCTCGAGTGAGTCACCCCCCTTCCCTTGGTCAGTTTGGGACTACGATTAGGTAATGCTCACCTGACTCTGAAGAGAGAAAGCAAAGCCAAGAGGGAAGAAAGGACATGATAAAAGGGAGAGACGCTTGCCATGCTCTCTCTCTCTCTCTTCCACCTCCATCTACGGACACCGCCACCAAGTGATTGAAGTGCTGATCAAAGGGGAGAGCCTGGCTGAAGGGCAACCAGCCAGCTTGTGGTAAGAAGCATCTACGTTTGTAAGGGCACTGAAAGTGTTAAGGTCAGCTTAGAATGCATTTTGCTTTTATTTCATTTGACCAAATCTGACTTGTTGGGCTTTGACTTATAATCACTTAAAATTATCTTTTGTAGTTCATAAATTTGTTTGTTTATTCTACCTGAAGTAGTGCGTTTGGTCTGAAGCGTGTCAAAGACTCCCCTTGGATAACAAGCCTGGTACATATCAATTTCTTTGTTAAATTGACAAACTCATATAAGCTTGCAGCGTCCAGCGGGCATTACTGGACACTGCAAGACAGAGGTTCCTAGGGTTGTTTCTGGGACTGGAGATATTGGCTAATGTCATTCGGTTGCACAATCCAAGCAGCGGCTGGCCAAAAGTGCTCACTCACGTAACTGGGAGCAGCTTACATGCTAGAGGCTGTGTGTGAACAGCCCAGGAGTGGGGGTCTCACAGCAGAGCAGGATAAGGCTGGCTCCCTGAGTCAAGGATTGGAGTGACCTAGCAGATTACCAGTCCAGATAACACCAGGGGAATGTCACACTCTCCTCTGGACATGAATCTACACCAAATATACCTTCACTTCATAAACTACTATGCATGGATATGAGTCAACAGTGTGCCCTTGCTGCCAAGAAGGCTAATGGCATTTTGGGCTGTATAAGTAGGGGTATTGCCAGCAGATTGAGGGAAGTGATCATTCCCCTCTATTTGACATTAGTGAGGCCTCATCTGGAGTACTGTGTTCAGTTTTGGGCCCCACACTACACGAAGGATGTGGAAAAATTGGAAAGAGTCCAGCAGAGGGCAACAAAAATGATTAGGGGGCTGGAGCACATGACTTATGAGGAGAGGCTGAGGGAACTGGGATTGTTTAGTCTGCAGAAGAGAAGGGGGGGGGGGGATTTGATAGCTGCTTTCAACTACCTGAAAGGGGGTTCCAAAGAGGATGGATCTAGACTGTTCTCAGTGGTAGCAGATGACAGAACAAGGAGAAATTGACTCAAGTTGCAGTGGGGGAGGTTTAGGTTGGATATTAGGGAAAACTTTCACTAGGAGGGTGGTGAAGCACTGGAATGGGTTACCTAGGGAGGTGGTGGAATCTCCTTCCTTAGAGGTTTTTAAGGTCAGGCTTGACAAAGCCCTGGCTGGGACGATTTAGTTGGGGATTGGTCCTGCTTTGAGCAGGGGGTTGGACTAGATGACCTCCTGAGGTCCCGTCCAACCCTGATATTCTATGGTTACACAAGGTATCAATCAGGTAAAAGAATGAATAATGAACTCATAAAAGTTATTCAGCCATAGAGCTCAAAAAGCCTTGAATAGTCAAGAGTCTTTCTGACATTATATAGTCCTGGGAGGGGCATATTCCAAATGCTGAGAGTGACCATGACAGAGTCATATATATATATATTTTTAAAGACTGATCAATGGACTCTGGGCATGAAGACCATATGGAAGGAACCATTTTGGAAGTGAGAGAGGGGTTCTGTTTGTTTTTTAAACAAATATTCACTTTTCAATGCCTGGGGGAGTAGAGGACGGGGGAGGGAAACAGGGTATTTTTCAAGTTTGTTCCATTGGTTAGTGTTTCTAGAGCATCCTGAGGTGCCTCAGTCTCTTCTGCACAACAGTCAGAAAAACATTCACTGTTTTAATCTTAACTAATGTACTAATCACGCTGAATATAAAAAAATGTAATGCCATGCTTTTGCTTCCATCTGTGACTTTGTCAGTCTAGAACTTGTGGCTTGATTCCGGACACATTTATTATCAGAAACATTTAGCTCAGAGAATGACTCTGACAACAACAGAATTTCCTAAGCAGGTGAACCCGCTTGGCTTGTGTGTTTTTAAATAGTTTGGTTGGCGTGTGACTACACAGCAGGAATACTGTTCCCTTTAGCACGACCAAACGCTGGCTGCCAGGCTGAGGCGGCTCGGAGAGCCTTTCATGCAAGTGACTTGAGCTAATTTATAAACTTGCACTTACAATCATTCAGTTTACGGTCAACACACCGTGCCCCACACACGGTGCGGGGGGAAGGGGGCACGACGGAACTGCACGAAGCAGGGCGAGTTGCGGGCAGGCTGGCTGAGGCGAGCTGGTGGCTGCCCGGGGCAGTTGAAGTGGACGCTAGGTGGGCACCGGGCTGACGGGGGGAGTCACTAGGTGACAGTTGGTTGCGTGGGGCTGGTGGCTGCCGAGGACAGCGGGGCTGCGTGGGTAGGTGGCAGTTGGGGGGCACTGGCAGTTAGCGTGCGGGGGGGAGGGGTAGTGCGGGTAGGGGAGCGACTGCCCCGTGTTGGCGGGCTTGGGAGAAGCCTGGCACCGCTACGGCCCCTACCTGAGGCGGCTGCTACCACCACCACCCTCCGGCCGCTGCCGCCTCCGCCCGGGGAGCAGGACCAGGGAAGGCGGCGGGCGGCCAGCTGCGTGCTCCGCAGGAGCCACAGCGCCTTCAAGCGGCCAGAAGGCTCACGCACAGCTCAGTCCCGCCCGCAGTTTAGCCCAATGCTGGAAGCCTCCCGGCAGAGCATCGGGCCGGCTATGAGATGAGTGACGTTTAGCAGCCCCGCCAAAATGGCTTCCAGAGGCTCAAATTCATCTGTCTGCTACATCGGGCCTCAACTCTCGAGTGTCTGAAGTTCTGTGCGCGCGTGTGCACAGTCAAATCCCTTAATCTGCACCTGCAGCTTTGGCTATTTGCATGAGCAATTTGCCTGTTAGATGCATAATTTGTCCTTTCCACATACAATTACTTGTTTGGCATATACACTTGTGATAATTACACAGGCAAATTAGACATACCACTGGATATCGTTTTTACACATGCACAATTTACAGAATCCTCAGCTCATTAATTTCTTAGCAAACTCAGTACTCATTTCTTCCTTTTAATAGCAACAGCACCAGGAAAAAGATGTGCCAGGCCCACCCAACAAACGGGAAAATCTAGATTCTATAGACTGAGAGGCATAGAAGGTTCTGCAGTTCCAGTTCTCTTCTCCTTCCAGCTAGAAGCAACAGAACAAAGGGAAGGATATTGCCATCATAAAGGAATAATGCAATGTTTTTAAGGTAATAAAATAACTTCCTTCCACCAATAACACCCCCAATAGGAAGAAAAAGTTCCAAGATCTGTGTGTAGTAGCCATTGTTATGTAAAGTTGTGGTGCAGGGCTGTAAAGACAAAACAATATCCTCCATTTTGGAAGGCTGGGTTCTGGAGAACAGAATGGATGGCAGCTGGCTGTTGTTAACAGCAGGTGTTTATTGGTATATTGTTCATTGACAAACAAAAATCTTAATTAACACAGTTTGTTTCCCCAGTGGTGCTACTTGCCCTTTGAGTACACAGAATTCAGCTGAACTCAAACTCAAAACTAGGAAATGAAGAGTTAAGGTGATACAAGCCTAAATCTCTGAAAAGCAGAACATATGTTAGTGGACATGTCCCCCTCCCTGGCAAACAATTTTATTTCTGCCCCCTAGAGATGGCTACAGTGCACCTGTGCCGGTAGTCAAAGACCCCGCAAATAAATGTCCACAGTTCCACCTAAGTGGCTCAGAGGTGCACATTTCCTCTCTGTCTTGGGGAAACCTCCTCTGATTAGCAGCCACGGGGAAAGCAGGACAGTGTATGGTATTTGGCTTGTGTTCCACAGATTTGAATTGCAGCATTTATCCTTATACACTTCTGCTATTATTCACTATGTTAAGTGCAGCTGTATTGAATGATAGATTAGTTGGAGCGTGTTGGCAAAGATGTTACTGTGACTGATGAGTCACCTGTACCATATAAAGTCAAACATTCCCTTATTTCAGTGCTGATTTCTGTATGCTTTTTCAGTAGATGCACACAATGGTGGCTCTTTGCTATAGGGATTGTCAGTAGTCTGGTGGTATACATGATAGTGGTCTGCAGGGCTTAGTGAAGGGTAAATGAAAGCAATGTCTCAGAAAGAGGGTGAAGGGGTGATACAAACCACCCTCCGACATGCAAAATCTGTGTAGTGAGTTCTGTGTTTGAGTATTGGCCAATTCCTGTCACCTGACCTAACTCCAAATTTGCCATAGTAAATAGAAAGGATTGTAGCTATGTCTATACTACAGCTATGTTGCTGTAGCTGTGCTGCAGTAGTCTGTGCTTCCCACAGCAACAGAAGGGTTTTTTCCATCACTGCAATGTTCCCTCTCATTTTTTACATCCACATATGGAAAGAATTTTGCTATGTGCACCAATATGGAGGTGATGTGTGGGATGGGTCTGAGAGGTTTGGAGTGTGGGAGGGGGCTCAGGTCTGGGGCAGAGGGGGATGAGGGCTCTGGCTGGGGGTGTGGGCTCTGGGGTGGAGCCGGGGATGAGAAGCTTGAGGTGTGGGATGGGGCTCAGGGCCAGGGCAGAGGGTTGAGGTGCAGGCTCTGGGGTGGGGCCGGGATGAGGGGTTTGGGGAGCAGGCTGTCCCCGGACTGCAGCAGGGAGAGAGGACTACCCCCAGCCCTCTTTCGCCGCAGCAGCCCAGGGCTGGGTGAGGTGCCTCTCTCCGCCTGCGCGGCCCTTGATAGCCTGCTGCGCAGCCACGCATCTTAGAGGGAACTTATCATCACTTTAGTTAATTCACTTCTCTAAGAAGCGGTAACTAGGCTTGAGGCGGTAACTAGGCTGATGGGAAGAATTCTTTCATCCTCCATCTGCATCTACGATGGGGGGTTAGGCTGTTTAACTAAGTTGCTCAAGGTTGTGAGTTTTTCTGAAATTTTCGCACACCTGAGTAACGTAGCTAGGTCAAGCTAAATTTTAAATGTAGGCAGGCCTCAGACTTTGTGCTACAGTGCTCATGTGTTCTGTAGCATCTGTAAGGATAGTGTGCTAGTACATGTGCTATTGGTGTGTTGGCAGGAGGGGGTGGCATGTACCTTAACTCTATATTTTCTGCTTTTCAGAAGTTTGTGTTCAGATGAACTCACTGTTCTGGAAGTGCGTATGGCACCACTGGGCAACTGTAGTTCTGCATTAGTGAATGTCCTAGAGTTTTGTTGTTGTTATATCATTTTGTGGTAGATAGATATCATGTAGGTTTGCAGATGTAACTGAGGCTAGGTAAAGGATGCTATGTGGTTCCTACGGAACCATGTCCATAGCTGAATCTCTTGATCCCATATCAGCTCTATCAGGAGACAGCGCCTCCTCCTCCCACATCCAAGAGAATGTAGAAGGGGTCCCTCCCCTACTGTCAATAATCAGCCACATGTCAGGACATAGGACAGGTTATGTCTCCCTTACCTACCCCAAACAGCCTGATGCCTTTGTCTTTAAAACTAAAAAAGTCTCCTGTTTCCAATCACTTTCCACTATTCTGGAGTGGACCTTTACAGACTTTGTCCTTTCCTAAAGCACAGCAACAACAATACCTTGCCCAGTTGTGTGAAGAGCACACTTTTTTTCATGCTCTGGGCATCTGTCCTGTTGTCCCCCACCCACCTCCAGATTTTCTCCAAGTTACTATTCAGTAAAAGAATCTTAGAATTTAGTGAAAATGGACAGAAAAGTGAAAAATACAAAAGGAGGAGTCTTGTTTTTGGAGATCAGGCAGTTGCTGAGATTAAAGAAAGAGGATGCCTGGTTGGTTTTGAAAATGCCAAAGGTTCAAACAGGGTTAGCCAGTTTGCCAGTTACTTGGATTTTTTTCTTCCAGGTTCACAAAACAGAGCAAACCTTGAATTCAGGCTCAAGTGATTATGAATGAACCTTTCACACATTTATAACCTGTTTTAGAATCTACTGCTGTTTTAACTTTTAAACTTGCGGTGTTTGCACTAATAGTGAACTATAATGGATGTTTTCTGAGCTGCCATATTCTCACAGATAGCTGTCTGCTCTTCCCCTCCCCACTGCCACGGGTAAATTAATCCCTGCCTATACCTTTTCAGGCCCTAGTCCAGCAAAGCACTTAAGCATATGTTTATAGTTAAGCACTTGAGTATTTTATTGAAATAAACAGGACTGTTTATCTTAAAGTTAAACATGGGTTTTAGAACTTTGCAGAATTGAAGCTTTAATGAGTCATTTGCTTGACAATTAATTATCACAGAATTTCATACAACTTGTCACTAGGATTATTCTGTCAATTTTTTTTTTTAATGAAATGCCTACAGCAAGTTTTTCTGAGCCAAAATCCAGACTTGCTAAATGGCTCTTTTAAACTCAGCTCATGTATACCATATATAACACATTCATTACTGTAGCAAATATAACTGAGTAATTTAGATATCACAATCTGCAAAGCAGACAAGGATAGCAAACTGAGAGGACATATGTCAAGATCATCCAGGGTCATAATCAAACAAAGGGAAAAAAACAACAACATTCAAACCATATTAAAGGTGACTATAATATAGTGTCATTTGCACCAAGAGTAGCCTATCTCTACCTCCCTAATGGTTTTAATAGCATATAAAAGTCTATAATTTAACTTGTTTGAGCATGTTATCGTTCAAAAGCAAGCAAATTATGCAAATAAGAATATTATTAAAATGGTACTAATTTGAGTCTCTAAGAATACAAAGGTACAGCTCAAATGTTATGTTCTCATTAGTCACACACAGTAGAACATGATGCAAAGTAGGTATTTTCTCTCTTACAAACAAAACAGCTTGAGCAAACAAAAGCTTGCCCATCAATTCACTGGAAAAAAAACTGGTCAGTTTAACAGAGTGGATCCTATTAAAAAAATTAGTGATAAAAAGAAAAAAAAGAGGTTGCTAGTGGAAAGGACAGTCTCACAATCTCTCCACAGTGAAAAACTAAGTGCCTATCAGCTGTCTCATTATTTCACATGAAATATAGAAACCCAAAACTTGCTATAAAGATAGCCTTGCTTTCATAAGTACTCCATCACTCAGTGCAAAACGAATGCAGACAGACTCTCTGTAGCCTTAAAGAATAGCTAATTTACTTCAAGCCCTAAAATTAACAGCTATGACTATATCATTGCAATAAATAAGTAGGAAACTACAGTGACTATTATGTCTATAGTAAATAAGACTATAGACATCTACTGTAGAAAACTGTGAGCTTGAAATGGCACACCGGTATTCCCTTACTCATATCTGAAAAGTGGCTCATTGGTATTCCAGTGGGAATCTTACTTTTTGGAGGGGGGGGAGGGGGTTCTTCAGTATTTCTCTATCCTGGATTCTGAGCTAAAAATATTATTTTTTATTTTTGAAGCTGATTGTCTTATGAAATATTTCACTAAAACACTGCTAAATATGACAATGTTAATTTACTGAGAATTGTTGCAGACATTTGGGAGAAGTTTGTGCAGATGTTCAAAAATAAATAGAAAATTATTATTTTAGGAAGAAAAAGTAATGGATTTAGTACATCCCAGGAAAAAATGAAAATCTTTTGTTCGCTAGTTTTGCTTTCTTGGCTTATGCTATTGCACAACAGGTGCTGTGGTGTTATTTCAATATTAATGACTACTTGCCTCACCATTCTTTTTATGTGAATTAATGAGAAAAATACATGGAAAGAGTTACAAGGCCTCTTTAGAATGATGTTCTTTCTTTCTTAAATGTGATTGCAAATGCAGAGGATCTGCTCCAGAGCCCCATGGACCAGCTCCAGAATGGAAGAGGTTCCACAGGCTAGTATAGACTATCAAGTATTTTGCTTTTTCTTCCTGTCTTTGAACTAAAGGCACATCCCTCTTGTTTGTTGTCATTCCCAGAAGAATAACTCTCCATAGATACGCTTCTGGGAGTAGCATCACATCATCTGCGGGCCACATGACATCCTTTGGAGATATAATGCCTTCCATAGAGTTGGCATGCTATACCAGGGCAGGGCCACAGGATATTTCCACTGTGGTTAGTGGGAAAGTTTAGAGCAGGTCCTATTTCCAATAATTAATTTTTAACTCAGTTAATCAACCTCTGGCATCAATCGTATTTATTTAATATAAGTATAGCATTATATGAGTGCTAAGTATTAATAATAAAGTTGTGACCAGTCTAGGCAAATTACACTGGTGTATGCAGGTCTGCTGTCACATCAAAGGCAGTAATAACCCTTAGCATGTATTCTAACACAAACAATTACATTACGGTGAAGTTAAGGTTGCAGGCACATACCAGAATGTTGCCCTTTCACAACAAACCTCGGATAACTACCATATCCTTGCATGGTGTCAAGTATCAGGGGGTAGCTGTGTTAGTCTGTATCTACAAAAACAACAAGGAGTCTGGTGGCACTTTAAAGACTAACAGATTTATTTGGGCATAAGATTTATTTGTCCAAATAAATCTGTTAGTCTTTAAAGTGCCACCAGACTCCTTGTTGTTACCATATCCTTAATTATCCTAGTAGAGTTAAGACAGTATGGTATTCTCAGATAGATTTAAATATATTCAGGAAGATTTTGTGTTCAGCTGGGTATCTTTAAGTGAGAGAAGTCAGTTAAAGAAGTGCTGTTGAAAATATTTATGCACCAGTTGTCCAATTCTAGTTCATTAATATCTGGCCTGGAAGGTTATTTGCAGTTGTTTTCTGTGGGTAAATACCAGTATAATAAGGGCCACTGATGATGACTTTAGACATCTGTAACTGCTAGCCCATGAAGATTGGAGAAATCATACTATAAATTATTTCTGTTTTGTTGTATGACTCAGTCATGCATTTATGCACGCAAACCTTGTTTTTAAAATTATTTCTTACTACTTAAGAAAATGTCATTTTAATTAAGAATTTACACCATGTTTCTCCATTTAAACTTTTAAAAAGAGGACCAGAGCACATTTCTGCTTTGTATTTTAAAGTGGTTTTCCCTGTGTGCACCTTGACAGAATGTAACATAGTATTTGGATGTGTATGGAAAGTGAATTGTTTATGGAGTACATCTTAAAGTATGTTTATTACAGTTATTCTTCAGGGAACCCAATTTTTAATATATGGTTATAACCACTTTATTTGCACTTCCTGATTACTATTCATTGTAATGGCATGCTGTGTCTCCCTACAGCTGTGAGTTTTGGCTTTTGTTGTCTCTGCTGATGCAGAGTTAATGTTCTGGTGATTATCTGAGGGTGAGTGTAGCTTTTTGTGAAAATGCAGTTGTGACACTTCCCAGGCATAGTCATGGTTTTGAGAAACCTCACCACCACCTGCCCTTAGTGATGAACACTGACTTCCAGGTCTCCATAGACCTAGCCCTCTCTCATGTATGCTAGTGACACACACACACTCATGAGCCATTCTGTCAGCATCCCCCTGTGTAGTATCCAGCCCGTCTCTGGACTGTTACCGAAATAACCAAGTAAGCTGTCTCTGAAGAGACAGTGTATGCGAAGCTTAACTGGCATAACTCAGGATCAGGTCACTTATAACATAGCACTGGAATCTACTTATAGTGAAAACAAATATAACTTTATTTGCAAAGATTAAGAGATATTGAGTAAGGATAATACCAGGTTACATGAAGAACAAAAGGGATAACATGATTCTTAGGTCTAAACTTAATGTTAGCAGGCTAAAATCCTTGTCCAAAACAGTTTCTCACCTAAAGCAACCTCCCAGCGTCACTAGTCCTTCATGTCCAGGATCCAACATTCATGAATGCAAAAAACACTGTCCTTTTTTCTTCTCAGGGTTACTCTTTCCTTCCTCTTATATCTCAATAAATCTTTCACGTGCCCCTTCTGACATGTAGCCCCAGATAACTCTTCTCCCCCATTGCTTGTTCTCTGGTGTGCTCCCCCCTGTTGGTTCACAACCCCGTCAACCTGTTTTTCCTGTGTTGTCTTAATTTACATGTGGCAGAGAGAGGTCTCCTGTCTAAGGAACACACTGTTTGTCAACTGTCTACCTTTCAGTAGGTGCAGATAACTCCTTACACACCAACCGTACATATATCACGCAATGCTTATGATCAGTAATAGAGCTTTCATTTGCTACCTTATAGGACATTCTTTAGAGATAAATATTATGATAGCAATGTGTTAAGTAGGGTGAGTTTGTCGAGCTCAATAGGCATTGCTGTTAAAGAACACTGAACCCTTTGCAGTTGGCATTGAGGCTTTCTTAAGGTCACAGCAACCTTAACTCTGAATTTCTTGGCTTCCTAAATATTCCCTTCAGCTATCAATTTTCCAGTTCTGGTGTGTTCTGCACTATTATCTATCTTTCTTATTCTTCATGGTAATATGAATTAGGTGAGAAGTTTCTAAGAAAGAAAGGTCTGTTCTCTGCTATCCATGAGATGTCAGGTATAATTAAGACAAATGGTGATGAATAGAAGCCACAGAGGAAATACGTCTCTCATATTTAATTCTTACACCAACTTTCTTCTTATATTGATATATTGAAGGTTGTTCTTTTTAATGTGGCTGCAGATTTGGACTAATTATCCAGCAATCATTGCATGGACATAAATCAGTTGTTCATCCTAATACTCTCATCTATATCTACTTGACAGAAGCTTCATCAATATTCCTAAACAAGGTCTTGCAAAGAACAGAATATTTCAGCATCCATGTTCAGACTGTCTTGGGCAGGATATTTTTTTATAATTTAATTCATATAGTCAGTATCTTATTTGTCATTTGTACATATGTATCTTGACATTCCCCCTTCTTCCCCCCCCCCAAAGTCTTCATCAGCAACATATCTGATATCAGGCCTTTTGATTTTATTTAGGATTTTTCCTAACTGGCCTTAGATCTGGGGTGTTGGCTTTTGTTTATTACAACTCAGATGCTTGACCTGCCTCTGGTTTTTTTCTTATTACCATTGCAGTAAAGTTGTTGCCTTTCTTCATCCCACAGATAAGGGACAAAATCTGATTTTAATTAAACAGTTCAGCTCAGATCCAGATTTTTTTGTAGCTGTCTCTGATAAATTCTTGCCCAGTACGCTGTCATCTATATACATGGTCTATCTAAATTTGGTGTAAATCTATGTATGTAACATCTCACCTCCAAGCTTACACCATCTGACTTACACCATCTGTTCTGATTTGCTTTTGCCTAGTCTACAAGGTGTCTAAGATCACTATTGCAGTTATACTAGCAAACCTGTCAAGTTAGGGAGTGCATGCCACCCCTTAGGCCATGGAGCCAAACTGCACAGAATAGAGCTAACCTTAGATTAGTTGTCAGGGCTATTTCATTAATTTCCCTTATTCCATGTCTTAAATGTCTGCCCTGTGAGTTTTCTCTGAGGGTCTTGTTGTTTTAGTTCAAGTACTGTAGAGGCAATGCCATTATCAGGGTAGACTGGCTCAAGGTGCTTAGCATACTGAAAGCCTCCTGACCTGTCTTGTAAATGGCCAGAATTTTCTCCTGGGTGGGAACAATTTTAACTTACTTTTTTGATTGTTCCAAGTCAGACGAATATATAGGCCATTCCCTAGACAAGGAAAGATGCCTTTAGGGAGGAGGCTTGTTAGAGGTCCGAAAGGGTGAGGGATCTGCACTGTGAAGAAGACATTTCCATTGTGATTTGTATTTGTAGCAAGCATCCTAGCCTGTGACGCAGACAACCTGCACTATCCCACTATCCAAGAGACAAGGTTTTGGAAATGAATCTGTCTTACTTCAAATCTTTAGAGACGAAGAATAACTTATTTAATGAAATGCTATCTGAATTTCATATCCTGAAATAGGTAATACTATTGGCCTTGATTCCACCCTCTCCTATATCACTTAAGTCCAGAAAAGAGCAGCTGTTACACAGCTTGGATGCTTGCAGGACTTAATTTTTCTATAATTCTTAGAAAGTGACATGTAAAAATTACTACTTTGTCATTTATTTTATGAAAATTCTTTAGAAGCAAACTGATCAGTGTCTAATTTTGTTATGCCAAAGGACAGTAAACTTTTGTGTAACACTGCATCCTATCCTATATAGTGGGGGTAGTCAATGGGAATGCAGGCCAAATCCAGACCGCTAGATGGCTTTTGAACAGACCCCAAAATCATTTTATTTATTCATTATTGTTATTTTTATTATTATTTTCTCTGGAGACTGGATCTTGACTATACCTTCACCAAGAAATTTGGACCTTGACAAAAAATAATTGACTCCCCCTGCTATGTAGCTGAGCTCCATCTATAGCAAATTGTTGGTGTAATTTTTATCTTGCATTCTTTGCTTCCTTCCGTATGCAATGTGAGTGCACATTAAATGAAAGCAGTACATTCTGTGTTATATCACGGATTCATGACCTAAATGCATTATTGAGTAGATCCATTCACAGTACATAACCTTTATGATATACATTGTCATGAATATCTGTTAATAAGTTCAAATTCAGATACATTTTAATGTATATAGTTCCCAAAGGATCCAATTACGTGTGGATAACAGGAATGTTTGTTGATATAAAAATATGTAGCTTGCTATTATCTCTCTTAATAGAGAGAGATGGTGGTATGTACAGACGCTCCCTGGGTTACGCAAGACCCGACTTATGCAAATTCGCACTTACGGAAAAAGTTCCATAAGCCAGAAATAGGATTTTCGAGTTACGGAAATTTTTGCGTAACGTACGGGTATACATTTCCGACTTACGCAAAATTCGAGTTACGCAAGGCTTTCTGGAATGGAATGATTGCGTAAGTTGTGGGGGGGGGGGGCGTCTGTAACAGTTTTATTGGCACAAGCGTGGGATGGCTACATTACTCAGTTAGGCCCTGATCTTGTGTGGTCCTCAACTCCTCATGAAATAGTTGGAGATTCTTAATGTTATGCAGATTATCCAATACAATTGCTAATAAAAACCTTTCTTATCAAGCACTACACACCACCATGTATTGGGATGGGGAAGAAACGTTTTAGAAGGTGCTTATCATTTTAACACTTTTTTTTCCTGTATGCTTCCACCTGTAAAACCACGCTGTTTTTGTTACTGTGGGTTCAATTCCTGCAAGATGCTGAGCGCTGGCAATTCATGTTAGATGTCAGTGGGAGTTGAAGGTGTACACCAGGGGTCGGCAACCTTTCAGAAGTGGTGTGCCGAGTCTTCATTTATTCACTCTAATTTAAGGTTTCACATGCCAGTAATACATTTTAACGTTTTTAGAAGGTTTCTTTCTCTAAGTCTATAATATATAACTAAACCGTTGTTGTATGTAAAGTAAATAAGGTTTTTAAAATGTTTAAGAAGCTTCATTTAAACTTAAATTAAAATGCAGAGCCCCCGGACCAGTGGCCAGGACCCGGGCAGTGTGAGTGCCACTGAAAATCAGTTTGTGTGCCGCCTTTGGCACGTGTGCCATAGGTTGCCTACCCCTGTTGTACACACTGCCTGGACTGAGCCACGTGTGAAAGCATCACAGTGAAAGGGAAAAAAATTCCTTATACATTTGTAAAATCTCATTATTTTATTTATTTAAATATTCTGAGAACCAGGGTGCTGCAATTTTACTGTTTGATATCCAGGAGAACTGGAGAAGGGCATGCATAGTACATATCTTTAAAAAGGGGAACAAAGAGGACCCAGGCAATTACAGACAAGTCAGCCTAACTTCGATACCTGGAAAGATACTGGAACAAGTTATTACATAGTATGTTCATAAGAACCTAGAGGATAATAGGGTGATACAATAGCCAACATGTAGTTGTCAAGAACAAATCAGACGAAACCAACCTCATTTCCTTTTTTTAACAGGGTTACTACTCTAGTGGGCTGGGGGAAAGCAGCAGATGTGACACACCTTGATTTTAGTGAGGCTTTTGACACAGTGCCATGTGACATTCTCATAAGCAAAAAGCAAACTGAGGAAATGTGGTGTGGATGACATTACTATATGGTGGGTGCACAGCTGGTTGGAAAAAAACATACTGAGAGGAGGTTGTCAATGGCTTGCTGTCAAACTGGGAGTTCATATCTGATGGGAGCCTGCAGGGACCTGTCCTGGGTCTGGTACTATTGAATATATTCATTAATGATTTGGATAATGGCCTAGATCAGGGGTGGCCAACCTGAGCCTGAGAAGGAGCCAGAATTTACCAATGTACATTGCCAAAGAGCCACAGTAATACATCAGCAGCCCCCCCATCAGCTCCCGCTCCCAGCACCTCCCACCCACTGGCAGCCCTGCCAGTCAGTGCCTCTCCCTCCCTCCCCGCACCTCCTGATCAGCTGTTTCGTGGCATGCAGGAGGCTCTGGGGGGGAGGAGCGAGGGCACGGCAGGCTCAAGGGAGGGGGCGAGAACGGGTGGATGGGGGCAGGGCCTGTGGCAGAGCCAGGGGCTGAGCAGTGAGCACCCCCCGGCACATTGGAAAGTTGACGCCTGTAGCTTCAGCCCCGGAGTCTGTGCCTATACAAGGAGCCGCATATTAACTTCTGAAGAGCTGCATGTAGCTCTGGAGCCACAGGTTGGCCACCCCTGGCCTAGAGAATATGCTTATAAAATGTTGATGATGCCAAGTGGGAGGGGGTTGCCAGCACTTTTGAGGATGAAATTAGAATACAAAACACACTTGACAAACTGGAGAATTGATTTGAAATCAACAAGATGAAATTAAATCAAGTGTAAAGTACAACATTGAGGAAAGAAAATCAGATGCACAAATTCAAAATGGGGAATAGCTGGCTATGCAGTAGCACTGCAAGAAAAGGATCTGGGGTTATGAGTCCAAATTGAGTCACAATATTGAATATGAGTCTACAATGTGATGCAGTTGTGAAAAAGGCTGATATTTCGGAGTACATTAACAGATGTGTTGTATGCAAGACATGGGAAGTAACTGTTCCACTCTACTCAGCACTGTTGAGGCCACACCTGGAGCACTGTGTCCTGTTCTCAGAACCACACTTTAAGAAAGATGTGGAAAAATTGGAGAGAGTCCAGAGGAGAACAAAAAAATTATAAAAGGTTGACAAAATTGACCTATGAGGAAAGGTGGTTGTTTCTTTTTAAAAGTGTGCATATTTAGTCTTGGGAAAAGAAAACGGGGGGGAGGTGGGGAAGGAGCAAGGGGTGGGTGGGACCTGGTAAATCTTCAAATATGTTAAGCGTTATTACAAAGAGGATGGTGATCAATTGTTCATAGTATGAAGTATCTCAGCCAATCATCTATCACTCCCCCAGTAACACTAACCTTCACTTTAAACTGTAACTCTGCACCCTTGTTATCTCTCCCCTTGACAGTACCCATTTGGTTCTGTAGGTGGAGGGATCTCTCTGCCTGCAGCCCCAAATTAGTGCTGTTTACATTAACTAAAACAGATTTTGCTGGGCAATGATCTTCCCTGAATCAGGAGTAGCAAGGAGGGACACATGATGCAAATTCCTAGCCTTGCTCCTACTCAGCCAGTATAGCTCCTGATCTGAAATGGCCCTCATTATTCTAGTCCTGAACCCCAGCTCTCCCCAACTCTGTCAAAGTGCTTCAGTCCTGACACACAACTCATTTGCTGATTCATTTCAACCAATGGGATTGAATCACACAAATGAACCGGTGGGAATGAGTGATGACTGGATGAATTACCACTGATGTTGCAATGGTTCTCTGCTTGCAGTACCAAATGGGTACTGTGAGGAAATCAGGCTTTTCTGGTTTTCTAATTGTCAGCATATCAATAGGGGTTTTCTTATTGATTCCTAGAACATTCCCTGAAATTTCTGAATTGTTCAGATGTAACTTTTTCTATTTGTAAAACAACTTTTAAACAGAAATGCCATCGAGTTGATTGTTAGGTCTCACTTTGCTTGGCCACAGCAATTACATACAATAATTAGTAATAACTTAGTGTAATGACACTCTAATTTCTTCAAATATAGACTATGCAAGATTTAAATTATTTTTAACTATATGGAAAATATGAAGTGTCTGTTCCAAATTAAGGTCATTTGAGACACAGAAAAGACTAATAGTCAAATTTCTTAAAGGACCGTTTAACTCAAACTGGTTAACATATTTAACCAGAAAATTCATATGGTACTCAAAGAGTAAGTGCTTCGAATCTTGGTAGGATAAATTTTATTGTTCATACAAAACAGAGGTTGAATCCCTGCTTTCAATGCACAACTTTAACTATGAATTCATAATATCAGACCTTCAAACTGTCACATATCTATATGAGAGTTCTGGTTACTACATATGGGTATAGTTATAGAATGTCATTCTGCAGAAAAATAGCTTAATGGAGAGAGAGTCTGGTAATAGCTTGCATACAACTTCCATTGATATAAATTCAACTACAGCATAGAGACTGAGGTTAGAATATGGCCCCAAAACTGAAACCCCTTTCCGTCCCCACTGAATACTGTGGTGCAACTTGGATTTCTAGACAGTGGGTAACTAGACACATTCAGTGTATTGTCATGTCTAGGCATGATGGAGTGAACTGAAAGTTTCGGTCTTAATTATGAATTTTCTTCTCTTTGTGCACATATTTTTTGTGACTTAACGTGATCAGTTGTTACTTTATCTAGTGTATACGGTTATTATTACAGATGTAAAGAGGCATAAGTATTGAGGAAAATAGCATTTAGCATAATTTCTAATTATCTCATTCAAGCTCTTTGTTTGAAGACATTTATCAAAACAGCTAGAAAGCTGAATGGACAAAGAATACATCTGAGCTGAATTGATGTAGCATGCATGTTGATTACAATTAACTGAGTTTGTTGTTAGCATATATTATATGGAACCTGTAGCTGAAAATGATGCAGTAGGAGCTGTTTCTGTCAATAGCTGTATACTTGAATTATATTGAGCTATTTCTCTGATGTACAAAGAAAGGCATTCTTATTACTTTCCCATATGGAGCACATTGTCCTGTGGGAATAAAATGCTTATAATATAGTTTATGTAAGTAAAGACCTTTTAATCACTATTTTGCAAGTATTGTCTTTCCAGGTTTGATTTAATGTTGGAGGATTTGTATAGAATGCTAAGAGATGAACATATTCAGTGCATGGCAATGAGTCTGAAGACTGAGAAATATCATAGATGAGGCTCTAAAGTCAGGGTTTCTGCCAAAATGATTGTTACTAAGCTGGAGAGTTTGGCGAGGTCTACATTACAAACTTCTGCCAGCATAGCTAAGTCAGTCAAGGGTAGGCTGAGGTGTGATTTGTGACCAACATAGCTGTTGGTCAAAAAAAGCCTCTAGTGTAGACACAGTTAAACCAGAAAAAAACGGTGAAGTTTTTTTCCCCTTTTTTCTTGGGTAGTTTATTTCACTTGGAGAGGGGAAAATAAGGTACGCCAGCAAAAGTACAGTTTTGCCAGTATAAGTTCTGTCCACTCTAGGAGTGCTTTGTTGGAAAGCTTTGCTAGCATAGTTATTTTATACCAAGTGTAGACCTGGCCAAACTTTGACTGTAGTAACAGGAAGGCAAGGGCACAAGCATTCTGAAGCCTAAAGGGATTAGACCTGAGACCCTAAGAACATTCCATAGCCTGAAGCACACATTTTACCAGGGAAGTCTAATGTGATTGCTGGAAATTTGTTGTACACCCTGAACATAAAAGTTCTGATTGTCATAGCAGAGAGAGACGCCAGATTGACATTTCGGGTGGTGTTGGAAGACAGGGTTGGGCCACGATTGCTGCGTGACAGTTGTCGTTCCTTTCTTTTCTGGTGTTTTTCTGTGATCAGGGCAAGGCGATTTTCCTCCAAAGTGGATATTCCCTCTCTGACAAGTCTTCGCCAGTTATTCCTATCCTGGGATGCTCTCCCGCAGTGTGTGGTGTCAATGCCACATCTCTTGATGTTTATCTTGAGGATGTCTTTAAAGCATTTCTTTTGGCCTCCCCGTTTCTTTTCTCCTTTGGTGAGATGGGCGTACAGCAGTTGTTTTGCTAAGCATATATCAAGCATGCGCACACTGTGTTCGCTCCACCTCAGCTGATGCTGGATAATCAGGGCATCAACACTGAAGATGGCCTCTGTGAGGATACTGATATTATTGTGACGATTCTCCCACTTTATGTTGATGATCTTCTGAAGAAAGTGCTAGTGCTGGTGCTGATTTTTCAGGTGTTTTCTATAGGTCACCCAAGTCTCACAGCCGCAGAGGAGTCTAGTATGTGTTCTGATGTTATGATTGTTGAACATCTGGCGAGACAGTCTGCCAAAGGCAAGGCTGGCACAGCAGATTCTGTGCTGAATCTTGACAGGTATGTCTGCTCTCTGTGAGAGATGGCTGCCAAGATAGGCAAAGTATTCTACATTTTCCAGTTCTTCTTTGTCAATGTAGATCTTCCTTGCTGGGTCTGACAATTGACCGGGGACTGGCTGGTGGAGAACTTTTCTTTTGCTGCTGTTCAGAGTTAGCTCTAGGCTTTTGTAAGCTTCAGAGAAGCAATTAAGGGCTGTTTGTAGATCCTCCTTTGAGTGTGTAACTACAGCACAATCAACTGCATACTGGAATTCAGTAATTGTTGCCAATATTACTTTAGTTCGGACATGGAGATGAGAAAGGTTGAAGAGGTTGCTATCAGTCTGATATTGGATGCCAATGCCCTGTGGTAGATGGTCTTGGGTTAATGTTTTCATAGCTGCTAAGAAAATGGAGAAAAGGGTGGGTGCCAGTACACAGCCTTGTTTTACACCAGTTCGGATGACAAAGGGCTCAGAGGTAGAGCCACTGCACAGGATGGAGGCAGTCATCTGGTCATGGAGGAGGCTTACAATGGTGATAAATTTGCTTAGGCAGTCAAACTTTGATATGATTCTCCACAGAGCCTCATGGTTGACAGAGTCGAAGGCTTTGGTCAGACCGATAAAGGCCATATACAGCTCCAGGTCTTGTTCTTGACATTTTTCCTGGATCTGCCTTGCTGTTAAAATCATGTTGGTGGTGCCTCGTAATGGTCTGAAGCCACACTGGGACTCTGGAAGTACTTCCTCTGCAACAGGGAGCAGGTGATTCAGTAAGATTCTAGCAAGAATCTTCCCAGCAGTGGAGAGGAGGGCAATGCCTCAATAGTTGCCACAGTCGTCTCTGTCTTCCTTTTTGAAAATGGTGACAATGTTAGCATTATGTAAGTCAGCAGGGATTTCTTCGGTGCACCAGATTTTGAGGAGCAGCAATTGAAGCTTGTTAGTTCCTGTGAAAGAAGCCTGCGTGTGACTAGTATAATGTGGGGGAGCTGTTGTGCACCAGCAGCCACACAAATCTTGGCGGAAGAGGCACCTGTGACTGGTGGCAAGGAGGTCGAAGATGACTGGGGGTTTCTCCTTCGTTGTAGCCTTCGTCCGCCTTTGCAGCCATTGAGAGGTGATCCTGCTTCATCTGCCTGTTCTGCCATTGAGGTCTTACACTGGGTTGTGTTGGGCTGCACTTTGTCTGGTACCTCGCCTTCCATCTTACCACCAGGAGTCACCCTACCAGGAGTACAGGACTCCCAACGGCATCGCTCTTAGGGTCTTAAGTATACACAAGCTTCTCCACCATGTCAAGGTGGCAGCCCAAGGAAAGACTCAGCAATACAAAACCTCAATTAAATACAACCTCACCCAACGGTGGCTCCAGGCACCAGCGCTCCAAGCGCGTGCCGGGCGGGGGCCGCCCTGCCGGTCCTGTGAGGGCGGCAGTCAGGCAGCCTTTGGCGGCTTGCCTGCAGGAGGTCTGCTGGTCCCCCGGATTCGGCGGCAATTCGGCGGCGGGTACGCCGAAGCCGCAGGGCCGGTGGACCTCCCGCAGGCAAGCCGCCAAAGGCAGCCTGCCTGCTGTGCTTGGGGTGGCAAAAAAGCTAGAGCCGCCCCTGACCTCACCCAATGCTACAGATAAGGGATTACAGTGCTAACACTTCTGCCACTAAGATTCAGTGATGCTAATGCACTTGCACTTTTGGAAAACATTCAGTCTGTGTTTGAAGGTTTGTAGCACAGAACTATATATATCGTAGACATTATTGGGTTTCCAACTACTTTGGTAAAAATAGGGCTTGGAATTATAAATACTGGCAGCATTTCCATACCTAGGAAATCCTGGCCCTATGTCTAAATTCTAGGAGCATTGCAGGCCCCCAAAGCAAAAGAACTGAGATGGTGTCACTTTCACCTCTGGTGCCTGAAGCCGGTCCGGTCCGGTACAGCATACTGGTAAGAAAGCCAGTACACAGCTGACTGTACCGGCAGGGTCACTGATTGGGGGTGGGTGGGAAGGGAGGGGCAAAAGGGGCAGTTGCCCCAGGGCCTGGCGATTTAAAAGGGCCCGGGGCTCCTGGCTACCACACCAGCGGCCGGAGCCCCACCCCCCCACCTTGCCCAGGACCCCGGCCGCCCTGTGTACCAGTAACTCCATTAAGTTACTTTCACCCCACCTGGCACAGTGGAAATAGGCAGTGGAAGGGTCACAAAAGGGACCAGGATTGGGTTCTAGGGTCTGGTTCTGATCTCCCACTGGTGTAAAAATCAGGTATAACTCCATTGATATCAGTGCAATTACCCTGGTGTATAAACCAGTGTGAAAAGAGAATCAAGCCTATAGTGGTAATCATTCTGCCTTGAGTTTTTATTGTATGCTTTCTTTAGTAGAAATGTAAAACAATGAGGAATAAGAAAACTAGAAAATGTTATAACAATGATATGGCAGCAGTGATATGGAAGACTAGAGTATTTCTGGAGCCAAGAAAATGTTACTGTTATAAAACAGATGGACAAGTTAGAATTTGAAACGTGTAAGTTAATAGGCAACAAAATGGAGTAGTGGAGGTGGTTGGGTAGTGGGGGATAGGAACTCTCCAGCAATCCTCGGCTGCTCAAACAGCCCCTTGGGGTTATGGGCAGTTTGGCACAACTTAAAGAAGCCCTGAGTTTCCTCTATCTTGTGTCCCAGGATTTTTTCCCAGGCTAGGGAGAGCATAGAATTACAGGACTGGAAGGGATCTTCTAGACGAGTCCCCTTCACTCAAGGCAGGACTAAGTATTATCTAGACCATCCCTGACAGGTGTTTGCCTAATATGCTCTTAAAAATTTCTAATGATGGAGATTCCACAATCTCCCTAGGCAATTTATTCCAGTGCTTAACAACGCAGACAGGAAGTTTTTCCTAATGTCCAATCTAAACTGCCCTTGCTGCAATTTAAGCCCATTGCTTCTTGTCTTATCCTCAGAGGTTAAAGAGATCAATTTTTCTCCCAGCTCCTTGTAACAATCTTATGTACATGAAAACTGTTGTTATTTCCCCCCCCCCCCCAGCCATCTTCTCTTCTCCAAACTAAACAAATCCAATTATTTCAATCTTCCCTCATAGGTCATGTTTTCTAGACCGTTAATCATTTTTATTGCTTTTCTCTGTACTTTCTCCAATTTGTTCACATCTCTCCTGAAACGTGGTGCCCAGAACTGGACACAGTACTCCAGTTGAGGCATAATCAGCGCAGAGTAGAAATAAAGCATAAAGCCCTCTTTATGCAAACATCCCTTCTGAGGTGTGCTGGGCACAGAAGGGCTTGCCTTGAGGATCTGGTCCATGAAAACTTCCAATAAATACTCTTCATTCAAAAGTTACTTAGTAACAATTAAATTATTAACCACAAATCCTGTATGTGTGCTTGTTGGGAAAAAACTGTTCTACTACAAAAATGCTGGTAACTCCATATTAATAAAGTTTACACTTTTTAATAAAATTATTATGAAGTCTTAACATAAAAATGATTTTGTAAAGCTCATTTGCAAAACACCATATACGTAGTTCCCTAAAAGAGGTCACACAGGCTTTTTGTAGTTTTAATAGTCATCATCTTTTGTTTTCCATTCCATTAGATATTCTAATGCATCCAGAAATGCTGATGGAGGAAAAGAATGCCTCTGAATGAAATTGGAAATAAGTGTCTGCAAATTAGAATCTGTATTTTCTCTCACATGCTGCATACAAAACAGGGTTAGACAAAAAAGTGAGCTCTGTAATAATACATGTGCAGTTCAAAAAATAAAGATGCATACTCATTTAAAGGAGTCTTATACAAAAGAATTTACTTGTATCCTGCTTTGTAAAATTATACATAAATGGTACATAAGCCTTAAAAGCCACTAAGATATTTTTTTTCCTGCATGCTGTTCCAAGGGGAAAGGCAGGAAATAAAACTCAGTATGAAGGTAATATTTAATAGAATTGTCTGTTAATTCTGATGATGATTATTATTTCAGATAGGAGGTTCTTTGTGCATTTAATGAGCAGAAAAATGTTTGTGCTCTGCGGTTGATGGATTAACCTCTAAACAAGCAATGTCTGGAATTGTTAGCTTTTTCCTTTAAATAAATTATTTCTCTTTACACACCAGAGGTCGTACTACTGTACTGCTGATGAGAATTGTTGCAGAAAAAGTTTTCATGCTTTTTTAATTTGTTTTGCCCAATATATTACACTAAGCTTTAGATGCAGGTAGAGACGTTAGATTAAGGAAAGTTGTTGGTTTTTTGTTTTGTTTTTACCTGTACAGTTTAAAACCAATGGCGGTCAGTCCAGTGGCTCAGCATGGCATGATTTCATGATCATTTTCTTAGTTTTGGTATCTGTTTGACAAGCAATTTGATTGTTCCCTTCTCCCACTTACAGAGAATTTGCTTGTACCTGAGAAGTCAGTCCTCAGAGCAGTTGTTCCAACAATGGCATGTGTGAGTGGCTCATCATTGTCAGGGTTTCTCTGTATGAAAATCTTCAGTCTTACTACTTTTCCACTATAGCCAGTGGATGATATTAATGTCAGATAGCACAAGAAAGTGGAAATCTGGAAAAATAAGATTAGAAAATCAAATTATATGAACAATACATTTGTCTACTCATATTGAGTCAAATTCAGTCTTGGTATGACTCCCTTGACTTCAGTGGCCTTACGCCAGGTGGGAATTTGGCCCATTAAACTCTTCTTAATACACTTTTTTCCCTTAAGTATACTTTTGTCCTACAATTTACTCATCATTCCAGCATTGTTAATCTTGTGAAGGAGGTACAAAGACCAATTAGGGAGGAAAAGAAGATGCCTCATAAACCTAGTTACCAGAAAGCTGTGCCCTTTCAGGATTATAACCTTGACAACAGTGGCATGCTATGTCAGAAATTCCATGACAAGCCCTCTGTTTTTAAGGATTAGTTGTAATGTGGTTGTAGAACATTATTATTTATATAGAACTATAGCTGTCCATGATACTTGGCCCATATAGGTCTTGGTTCCTGGGTTTGGCTGAGCTGTCTTTGGTGCAGGAGGATGGTGGGATGGCAGGAAAGATGATGCCAAGCCACCTTTTCATTTCCTGAATCTTGGAGCTGTACAGTGGCTGATAGAGCTCCAAGAGTGATTTTAGAGTACCCTGAAGGCCAATACAAACCACCTGCCTGTCTGCTAGGAGTCACCAGATTGCAGTGCTCTCTGGCTACAGCCCTACTTTACCCTCAACATGCCTAGAATACTCAGGGTGGCCAAGGTCAGGTGATACAGAGATGGTTATGCTCACTTCACACTATCCAAGGATTTCCCTACACCAGAGGAATTTCCAGATACCCTGCTAGGACGGCTTTGCAATGCTTGGGTAACATAGAGTGATTGTTATTTGTATTACCAGAGTGTCCGGGAGCTCTAGTCATGGGCTGGGACCCCATTGGATTAGGCACTTTACAAGCAGAACAAAAAGGTGGTCCCTGTCCCAAAAAGCATACAGACCTGTCACGGAGGTCACAGATTCTGTGACTTCTGCTGGGCCAGTATCAGCAGTTTGGATGTGTGGGAGGGGGTTAGGGGCAGGGGTTTGGGAGGTGTGGGGAGTGCTTACCTGGGGTGGGGGGTTCCCGGCCAATGGGAGCTGCGGCAGTCGGCGCTTGTGGCGGGAGCAGCGGAGGAGCTCGTGTCTTGACCCCTGCCTCCGCTGCCTAGGAACTGCAGGGACGCGGAGCCGGGTAGGAAGCCTCTGCCAGCCCCGCCAACCGCCCCTCCCCCAGTAACAGCGGGGTCCCAGATCGGGTCCCAGGTCACCTCCCCCAGCACCCGTGGTGCCCCCAGACTGCCCCCCTAGAGCACCCCCATATCCCTCCCCCCCAAGTTTTAGTCATGGCGGGTATTTTTAGTAAAAGTCATGGACGGACAGGTCATGGGCTCCATGAATTTTTGTTTATGGCCCATGACCTGTCCATGACTTTTACTTAAAATACCCGTGACTAAAATGTAGCCTTACATATAGGACAATCAACAACATACTGAAAATCAGATGGGGTCATACAACATCATAATGAGACAGTATTGGTCAGCATGATAGGCAGTGTCATCTCTGTGCAGCAGTGGCCCAACCAGTGTCAATTTTTTTCCTTTGGTAAGCATCACAGCAAAGGATAGTTTTTAAGGAGGGATTTGAAGGAGGATAATTGAGCTCCTCCCAAGACTTAGGACAGCATGGGAGAACACATAAAGGTGCTTATTTGAAAATTTAACTAGTGGTCAGTGGAAATTGGCCTGACTGGAGTTGGGAACTGACATTTTGAAACTGAGAGAGAAGTTAAAACTAGGATGGGGGTAGACAACAGAAAGCCTTGAAAGTGTAGACAGGGCTGGAGGACCTGGCCCATATACAGAATATACGAGATCCCTATCCTGAGGAACTTACCATCTAAATAAATCTGCAGTGAAACACAGCCGCGGTGAAAGTAACATTGAACACTTAGTGGTACGGGGGCCGGCTCCGGCCCCCGAAAGGGGTGGGTCCTCAGGCAGAAGGGGCGGGGTTGGGGGGGTCAGCGTCCCCCAGCCAGCCCATCCGCGACATCTGGGGCTCCAGCGGCAATTTAAAGGTCCTTTGCCACGGCAGCGCTTTAACATTGCTGCCCCTTTTGCGCCCCCACCCCCGTCAGTGGTGCTTTAACGTGGGCTGCGTATGGGCCCATACCGGGTTACTTTCACCCCTGAACACAGCATATAAGATTTCAGGCTGACGACAGTCATTTGTTTTAATTTTATGTAAAATATAGCCACATGGTGATAGGTACAATATAAATAAATGTTTGAATCTAGAAGGCAGTATTGAAACCTTGTATTTCTAATTCACTTCCCCTTGAAGTAATTATAAGATCGACCCTTTAGTATATCACTAGAAGAAACATTTCAAAATAATATAGAAGGTTTCATATAACTGTCCCCTTTTTATTATTGATGGTTTCATATTAGTGCTGCAATATCAAGACACATTTTCAATATCAATTTAACCTTTTCATTTTTAGTTGTTTTTGATAGTTGCATAACTCATGTATTTTTTCAGTATCTGCAAGGATACTTTTAGGGCCCATGGTATGACAATCCCGAAATCTCTTGGTATTGTTTTAAAAAAATGTATTTTGTGTCCTTGCAATCAGAACTCCATATTATAACAAGTTAACATTATCAGGTGTTGTTTTTATGCCATTTAAAATGATTTTACTCTCTGGGCTGTCTGTAGAATAGCCCAGGCAATCCTGTGCCATATATAGAGTCTTTTCTTATTCAGAAGGAGTTTTTAGTTCTAACAATAAATACATTTTGTTACACTTACTAAAATAAATTTACATTCACAATGGAGGGATGGATACTGTGGACCTGACAATGGGATGCTCTCAATCTCCAGTGCCACATTAATAAAGAAAGGCAAGGATGGTGCTGGTTTATTGGGCTCTCAAATAGAAATTGTGGGTGAAAACTTAATTTTCATGGCTCTTAGCAGAAGCTGTGCTACATTTATTTTTCATGTTATCCTCTCAGCTCCTGTGGAAAGACCTTCTAAGCCAGATTCAGATCTTAGTTAAGGTGATTGTAAATTTACTTCCGTGGGGTTACTGCAGTTTACACAGCTGAAACAGAGTTCACAGTATAGTCCATTATCTTCACATTGCCCCCTTTCATGCTGTTAAAATTTTCCTATATGACTAAACATCTGATATTTTTAGGTATAAACAGAATAACTGGTTGCGGAAGTAATAATTATTTGGGGGAGAGAGCAGTTGATATTTCCTGTAACTGAGAGGGGATCTATTGCAGAAGTAAGCTATCTGGCTAGAAACTCTCCATACTCGGGAAGCCCATCTCCAAAGTACAGGTTACAGGAAGAAGCATACTGGTAAGGAGACAAGCTCTCTACCTAGCCAGCCAGAGAGCAAGGCAGATATTATCTAAGAGATTGTGAAAGTTGGACCCAAGAAAGGAGTAGGAAAAGATTACTTTTCTTTGACTCAAGGTGAGGGTGGAATAGGGCTGAAGAAAGCCCTTTGTCCAGGGTACCATCCAGGACTGGCTGTATCAAACATTCTCCTAAATAAGGACCAGAGAGACTGCATGAAGAGAGCCTGTGTTTCTATTGCGTCTGTGGCACTATAAAGGACAATTAATATTTTGTTGGCGTTTGACTAGTATGAATGATTCAAGGGAAAGATTCCTTGACTATATTTTCAGTTATTTCTCTCTATGTACAGTTAATCTGCTGTATGTAACTTCATTAATATTTATAAGCAAGCATTATGCTGCCCAAAAAGAAGAGCTGTTAGTAGTGTAAGTAATGCAAATGGCTAATGCGGCTGATTGTTAAAGAGCAGAATGGAAATAGTGCTTTTGTTTTCACAGTCTGGGCTCTGCAATGCAGTATGAAGTCATCTTTTCTGGTCACCAGATTGACATTAAAAATTGATTAATTTGACAATTTATCGTTGCTACAACCTCTAGAAGCAAAGCAATTGAATTTGGGATTTGATTATTTTCTTAATTATAATCAGTGAGCATTATGAGGATGTTTTAAAGCTGAAATTTCATTAGGGATGGGAAAGATGTTTGTTAAAGTCTTTCCTATCTGGGAAGCACAGCCTGGTGCACTCTGAATTTCAGAGTTTTCCCATTTTATTTGGAACATGGAGACTCAGGCTATGTCTAGACTATGGGTGATACAGCGCCACAGCACCATAGCTACGGTGCTGTAGCTATGCTGCTGTAACCCTGTAGTGCAGATCCAGACTGTAGTGACAGAAAGGATTTTTCCATCACTGTATGGATTTCACCTCCTGGAGCGGCAGTAGCCAGGTCAACAGAAGCATTTTTCTGTCAACCTAGTTGTGTCTGCACCAGGGGTTTGGTTGACATAGCTATAGTGCTCAGGGGGTGTAGATTTTTTTTTTTATTTTGCACCCCTGAGTGCTGTAGCTATGTCAACCTAAGTTTTAAGTGTAGACAAAGCCTTACTAATGAAAGCTGCCTATGTGTGACCTTCCCATTTCTCTGTGGAGATTTACAGGTTGCTATTGTTCTTACTTTAACAGTTGTTAAAACTCAGCTGAATATTTGAACTCTAGATAGACATAAAGAGATTAGGTTACTTAAGAAATCCTTTTGTCGGCATTAAAATCTCCAAGTAACATAAATATGAGTTTCTGGGAAGAAGTATGAAGACTGGAGCTATAAATGAAAATGAATACGAAAGTCCAATTCAATGTTAAATATTGTTAATTTGGCGAAAGGACTGTGTATTATAGTACTGATATTCCTTTCACTTACTTTGGTGTACATCAAGAGTAACTCCAATGAAGCCAGTAGAGCTACAGTGGTGTAACTGAATGAGAATTAGGAGTCAGTGTTCACAGGGGCTCTGTCTCACTTGAAACTACATACTAATTCTCCAGAGTTTTGGATGATTTTTGAGGCAGGAGTTACCTTTTATGTTGTTCTGCCTCTTCTCAGTTGCTGCTTCTAAGAAATGTCTCTCTAACACTGCCTGCCTTATTTGTAATCTCCCTTGAAATGGTTATCAGTGTTGTACATCAGAGAGAGACATGAAGGAATCAGTGACACTTTCTAAAAGGTCCTGAGAGAATATGAACAAAATAGATTGGACATTGGAGCCTGTCTGTGTTCAGAGGAGCCCATCTAAGCCCTAAAACTGATGTCTCGAGGGAGTGCTGCAAATTCTGGAGTTTTTCTAATTACAATTCTTTATGTAAATCATACTTTACTTGAAAGGGGAAGTTTATCCTCAGGAATGCACATTAGTCTTTGATCTCTCTTCCCCCTCCCCCCCCAACAAACTTTGGAAAACTGGATAAATGCAGAGTTTAGTGACAATATAATCTGTGAGTTTCCAGTGGGGAATTGAAGGGAGACCCCCATATTCTGACTTTGTGGTTGTGTTTTGTTTGCCTTTTGGAAAGGAAGTAGGAAATACATTGCAGGAAAATTGGAATGCTTTTAAAAGTCTTCAAAACACAGTCTTATTAGTGAAAATAGGGCAGCTGGCAAGCTATCCTTTCAAGGAAAAGGGCTAACATTCCTTTTTTATATTAAAGTTGGGATTTTCCGTTTTTATTTTAATCTCCCCAGAAGTTGAGAATGCCAATGTGGCTTTGTGGGCATATTAAGGCCAACTCTGGTTTTAGATGATAGTGGCATCTGCATATTGGACTCTACTGTTTACAAGATAGTCAATGTCAAAATGACTACACACAGTGGCGTATCAGGGGGCAACAAAACAAAAAGAGACTTACCCTAGTCAACACTACTGTTTCCCCAGAAATGAGCATAATGCTGTGCAATGTCTTTCCCCTAGCTTTTTGCATTTTTCATAAATTAGCTTTTTAAGTTGCTGTTTTTCAGAAGTGAAGTTTGGGCAGGGGAGGGGGTTGTGTGTGTGTGTGTGTGTGGTTTTTGTTGTTTGGTGAGCCTGACATATGGTAGACAACTAATGAATCAAACTCAGACCTGGAAAATGTGAGTGAGACTTCATTGGCCCTCAGTGGAGTTTAAGCTCATTACACCAGGCCTAAATTTGGCACATTATTTTAATTACATTTTAAAAACCTTTCTTAAAAGAATACTAACATTGCAAAGTCAAGCACTCAAAAGTTAGAAAATTCAAAAGTTAAGGTTACCTTCCTTGTTCGTATGAATTATGACAGTCTTTAATTACATGATCACATACCACTTTTTCTGCAGAAGGCACACCCCAGACATCAGGGTGCACTGCTGTCAAATTTCAAATTCCTGCTCCAAAGCATTGAGGCACTAAAGCAGGGGTCAGCAACGTTCGGCACGCGGCTTGCCAGGGTAAGCACCCTAGCGGGCCGGGCCAGTTTATTTACCTGCTGATGTGGCAGGTTCGGCCGATCGCGGCCCCCACTCGCCGCGGTTCGCCGTCCCGGGCCAATGGGGCGGGGGGAAGCGGCGCGGGCCGAGGGATGTGCTTATGGCATTGTTTTTGAAAGTAGTACAGATGGCCAGAAGTAGAAAAAGAATTGTGAATCTGCTAAGTCTGGGTTATGATGTTCTGCAATAAATGGAAATGTCCAAACTTGCAGAATCCCAGACCTCAGGTCTTCTCCTCTTAGTAGCTGTCACCAGCCCCAGAATCTCCTAATTTAATGTAAGTGCCCTCTGACTGATCCATTTATTGCAATCTCCCTCCCACTGCAACACTCCTTTACGTTCTGCCACCATCGTCAACCCCTGCTTTGATTTTCTGCAGGATCTCACAAAACTCTTCACACAGAAGTTTGTGTAAGTGCTAGATCTTATTCCTATTGTAATCAATGGGAAAACTGCCACTGATTCCAGTGATTGAAGGATTGAATAATCTAATCCATATACTAAGCTCTGTGAAAATTAGCACTTTACAGGTATAAGACCATATGAAGAGAACACTGGAACATGCTGTCTGTATTAATAGAAGGCTAGCATACTTTTAGCGTTGGAGTAGAATGCAGCATTTGGGAAAAGAACATAGAATCAGAACTGGGTCATGGGTGTTGCAGGCATTCAGAGTTGGAGTGGGACGTAGGTCTCAGACTGTCCTCACATGCTTCAGAATATCAGGATGTGCTAACACTGCCTGGAATGACATGGGCTGTGATAGATGCATCACATAGTAAGTGTTAAGAAAAAGGTCTTGACCTTGAGGGTCTGAGAAGACTGGTAGCAGTGAGAAATTACAGTTTGTGGAGAATAACTGGAACACAGTTTGGCTGCTAACAAAGGGGTATAAAATTGGAAAACAACTGGAAGGAATTTTCCACAATAAGACTATTTGACAGAAAAATTGAGTATAATATACCAGTTGGAGACATTAGTACATGAACTCTTTACTTCTGAAATGGCTTTTTTTGGTAACTGAATGTGGAGATTAACTACTGTTATCTTACTATGTCATTTCATGAATGAGATTGGATTTTTAGCCCAAGTTATTGAGGCATTTCTTTGTACTGTCAGGATTCTATTGAACTCACTCTTTCTTACATGTCGTCTTCTATTTCTGTAATCACTCTTTTGGAATGCTTGCAGTACAGCACCATACAAAGGAAACCAAGTTAGCATGATGGTGTTTTTGGATTTGCTGCACTTACTTTTATCTTTCAGGAAGGAACTTTGCATCTGAGACATCTACGTAGATGTCCAATAATGTTGTCTAATAGAGTTTTATGTTAAACAGACAAGCAAGTGAATGGAGTGAGAAGAATATTATTTTGGATTTTAACCCTAAATATCCCCAAAAGGCAATAAGCCAGATCCTTTACTAAATATTGTCCTTTATGCCGCCAGTGATGAAATATGATGGAACAGCACCAGGGGACTGGTACAGCCAGTGTAAGTAAAAGGAGCCTTGAAACTGCTCTGAGTTGTGCTGAGGGTAGTTTGACCCTCAGTAGCTCCAGGGATCAGGGAATGCAAAGGTAGCATATAACCACCTTTGTGGCAATTCATTCTTTGCAGGATCAGAGACAAAATATCAAAGTCTACTGCAAACTTTGAATAAAAAGGAAATATCATATACAAAAATCCTGCTAGATTTGTGAATCTGCCACTTCAGTCCAGGAGAAACTTCATCTGTGACTAGAGCTGGTTGAAGTATTAATACTAAACAATTGATTGGCTTTGACCCACTTTTCTGTTCACTGTCTGTGAACCAGTCATTACTTTTATGTATTTGTCATTGTAACTGTTTGAGGAATAGTTTTGATGAACGTATTTGGACCTATGGATTTGTTTGGTGTATTTGGCAAACTACACATGGTGCAATCTATTTGATAGTTGGTCTGTGTGACTGACTAAGACACCTTATATATTTTCTGTTCCATAAATGGATGGCCAAACTTTATAAATAGCAACAATATCTAAAGAAGCCATTAGAGGTGAGTGTGGGGATCATTTTAAAGTGAGAGAGAGAGAGGAGATAAGTGAGCCTTGGAAATTTTAGAACACTTCATATTTCTTCCTATACTCTGCACTAAGGGCATAAAATTTGGGTACATACATGGACACCAGAGTTAAAAATAGTTGGGTTCTTTGCTGGCGGGGGGGGGCAAGAAGCCAGGTTTGTTAGCTATTCAGATGACTCTGTGTTCAGTTTTCTTTTGTCACATTCCCACCAAGTGCTACAATTATGTCTATATGGTGAGTGACTGGGCAAGCACTCCTGATACAATCAGTTACACTTAAGGCTACGTTTTAGTCACAGGTATTTTTAGTAAAAGTCATGGACAGGTCACAGGCAGTAAATAAAAATTCAGGACCCGTGACCTGTACATGACTTTTACTATATACATCTCTACACCGATATAACACAGTCCTTGGGAGACAAAAAATCTTACCGCGTTATAGGTGAGACCGTGTTGTATCGAACTTGATTTCCCCCCCCCGTTCCTTGTTCCCTGACCACCCCCTCCAGAGACCCCTGTCCCTAATCACCCCCAGGACCCCACCCCCTACCCAATCCCCCTGCTCCCTGTCCCCTGACTGCTCCGAACCCTATCCACACACCCCGCCCCCGACAGGCACTCACCGGCAGCGACGGGAAGCAGAGCAACGTGGCCCCAGCCCGCTCCACTCCGCCATCTCCCAGACGCGGCACTCCGCTTCCCGCCGCCGGTGAGTGCGGGGAGGTTGGGGAAAGGATGCCCCCCCCCCGTACTCACCTGCGGTGGGAAGCAGAGCACGGCAGCTGGGAGCTGGCGGAGTAGAGCGGGCTGGGGCTGGGCTGCTCCGCTTCCTGCTGCCGGTGAGTGCGGGGAGGTTGGGGAAAGGACGCCCTCCACACTCACCGGCGGCGGGAAGTGGAGCGATGCGTCCGCAGCCCGCTCCGCTTTCCTTGCCCCAGCCCCAGCCGTGTCGCTGGGCGGGGGGGGGGTTGGGGAGGTGGGGAAAGGTCCCGCACTCACCTGCGGAGCACTGCGGCTGGGAGCTGGAGGAGTGGAGCGGGCTGGGGCCGGGCTGCTCCACTTCCACCGCTGCAGGTGAGTGTGGGGGGGATCGCTTCCCCCAACCCCCCTCCCCTGAGCGACACGGCTGGGGCCGGGGTGAGGGAAGCGGAGCAGGCTGCTCCCGGCCCCCCGCTAATCCCCCAGGCCACTCTGGGACTGCGGGGCCCCCAAAATTACCCCCCCCCTCAGCTCCTGCCTCCTAGACTCTGGGCGGGGGGAGCCCCTGACTGCCCCCGAGACCCTCTGCCCCTTATCCAACCCCTCCGGCCTGGCCTGGCACCCTTAACACGCTGCTCAGAGCAGTGTGTCAGAGCTTTACCGTGTTGTATGCGAACCCGGGTTATATCGGGTCGTGTTATATCGGGGTAAAGGTGTACCCCTAACTAAAACTTGGGCCGGGGGGGCCGCGGGTGCTCGAGGGAGGGGCGAGGGGGTGGCGGGCAGCCCGGGACCCCTGCTGGTGCTGGATGGGGAAGGATGGCAGGGCTGGCAGGCTCCCTACCCGGCTCTGACCGGCATGTTCTTGGAGCTTCTAGGCGGAGGGGCAGCCAGGGGGCTCCGTGCGCTGCTCCCGCCACAAGCGCCAGCTCCACAGCTCCCATTGGCTGGGAACCACAGCCAGTGGGAGCTGCGGGGCGGTGCCTGTGGGGGCAGCACCTGCGGCCGTGGGCAACACACGGAGCCCCTCAGCCCCTCCATCTAGGAGTGACAGGGACATGCTGGTGGGAGCCAGGGAGACCCCCGTGAGGTAAGCGCTGCTCTGCCCCCCAACCCCTATCCCAGCCCATAGCCCCCTCCCACACATCCAAACTGCTGCTGCTGCGGGCCCAGGGGCTGCCCAACTCGGGCAACAGCAATCATGGAGGTCACGGAAAGTCACCAAATCCATGACCACCATGACAGATAGACACAGCCTTAGTTATACTCCATCATGTGTGAATACACTTGCTCATGCATGGCTCTACTAACTTGTGTACAAATGTCCATATTCACTTGGATAAAGCTCCTTCTCAGATGTTAATAAGAACAAAATAAATTGCATGAATATTCACAGAAAAGCGAGAGGATATTAGTATGGCTATATTGAACTGTACATCAGAATTAGTCAACATGTTCACAAAAACACTTTTCCATGGCTTGCTCAGCTATGCCCATGACGTTTGAGACGAAAGCAGGCACTGTGTGTGGAAGAATTTACAGGGTCCAAATTCAGCCATGCCATAAACTGGCAGATATTCATTAACAACATTGGAGCTGTGGCTGCTTACCCCAGAGCTGAATTTGGCTCAATTTCAGCCTGGGGCAAAGTTTAATTTGAGCAAAAACATATAACGTGGAAAAATGAGAGATGTAATGACTGTTCTGTTTTGGTACTTGCCAAATACTACTTAATTTTAGTATTAGACAAATATGAACTATGAATGGTGACAGGTTTCAGAGTAGCAGCCGTGTTAGTCTGTATCCGCAAAAAGAACAGGAGTACTTGTGGCACCTTAGAGACTAACAAATTTATTAGAGCATAAGCTTTCGTGGGCTACAGCCCACTTCTTCGGATGCATATAGAGTGAAACATATATTGAGGAGATATATATACACACATACAGAGAGCATGAACAGGTGGGAGTTGTCTTACCAACTCTGAGAGGCCAATTAAGTAAGAGAAAAAAACTTTTGAAGTGATAATCAAGATAGCTCAGTACAGACAGTTTGATAAGAAGTGTGAGAATACTTACAAGGGGAGATAGATTCAATGTTTGTAATGGCTCAGCCATTCCCAGTCCTTATTCAATCCTGAGTTGATTGTGTCTAGTTTGCATATCAATTCCAGCTCAGCAGTCTCTCGTTGGAGTCTGTTTTTGAAGTTTTTCTGCGGGTGGCTATCTTACAACAGAAAAACTTCAAAAACAGACTCCAACGAGACTTGTCTACATGGAAAAATTATGCCAATAGGCGTGAGTGTAATAGGATATAGTGATACTATTATAACCCTCTGTGAGTACAATCTTATTCCGAGTGTTTGGGGTTTTTTTGGTTTAGCTTCTGTTGCTTTGGAAGAGGTTTGAGCTAAACTGAGAAAAGTTGCACATAACAGAATGAGTGTCAATATGGGGAGTTAAATTGGCATAGTTATATGGGTTTAACTGTACCAACATAATTGTACCGCTATAACAGGTAAAACTTTCCCATATAAACAAGCCCTGAGTAACAGTTTGGATTTGAGTCATTTGGTTTTGCTGGTGTAAGTTGTGCACCACATGAGATGTTTCCTGTATAACATGATTCTGTGTTTCACAGGTGGCTTTATCTCTCAGAACCATCATGTTCTCCTAAAGGTAAGGTGGGAATTTGTCTGGAGGAGGAAACTAGAGTGTCCAAGTTAATACACGGTAGAAAAGATTGTTAAGCATAAGGGGTACACACCTGTTGTAGGAGACCACTTAAAATGAAGAGGGCAGTTAACATCTCGGCAGTTGTAGGACAATGGAGGTTTAGTAGGCAGCATGGTATGTTACAAGTTTTACTGAGCTATCCAAACCAGTTAAGCTCATGGTTTTTAGTGTCCAGCAGAGTTATGAATTTAAGTTCCCAGTCTCATCTTATGAAGGAGTTAGGCAGTTTTGTCTGAGGACAAGGACTGAGAGATCAGATATGGAGTGATTGCTTTGTGAAAAGTGTTTTGATGTATAGTAGTAAGTTACATCTCCAAAAATGTAACTCTATTCTAGAGTTATTTACCCTTGAGATGATGCTTGGTTTCCCAAAGAACTTCCTTCTGTTTATAAAGCCTTGTACTTAGCACAGCCATCTTCATTTATTAGGAATGAAAAGGGCCTGATTCAGATCTTAGGCATGTAGATGCATATCTTTGTGAATCGGGTCCTTTGTATGGCGGCTCCAAGGATAGAGACCCTTCTATAAATGAGGATCAGTGGAAATATTTAAATAGGTCCAGGAGTTATTGATATGCAGTTCAGGAAATGTGTGGCTTGTCTGAGAGTTATACAGAATATATGAAACCCAGGTAGCTGAGGTCTATTAGTCCAGTAGCCTGTCTCACAGTGGCCAGTACTAGATGTTTCAGAGGAAGGTGCAAGAACCCCGCAATAAGCACATGAACTAATCTGCCCCTCATATTGTCTCGTGTAAAATCAAACAAGTGAGCTATCATATAGCTTTTTATGAGTTTTAAAAATGAATTGCTGATACGTTTTCCTTAGGATAACCCCCTTCAAAACTATATCTTTCAACAAGGCATATTTCTTAGAATTTTGCAAAAGTTGTTGTAAAATTAATTTAAACATGACACTTGGTGGGGAGGGTGGCAAGGGGATGAAAGAGCTGGCAAAATTTGTAAGATATAATTGAAGTTAAACTCATTAGTTAAAAGCGCTGTGTGTCCTGCCATTGTACTGTACTAACTTCAGACCTTGCTTCTCATAGATTTGGATTTCTTTTCATTCCCTAAGGACTTTTCTATTTTTTTATTAATGTCAATTACATAGAAACTGACGTGTTCTCATTTTTTAACTTTACTAAGACATTTTTGAAGAGCGTTGTTGTTGTTGAAGCACTGGTCATCCATACTTAATGTAGTGTTGGGTTTTCACTCAAATCAGGGATTCAACTCCCTTTATTTTGTATGAAGGATAGTGTATATGTTCACCATTTCTGCAGCTCATAGAGTAAAGATAGATTTATTTTTTGGGGGGGTGAGGATTTTTAAGTAATAATCTATTAACTGATTTTAGTTAAAATTGAAGTGTGGCCTTTTTAATAGCAGTCTACCTAACAAATGGCATATTACTAACCCTTCAGACTCTACATGTAGTTAGATTGCACTGAAAACTCAAGCATAGGCTACATTTGAAGATATAATTAAGCAAAGTTAACAACTATACTTACAGTCAGGGCAAAGTCACTAGCTTAGGTCCATCTTAAATAGTCTCATTATGACATCAGAGGTAACTTGGCCAATCACCATTCCTCTCTAGTTAACTTGTGTGCTGCAATTCTAGACTCTTGGTTGAACTGAGTCAGTGAAGTGAGAGGTACTGTACATATGTGTCAGGAGTTGTCAGTGGAAGACTACTGCCAAATGAGGGAGAACTATATCCTTCACAGAGCTGTTAGGCAAAGCCCCGTGGGGGCAAATGAGCCCCCAAACATTTGAGGTTACATACCTATTTCCCATTTAAATATAATTTTTTTGTCATAGTTTTTCTGCATCACTTCGCTTTCACTCCTTTTCCACTCAGTGCTTTAAGATGAGGTACCCTTCCTACCTGCCATGGACATCAGAGCTAGATCCTTTATAGTACACAGCATGGCACTTCCATTTGCTTGCTGTAAGTGAATAGGCATTGCTGTCTATCCTGCATAAGGGGGTGGACATGCATTGTCTCCTCTCCCCCTTACAGTTGACCTGTTGGTACAGATTGGACAGTTGCCAGAGGGTGAACTCTGCTGCTTAGTTTCAAAACTGTATTTGGAGTCGTTAAGAAGCCTCCCTCTGTTACCAATGCACAAGAAAGAAATCGTTGTGTAATTTCAATGTGTCAGAATCAGTCTTCCCCCTGGGGCTTTGCCTACCAGCTTTGTGAGGTAAACATTGAAACAGAAAGAGTATTTCTAGGAGTTTCAATGGGAGATCTTCATGCATAGGGAGGAGAGCCTCTCTCCCAATTCCTGCCAGCCAAACTTCTAAAGGTATTAGAACTCCCACTCTTTCTGGTGAAATTCCTCGCTGCCAAAATCTTCATGATCCTCAAGAGCTCTTGTCCCGCTTGGAACCAGAGTCGAGGGGTAGTATTTTCTTTATAATTCATTTGTATATTGTCTTCTCAGCATTTTCCCAGTCTGCTCTCCTTTCCCTTAAAAAAATCAATACATAAATCCAACTTCCTCCAGAAGGGAATTTCTCTAATTAAATTTGATTTTGTAAATAAAGGAAATAAGCCAATATTTGAAAGGAAAATGAATTAATGTCTCCATATTTCCTGCCAATTACACCAACATTAGAAAAGCTTCCCATTAGTTACACTGATTTGGGAATATCCCTGAGCCTGTTCCATGCTGACACCTCCACCCATCTTCACACTTCACTGACCATCCCAAATTAGACACCCAACTCAGGATAAGGGAATTTACTATTCTCAGAAACTCATCTGAACTCCTCTTGTTTCCTCCCGATATTGCTTCTTAAATCTCATCTTTCTCAAATATACATAGTTCTGTTTTTCTCTCTCTCTCCTTCACTTTCACTCTGAGGCTGTGCACCCAGCTGCTCTACTCCTGTTAACTCACTAGGCCCAGAGAGGCACTGAAGTCTTCATTTTCCTCTCCGGTACTGTGCCCTGACTTCGTAGTGCTGAGTTTTGTGCAGATAGGATGACATCAGAGTGCAGAGCTGAGACTGGAAACTGCCCTAGTGATTTTTTATGAGAAGCTGATCTGCTAACAGCTCAGGGTAGTAAGTGAAATGTGGAAACATTTTCTCTTTCCTTCCTGCACATTCCTTGGGGTGAAGAGAAGCTGGCACATGCCACTCAGCATGGGGGAAATGTTTACACAAATGCTTACTCTACCTAAATTCAGGGAGTATGAGAAATAAACAGGATGGACGTTGCAGACATGGCCATAGCTTATTGCAACTCCATCTAAGGTATAAAACTTTATCCGTCATCTTTGGATTGTATTCTCATTGGATGATACTTGTGTTTTACTCATGGAAAGAATTAGTGAGCCTGTTAGATAATGATGAGGTTTTTACTTTCTATAGTCTATATACTAAATACTTTACTTCCATACTTAAATCTAATATTTACTACTTTTCTAGGTCTCCAGCTAACACTTCTGAACTGAAAAGTGCTGTGTGTCATGGGCCGTATGTCCATAGGGCATCCATATATGCACCCACAAAATTTGAGAGTACACACAGAAGACGCTTGCATGATGTGTCCCAGTCCCCAAGATTAACTCTTATTTGTTTATAGTGCAAGCAATATTACAGATATTAATGTTTAACTTTTGTATGAAGTAATGGATACTAAGGAAATAAAGGTATGTATTTATGAAGTTATGTTGGTGGATGAAAAGAGGAAGATGTTGAAAGTTAAAGTAACTCAATTTATACAGAGGTAGCAGGTAATCAGGAAACTATTCAGTACAATAGTTGCATGATAATATATACACAGAAATTTTCTGTGACTTTATTATATGTGGGTAAGTACATAAACATGGAGTTCAGGATTTATAGGTGTGGCCAAATTCTATTACAGTGGGAGCAGTGTTCCATGAATATTGCCCTGTGAATGAGGTAAAATACTTTAAGATCCAATCCAGAAAAGATGACAGCTCCTGGCTCTTTGATACTTAAGCCTCTACCTGTTCGCAAATACCTACCCTTCCTCGAAATAATTGATCACCTCTGTGCTCAAAAGTCCTGCAACATCTCTAATATTTTTAATTAGTTATATCTTGATAGTTTTACCACAAGCTTAAGCCTGAAAAATGTAAAACTCCTACATGTTTGTAGATAAAAGGGGAAAAGTCACATACATTTTAAAGGCGCCATTCAGAGTAATGAGCATATAAATTTCCTCTCTCTTTCATTTAAATCAAACAATGTGCCAATGAGATCACTTTTTTTAAAGGAAGTAAATAATGCTATGCCTCCAGAGTTGATCACTGAAATTATTTTTATGTACAAAATTAACCTGGTTTGCAAGATATATTTAGTGTGTGTTATACAGAAGACAAGACCCCATTGCCTACTCTGTCCCCATATCTACTCTAGTGACACCATCAGAGGACCCAGCCACATTAGCCACACCTGCACATCTACTAATGTGATATATGCTATCATGTGCCATATGCCCCTCTCCTATGTACATTGGCCAAACTGGACAGTCTCTATGTAAAAGAATACATGGACACAAATCCGACATCAGGAATGGTAACATACAAAAGCCCATAGGAGAACACTTCAGTCTCCCTGGACATTCAATAACAGATTTAAAAGTAGCTATCCTTCAACAAAAAAACTTCAAAAACAGACTTCAAAGAGAAACTGCAGAGCTACAATTCATTTGCAAATTTAATACCATTAGTTTGGGCTTGAATGGGGACTGAGAGTGGTTGGCTCACTACAAAAGCAATTTTCCTTCTCTTGGTATTGACACCTCCTCATCAGTTATTGGGAGTGGACCACATCCACCCTGATTGAATTGGCCTTGTCAACTCTGGTTCTCCACTTGTTAGGTGACTCCCTTCTCTTCATGTGCCAGTATATTTATGCCTGTATCTGTAATTTTCACTCCATGCATCTGAAGAAGTGGCTTTTTTTACCCATGAAAGCTTATGCCCAAATAAATCTGTTAGTCTTTAAGGTGCCACCGGACTCCTCATTGTTTTTTGTGGATACAGACTAACACAGCTACCCCTCTGATACTTGACAGAAGACAAGATTTCTGAATGAAAAACTAGCATAGGATATCAGCATTAGATCTTGCAGAGTTTGTGAGCTGTTCTGGAAAGAAATGCCTCCCCAACTTCAGTTCTTTACAGAGAAATCTAATGCATTGTCTTTAAACTGATTACCATTGCTGAATGATGCCATCCATTAAAACTCTGGTTTGCATGAGATCTCTTATATCAGAATTACTCCCATTAAATTAAGAGCTGTTTCATCAGACCGAAAAAAATCTAAATATGATTTTGCTGCACACAGCTTAAATTGTTGTTCCCCTTTAGTATTCAATACTAAGTTTGATTTTATCATTAAAGCAGGCTCCATGTTGTCTATTAGTCATTTGGAATGGAGCATCATGTCCCTTCTGAGAGTCAGAGGGAGAATCCATCTGAGAGCACAAAAGCACCCTGGCTCAAATAGATAAATACCCCCATCCCAGCGATGTTTTGAATTGTTTCCTTTTGTTTTACTTGCTGCAGTTTAATGGCTGAAAGACATAAGTGGCCTGGGATCCTAGGCATTGAGGTGCATAGTATGTGTTTGGTTTTTTTTTTGTTTTTTTTAAATCCTGTTGTTAGCCTGCAGTTGTGTCCTTCTTTAGGCTTTAACTTAACTATGAAGTGTCGCTAAGCCATCTTGATTGAGGTATATCATGCACTGAAGAAACCGAATCAATATGGTGATAGTGGCAATATTTCTGGGGAAAAGTGTGATCAAATGGCCTATTTACATATGGACCATTTATGTCTTAGAGGCCATCTGGTCACTTGCAACTACTCCATATTTCTCTCTTCTACCATGTGCATCTCTAGGTTTCTTGAGATCACAACTAGGAAAAAACGCTGGCAAAGTGAGCAACGTATCAGATTTATCTGAATGTGGTGTTAATATATGGAAGGAGGAAGAAGCTAGACCTGACCTCAAACTAGCACATGAATTAGAACAGTAGCTCTCAATCTTTCCAGACTATTGTACCCCTTTCAAGAGTCTGATTTGTCCTGCATACTCCCAAGTTTTGCCTCACTTAAAAGCTACTTGCTTATAAAATCAGACATAAAAATACAAAAGTGTCACAGCACAGTATTACTGAAAAATTGCTTACTTTCTCATTTTTACCATATAAGTGTAAAATAAATTAATTGGAATATTAATATTGTACTTAACTTTCAGAGCATAGTATATAGAGTAGTGTCGCAGCCCTATGCTCTGTCATGGCGTCTGGATGGCCAATTGTCGGTCAGAAGGTCACATCGGTGTCGTGTGCAGCGCCTTGGTGTCGTGTGCAACACATTGGGGCCGTGTGACCATTCTCGAACCTTCCGCCTGGTCAATTGTAGGTCACATTGGTACCGTGTGCTACAATTCCAACAGGCCGTGTGCATAAGCCTAGTGTGCTGTGTGCAGTGTCTGTTACGTAGAGGGCACCAGCTCGGAGCCTGGTTGGTGTAGGAGCGGGGAACCAATTAGATGCTAGCATGTGCAAGGCTCTTCGAACAAAACTATGTCCCTCGTCTAAATCAGCAGGAGTGTCCGCGTGTTAGCTGAAAGGCCTGATCACCCTTTCAGCCAGGATCTCCTCCGGATTTAGCTAGCTCGTGTCGTGTAATTTCGGGTTACATCTCATCATGTTCCTGGTATCTGTACTGCTGGTCAGCTGCGCCTGGAGTGTGGTATGCATGTATTAATTTTTGTAGTTATTCTGTTGGTTAGGCCCTTTTTCTTTATTACTTGGTACCAAATCTCTTGTACAGTGTATAGAGGGCGAATTGTTACAGTTTATTCAGTTTTGTATGCTTGTTCTGGTTTTTGGTAAATAGTTGGTTGTAAATTATCTGATTTCTTGTTGTTAAATGTATATAGCTTGTTTTACATTACTGCTTTCTTGTTGTTAAGTGTATATAGACTGTTTTATATTACTGCTCTGGTGATATTGTTGGTTGGTTACTTGTTCCTATTTCAATTGAGTTTATATTGTTAGTTGGTAAAAGTGCTCCTCCCCAGCCCAAGTTGTGATTTTTTCCCCATCAATAAACGGCCACCTGTTTTTGAATTGCAATCTGCCTCTGTCTCAATTTTCCCCTTCCAGTCGATCCTCATTCGAGCCTGTATTGATCTTGGACAAGTAGTATAAACAAGTCATTGTCTGTATGAAATTTTAGTTTGTACTAACTTCATTAGTGCTTTTTATGTAGCCTTTTGTAAAACTAGGCAAATATCTAAATGAATTGATGTTCCCCCCTGAGGTACGGCTACCCCGGTTGAGAACCACTGAATTAGAATACAGGAGGGCATATGTGTTATATTAAGAAACTTGGTCTGGAAACAACTAGTTTTGAAGGTTCTTTGGCTGAAAAAGACTTACTGTTAAACTATGTTTTCCTAACTACAGCATAAATTAATGCAATATCGATGCTGCTGTTGTAGCAGAGAAATTTAGTTTTAAAAAAAAAGTTGAAATTCTTTGCATGACTAAATTATTGCAAAATATCCAGATAAATTAAATGTTAAAGTGATTGATTAAATGTTCAGGCATTATGCACAGATTACCTTTTCCTGGTAAGAACACTTAAAAATATTCAATTTAATTGTAAATTAATTGACCAAATATCTGTGTGTATTTTACTGAGTTACTGTAACGCGGACAGACCCCAGTCATCGGCATCAAATTCTGGGACCTCTGGAGCTTAGTGCATGAGCTAAAAGCCATATGGCTGTTAGCTAAGGCTGTAGAGCAGATTAATATTCTCTCTCTCTCTCTCTCTCTTTCTTTCTCGCTCAAAGTGGTGTCAGTGCTACTAGGTGGGACAGAACACCACAACCAGGAGGTGTGTGTGATACATAAACACCTTTGGTTATACATCAGAGGTGAAATCCTGACCTACTGAAGTCAATGGGAGTACTGCCATTGATTAGTGGGTCCAGGATATCACCCCATGTCTCCTCAGTACCCATAGTTCTGTGTCCTGCCTCTCCATAGTGCACTTACAAGTGTTTCAAGGAGCAATGTGGTAAACAGGCAATCAAAAGTCATTTAGAGAGTTTGCTGTGTCACGATTCATCCAAAACAGCCCCACAGATATTTGAAGTGGCTAAACTAAGTAGAGCTCTCAGGAAGATATTACCCAAGCTCTTTCAAAAACCTGACATTCAACTGCTTCCTGCTTATTGTCGGTGTTATATGCAAGGAAAAGAACAATCCTGCTTCATTAGACAAAGAGCAATTATGTGATGAGTCATTAAGTGACTGCCATTTAGTTGCAGTCTGTGTGTATGTGGGGGGAATCTCTCAAAGGTTTGGAGTCGAATTCAGATGCTTATCCAAAACTTTGAGAGTTGTCATGGAGACCTTACCATCTCCCTGTGTTAAGGCAGCTATTGCCTCAGTTTCCTGTCCTGGTATTCTAATTGGTTCCTATCTCCAGCTAAAGTGAAACTTGACCCTTTCTAGATTTACAGAACTCTAAATGAAAGTCCACAGCCCTTTCTTCCGGAGTCAGTGTCTGTCTTCAGAACTTCTCCTCACTCTCGGTGTACCAGAGACAACACCCCCCCCCCCAACTACCCGCTGCATCTGTCCCAGCAGAAGGAGAACTTTTGCTTTCCCTTTTCCAAATATTTCAGTCTTGAGCCCTAGACAACAAAGTAGGCATGAGGTCTGAGAACTCTCCCCACATTTCTTCCCCCTCGGCTACTTCCTTTGGTGCTGCTATAAACCATTAGATTCCTCTTGGGAAACCAGGAGTTGTCTATGTCTGCATCCCTGTCTAGTGACAGATGTCTCAATAGGGCATTTTACCCAGCATCTGGCTGTTTCTTAGGTCCCTCCTATGCCCCTTGATTGGTGCTATACATTAGAGTACCTGCTCCCTGTACTGGGCAAAGTGAGCTGCTTATATACAGTCTGTCTTTGCAATGAGGCCTACAAGTCCCAGGAACCCTCCTGGACGACAGTCCCAGTATATTTTTTTGCTAGAGTTACCAATTTTAGTTGGATGTATTCCTGGAGGTTTCATCACGATACAATCTTTAATTAAAGATTAATCTGTAATTCCTGGAGACTCCAGGAGAATCCTGAAGGATTGTTAACCCTACTTGTTGCAGGAACTAGGGTTGCCCCCTGGGATCTTTTTTTTTTTTTTTTAAGGTAGGCTGTCCTGGGAAATGTGTAAGTATGCTCAGTACACATTGCCAGCTGTGCAGTTTTATGCAGGGTGGATAAAAATCAATGATTTAAAAAAAAATTGGAGTTTTTTTATTTAAATCTGATTTTTTTGATCAAATGTTTGTGTGACAACAGAAGGGAACGTCTTCCTTACAGAAACAATTGATACATCAGAAAATGCACACACAGCAGAATACTTACAAGAAGTAGCAGTAAAAGCTATAACAAACTGAAAAAAAATTCAAATGTCTAGTACACAGTTTGGTCACAGACAATGCTGCAAGTGTATCCAAGATGAGAAGAAATTTAGAAGAGCGTGGAGAGAGTCCCAAGTTAATAACATATGGTCGCAGTGCTCATTTTGATGCACCTCCTAGCCAAAGACTTCAGTGTTCCAGAAATAAAGGCTAATGTTGTTGAAATTGCAAAATGCTTCCGTAACAACCACTTTGCAGCAGCTGCTCTGAAAAAAGTGGGAGGAACCAAGCTAACTCTCCCACAAGATGTGCGATGGAACTCAGTAGTGGACTATTTTGAGCACTATATCAAGAACTGATCTAATCTGATGACAGTTTGTGAACAAAATCGTGAAAAAATAGATGGCACTGTCTTAGCCAAAGTTCTCAACATTGGGCTTAAGAGAAATGTTGAACACATGCTGAGTATCCTGAAGCCTATTTCTGTAGTCTTGAACAAAATGCAGGGAAATAGCTGTTTTATTGCTGACGCTGTTGAAATTTGGAAGGAACTGAGTGAGATCTTAAAAAGAGAAATATGCAAAGACAGAGTTAAATTACAAGCATTAAAAAAACTACAGGGACAAGCACAATCTCGAGCTCATTTTCTTGCAGATATTCTCAATATTTTGGTACCAGGGTCAAACCTTAACTGCTGAAGAAGAGGAGTTGGAATAATCCCTCCATAATGCCAACTATTATAAACTTCAGAGCTAAAGGTGAACCATTCAAGAAATATATGTTTGCTGATGATGTTTTAAAGTCCCACCAGTGAGCTGGTGGAAGTCACTTAAGCACTTGGATTCAGAGACTGTTGAAGTCTCAACAGCAGTAGCTTCTTCTGCTGGTGTAGAAAGAATATTTTCTTCCTTTGGACTAGTTCATTCCAAATTGAGAAATGGTTTGGGACCTGAAAAAGCAGGAAAGCTTGTTTTTCTTTTCCAGATTATGAACAAACAGGAAAATGAAGGTGAAGATGACTGAGTTAGCTGCAGAAGCCAATATTTTAAGTTTCTCATGTTGACCTGGCTGACATAGTCGATTTAATTTTTTTTTAAATATTTCATTTAACTATTTTAGTTAAAAACAATTTTAATAAAAACAAACCTGATTTAAAAAAACTTGAATGTTTAACTAAATTCAAAAATTCATATGCTTGTTTTGTTAAAATATTATATGTTTGCTGTTGAAGAAAAAAATCCAGAATACCTAACATTGTTGTTTTAGTTAAATAAAACAGTTTAAATGTTTGACTGGTGATGTTCTCCTCCTAATACAGCATGGCAAGAAAATCCTTCAAATATTAATGATTAATCTGTTGAATTGGAGATGCTACTCTGAATTGGAGATAGTTCACCTCCCAATGACTTCATAAATATCTGCTTCAATTACCTTTGGTAAATGAAATAACCAAACAATCATTCATTTTCTGATATGGCTGTAAAACTAATTTGAAAAGTTTTCAAAATAAATCACTTTAAAAATGTATAGTGTGTACCTTCTAAAAATGAAACCTACATCTCTTTCTGAGTTGTGAAGAATATGTATTAAGGTTATAACAACCAACAAGAATGCACTTTTATGTAGAAATCCATGATTAAATAGAGTCTTCCTGACTAGTGATTTAAATCAAATCCACCCTGGTTTTATGGGCTCAGGATCATCCTGGATGTTTAGGTTTTTTGTACCTCAGAAGTGGCAACCCTAGCAGGAACATGGTAGTGCTGGACTGTAAGCCTGCCCTAAAAAGCCAGTTACAAAACTCCAAAAGAGACCATATTGACTCTGTAGTCCTTCTCTCCTGTACACGCTCTGACTCAGCCCAAAAAGTTGACTCCTTGAAGTAGCCTATTTGAAATCCTGGACGGGTGGGCAGAGCCCACAAGAACAAAATGCCTGACCCCTCAAATAGGGGAGAGGATGCAGATCAAGAATCAGCTAAACATGGGAGACAACAAATGATTAAAATAGGAGGCTCCTTGGAGTAGTGTGTAGAGCAAGCAGACTGATGCTCTCTCCTCCTAACAACACTTCACCCTCAGGGTCTCTTATTCAAAGGCAAAGGTTTGCCCAAAGTACTATATTATTTCAAAAGGTATGTTTGTGGCTAGGGGGAAAGGGAAGTGAGGGCAAGCTATGATTGCCTGAAATTATTCAATTCTAATAGTGAAATAAATTCTGAGTGGCTTCATAAAGCATCAGGAATTGATGGGAAGCTAAAGATGTAATAAAAGAAAAATGATCTAAACAAAAAAAATTGTACTTGTAAATTATTTTGGACACTAAAGTCAACTACCACACTCTGTAAAAGAGAGTGCAGAATCTGGAAGCTGTGACAAGTGTTTCTACACAAATCAGAAAGTGACAGATGTAGATGCTTATTTCTAAATCCTTCTGGAATATAAAGGAATGGGTATTGTTTTCCTGCTGAGCAACAGCTTAATTGACTCCTTGATGCTCCGCTAGTCTCTGTTCTAGAAAAATATGGAACACAAAGAAAAGTGCAACTTTGTTCAAACATAAAATAAACTAAAGGGATCTTTTCTTCTGGCACAACTATACTGCATATTGATGAGTTTACTCTGGAAAGGTAAGCTTGGACAGCATTTCAGTGGTTTCAGTTTATGCACCTTTAGAGATGTCTTGCAAACTGTAAGAATGTAATAAATTCAAGATTGCATGGCCTATTTTCCTCCTAATTTAATTCATTTTTTTCATATGTGGGGGGGTGGGTATGAGGGAGGACAAGAAAAAGATTCACATGGAAGTTGATAAGGCATCTAGATGTTCTCTTTCACCTGTCCAAATCCAACAATGTGGGGACCGTTAGGTCATAAGAGTTGGGTAAGTTACCAAACAGTAACATGGAGAGAGGGGAATGAGTGTGAGTGACTACATAAAAATATCATGCAGTATAGGTGTGTAACATTACATTGAATACACAGTGTTGTTGCAGCTGTGTTGGCCCAGGGATATTAAAAAGGCAAGGTGGGTAAGGTAATATCTTTTAGTGGACCAACTTCTGTTGGTGAGAGAGACAAGCTTTCGAGCTTACATAAAAGAACCCTTGTCTGTGTCTCACCAATAGAAGTTGGTCCACTGCAACATATTACATCACCCACTTTCTCTCTCTCTCTCATTACACTGGATAGTTACCCCAAGAGGAGTTCAGAGCTTATTTAAAAATTTTTTTAGCAAGTATAAAACATTTACACTTCTAGGATTGAATAAGAGATGGGCTCACTCAATAAAATGTGCTGCTTCTCCTGAAGTAGAACTTAGAGATGGTGCTTCTTTCTTTCTTGTTATTGATTTATAGAACAATGGTTGATGCTTTTTCCCCCCTGGATCATTCTTGTTAACTAGAAAAATGCGACCCAGCAATCTAATGGTGCAACCTATATTTTTGACTATTCCTATTAAGAACTATGCTGTACTGCCTGAAAACTAATTCGATTTCATTTCATGCTTAGTTGCTTTCAGATTTTAATAAAGAGCCCATAATATCATTATATTCAGCAAGGAAGTTTAAGAAGCTTGAGGAAATGTATACAAAAGAACAAAGATGAATTCTATTCAATGGACTGTTCCCTTTTGCTAGTATGCTAATGAAAAATGACAGCCTTACTTGAAATTTCAGTCCCTTGTGTCCTTTTTACCTTAAAACACTAATTTAGTTCATAGTTGAATGTTTCTGTAACTCTGTACCGTTTGTCTTATAGAAGACAATGAAAGGTGCTTATAATTGTATGCATGGGATATAAAGCATTTAGCTTTTAATAAATAACAGTACACAATAGAATATGACAAATGTGGGTGTTCAGGCAATCTTATATAATACTTGCTTATGAATCCTTATCTATTTATCTAGGATACTTATATGGCTTGCATTACCATTGTATTGAACTGCTGCATGATCCTTAATGTATTTATCCTCACAATACCCCTGTGAGGTAGAGAAGTGCTGTTATCCCATTTTTACAGAAGGGAAAGGGAGGCCCGGAAAGGCTAAGTGACTTGCACAAGGTCATGCAGGAAGTATGGTACAGCAAGGACTAGAATGTGTGTCTCCCAGTTCCCAAGCCCTAACTAATAAACCATTCTTCCTCTCGTTACCCAACTAGAATGCAGTGAGATTACCTGAGCTGCCTGTGGTATGCTGATCGTGAAATGCTGTTCTAGAAATAAAAGTCCTGATTTGTGTCAGAGTCCATGCTATAGGTGTAGTATGTTATATTAAGCCTTTAGACCCCAGTCTGGCAAATGCTTATGCATGTGCTTAACTTTACATATGTGAATAGTTCCACTGATTTCTGTGGGGCTACTTAAGTTAAACACATGCATAAATGTTTACAGTGTCAGGATCTTAGTGCCATTCAACGTACTGTGTACCAAAAGAGCACTGTGGATGGATACCATAATTTATATGTAGAAATAAACTGAATGCCTTTAAAAGCCATGAGCTTAGGAGCACTGTAGCATAAGGATTTGTGTTGTACAGTAAACATGGTATTTCCATAGAACATCCAGCTCTCAGAATGGAGGCATGTATTGTATCCAGGTGGGGAGAAGTAATGGGGACTCCATCAATAAAATTTGAGCCTGAGAACATCTGCCACAGAAAATCACTTGGTTTAAGGATTGTATGCTTTCTGATCTTTACTTGTATATGCTCATCTATCCAGTTGTATGTTGTTTTCCCAAAGCAGTGAAAAACTCACTGAGAAGGCAGGTACCAATACTGGAACATGAGCTTTGCCTGTTTGTTGCAATCCCAGATCTGCATCCCTCCCTTTCCAGGCACTTTGCTGTCTACTGAGAGAAAACTGCTGCTCACCAGGGAAATGTTCAACTGCCAGAACCATGTTGCAGCTCATACAACTTATCACTTGACTTGCATCCCCCAACTCTTCTGTGCCTGCAAGTTTAATTTATATGAAATGAAAAACCAGTTTTTACTGGCAAACCTTACTGTCCACCAATGGTGAAAATCCAAAGCTCCTCTGCCCAATGTTTGTGTGGGGATTTTTTAGCATTGAAAGGTGTGTGTGTGTGTGTGTGTGTGTGAAAATATAAGGGAAAAACAGAGAGCTGCAGTAAGATCGGTGAGTTTTCCCTGATGCATCTAGCATATTTATTACTGAAAAATCTTTATTTTTGCAAATTAGTAAAATTCCCTATTTATTTGTTCCAAAATGAAGGCCCAATTCTTCTTTCACTGCATTCAGTGTTGTGAAGTCCCACTGAAGTCTAAGATTTGTCTCTTGCTTCGTTAGGAACAGGATCTGGCCCTGCCTGTGATAATCTCAATGAGACTCAGGGAAATTCACATTGCATTCCATAGACATTTTAGTTCAGTTACAGTCATTCAGTCATAAAGAGCTAAAGACTGGAACGGGGCCTTGCTTTATATTTTGTTGTGGCATCAAAGGAGAGGATAAGGAAACATGACTTTCACCAAGCATACCTGTCTTCCCCTTATAGGAAAGAGAGATGCTATGTGTACCCTGCCCCCAAGAGTGGGAGAAAGGTGTTTTTTGAGCTTTTCTGGATGGGAAGAAAAACACCTGCTGTCCCCAAAGAGAGTCTGCACTGTCATTCCTCGAGGAGGGGCTGACAACTGTGCCTCATTAGGGAAATAGATCTTTAAATGAAAATGTTTGCTCTGAGAGGACTATGGTTCCAAGTGGGATCAGGCTATGCCAGGATTCTAGGCCAAGAGGACATTTCCCCACAAAGTTGGGGCCTGACTGCTTAGAGAGTGAGAATCCACTATCAACTATAGGAGTGCTGATATAGAGTCCCCTGAGTGTTCAGGAATGTTCATGACTAGGGCCCTACCAAATTCACAGCCATGGAAAAATGCATCACAGACCATGAAATCTGGTCTCCTCCTGTGAAATCTGGTATTTTGTGTGCTTTTACCTATACTATACAGATTTAATGGGGGAGACCAGCATTTCTCAAATTGGGGGTCTTGACCCAACAGGGAGTTGCAGGGAGGTCACAAGGTTATTTTAAGGCGGTTGCAGTATTGCAACCCTTACTTCTGCACTGACTTCAGAGCTGGGTGGCTGGAGAGCAGTGGCTGTTGGCTGGGCACCCAGCTCTGAAGGCAGTGCCCTGCCAGCAGCAGCACAGAAGTAAGGGTGGCAATACGATACCATGCCACCTTACTTCTGCGCTGCTGTCTTCAGAGCTGGGTGGCTGGATAGTGGCAGCTGCTGACTGAGGGCCCAGCTCTGTGGGTAGCAGCACAGAAGTAAGTGTGGCAATACCATACCATCCTTACTTCTGCGCTGCTGCTGGAGATGGCTCTACCTTCAGAGCTGGACTCCCGGCCTGCAGCCGTCCCTCTCCATCTGCCTTTCTCTTAAGGCAGTGCTGCTGCCAGCAGTAGCGCAGGAGTTAGGGCAGTAGTACTGCAAACCCTCCCCCCCACTCTCACACACAGTAACCTTGCGGACCCCCTGCACAATTCCTTTTGGGTCAGGACCCCTACAATCACAATACCTTGAAATTTCAGATTTAAATAGCTGAAATCTTGAAATTCACAATTTTTAAAATCCTATGACCATGAAATGGACCAAAATGGACCATGAATTTGGTAGGGCCCTATTTATGACTTAACATCTGTTTGGTATCATTTCATACATATAATTGTGCTGTGCCTGGGTGTGAACTATGTATCAGATGCACCCAGAGACCTTGATGGGGCTGCCACACACCTTTTATCCCATAATAATTCATTGTAGCAATTCCATCAGCCTATGATGGATATTTAAAGTAACAGTTGTCTTATACAAAGTATATGACACTATGGGTAATTCAGTATACTTTCTAACTAAAGACCAATATTATCATAATTTCTCCTCCTTCTAATAATTTCCCACTCATTTTCTCCACTTCTGCTTTTCTTTCTTTCTTTCTTTTGTTTTTGTTTTTTAAATTCATATTACTGCTGCTTTCAGACCATCTGTCTCCTGGGCATGGAGTCTGTTCTTCCAAAAATACCACTTCCCATCAGTGCATGATTTATAATCGTATGAAGGGGAGATAGTGATTTCAGGACTGGAGGACCAGTGTCAACACAGACACCCCAATGAAATATTCCAATATAAATTAAAATGTTTGCATACCATGACAACTGGCATAATAGATTTTTAAAAATATCTGCAATGACTTATTCACACAGAGCCTTAATGGAAAGCTAGGCAACAGTAATAATGTCTTTTTGTGGCCACTCTCACTCATCAGTGTTAGCATTTTTGCTTAGCTTGCTTTACAGTGTCCAGGAATCACATGTGCGCAGTTGGGTTTATCTGACTGTGCAAAGCAGTAGCTCTCATCCCTGCTGGTGTGCTTCCCAGAATGGTATGACAGGGTGATTAGCCAGATGGGAGCCTACGCAGATGCATACTTAGAGCTCCCACTGAAGTCTGTAGTTGCTGTACAAGAGCTTCAATCTAAGGATAGAATTAAGCCTTTTCTATGAAGCATGTATTTTATACTTTTGTTATTTCCTTATTTATTTTTAAAGTTAAACTCTGTCCATATCATCCCCTTGCTATAGCCAAGTAAGAAGACTTGATGTAAGAGGCTCAATGGGAGGGAATCCATCAGGATCAAAGGTTACAATAGTCTCCTTTACTCGTTCCCCTCCACCCTACAAATGCCAATAACCTCTGTATTCATGGAGCAGATGATCTACTGGCCCCACCGTCACTGCTCTTTGTCTTAGCCTTCTAAAAACCAGCGAGACCCGTTGGAGCTGGGCTCTATATACCCAAGTGGATCGGAACCTCTCACTAAATCTTATCTGCCCTTATTCAGGGGAATCACACTTGTTCTGCTTGTGCTGTATCTGGGGCCCTTGTTGTCATGGAGTAGGTGGCAAGATTTAGCACCTTAACAGTAGTAAATATTTCTGAAGCTTCTTTGATCGGCGCCTTGCTCATAAACATGATCCTCACATCAGGATCAGCTGTTGCTTTCATTGGCATTTCTCCTGCATCGTACATGCTCTGGTTTTTCAATTTCACTTTTATTAAATCAGCAGCATATGGTTTGTAAGGTCCCGGTAAAGTGCTACTGCACAGTGCAGCTGTGGCAACATCACCTGTCAATAGTGCTTTAATTACATTCCTTCTAAATCTGGAGATATTTAAATATAATGCTAAATTTAGGTGTTTGGAGTCAGTAATCCAAGTCCTCCCTATTCATTCAGTTGTCTGAGTTTGTTTTACAGCGTGCAATCTGATCTCGTAAATAACCATAGAGGTCTAACAACATTGAATAAATGCTAGTTAGATAAGGAGCAGGTGTGGGATTTTATTATTTATACAGTGTGCTAGGGGCTTTACAAAGAAAAGACCACTGGGCCAGAGTCTCAGCTGGTTTAAATTGGCATACTCCATTGACTTCAGTACCACTGCACTGGTTTACACCAGTTGAGGATTTGACCCACTGTCCCTGCCTCAGAATTTACAGTCTAAGGGCCTGATCCAGCAAAAACTGTTGGGCATAGAGTTTGCCTCCATGAGTAGTCCAGTTGAAGGTGTTAACATGGGACTAAGGGTTCAAAAAGCATTATGTCTGATCCAGAGAGACTTTTTCGCATGCAATAGCCTGATGGCTAAGTTACTAGCTTGTGGAAGGGCTATGCTCAAGAGTGATTTGGGATGAAAAACTGCTTTGAATACATGAGAGCTGGGACTTGAACGTGAGTATCCTACATCCCAGGCCAGTACCCTAACTTCTAGGAGAGACATGTGCGTGCATGCATGCTCTTTTTCTCAGGTGTGTTGATACCTTTTCCCAAATGGAAAATGGACATTTCAGCAGCATTCTCTTTTTCACAAAAATGCTTAAAAGCTTTTGTTCAAATGAATTTCTAGATTCACTCCTGTGACTTTATTTGATACTTTCTGGATGGTCCCTTGCTTCACTCCCCCAGAGATCAGTGAAGAAGGGAGCGAAACAATAAAAATTGCCATAGGATAAGACAAAAGAAAAAATTGTTCTCCAACATGTCCTCAGGGAGGAGCATTATAGAGGGTTGGCAGAGGCAGGGACTAGTAAAAGGCATAAATTATGCTGAAACACAGAAAGCTCTTCCAAGTGTCACATACACAAACAAAGGTGCTATTGCTGTTACTAATGGTTTGCAAAAAGCTTTGGATTTTTGGAGACTGGTTTAGTTTTTACCACTGACTAAAAGCATTTCACATAACACTGAAAGGCTGTGTGTCCAAATTTATATGATAATAGAAAAGATGGGATGGTAATTGGGTATAAGACTGAAAATTGAGGATGTTCTTGCACTTCTCTTTATAAACAGCAGGAGAATGTCCACTTTACAGGAGCTTTTATTTCACTAACACTGGTTTTCAACCTTTTTTCATTTGTGGACCCCTAAAATGCTTTGAATGGAAGTGTGGACCCATTTGTAAATCTTAGACATAGTCTGCGGACTCCCAGAGGTCTGCAGACCGCAGGTTGAAAACCACTGGACTAACAGTTCTTTAAAAAATGCTTTCAATCAGTCATTTATACACTCTGATAGGGACACAAATCATTTCAAGAAGGATGTATTTGAAAGCCAACATGCGCAAACATGCCTCATGGCATAATCATGGCATAATCTAATGTGATGTGCCAGTTTTTTTTTTTTTGTTTTTGTTTTTTTGGACAAATGACGTTGCCTTTTTGGTGCATCAGAATTTAAAGTAATCCAAGCCATTTGTTCAGATCATGGGATTGTGCATACTCCTTATTTTCAGTTCTTTCCAAGCTGTTTCATTTATCTTCATTCAGAATGTTAAACCTTTAAGCATTTCACAGTAAATCCATCAGTAGTATCTTTTTGTAGGTTAATTTAAACGCTCAATCTTCAACCATCTTCATCAGCTGCGAAAAGTTATGTTTGGAAAATAACATTTGATTAAAAAACAGAAGAGGGATTTTGGGGTTTTGGGTTTTTTTTTTTTTAATCCATTGTATTTTTACAAGGCTTTGGAGGAAATTAACATTAACAAAATTTATCTCAGAAAAAAATTTGATCACAAAGATTATGTAACTCACTCTTTCCTTTAATCTTCTTATTACCTTTTTTTTTTTCCTTAGATGAACTTCTCCTTTAGAGAAGCCCCTAGATACTATGTGTTAAGCAATATCTGCTACTTGTGGGAACAAAACTTTATTCCTCAATAGGGTTGTCAGGCGTCTGGTTTTCAACCAGAACTCCTGGTCGAAAAGGGACCCTGGGCACTCCGGTCGGCACTGCCGACCGGGGCATTAAAAATCCAGTCGGCAGTGCAGCAGGGGGCCAGGGCTAAGGCAGGCTCTCTGCCTGCCCTAGCTCCCTGTGGCTCCCAGAAGCGGCTGCCAGGTCCCTGAAATGCAGCCCCTAGACACATGGGTGGCCAGGGAGGCTCCGCGTGCTGCCCCCACCCTTAGTGCCGGCTCTTCAGCTCCCATTGCCTGTGAATTGTGACCAAAGGGAGCTGCCGGGCTGGCATCTGTGGGCACGAGGGCAGCACGTGGAGCCTCCCTGGTGGCAGTGATAAAATCTTAGATCTTTTCAAGGGAAGAAACTTTGAGAGGCAGATTCTCAACAGATATAAATTGTTGTATTCTGCATGGAAGTAGTGGAGCTATGTTTATTTACATCAACTCAGAATCTGTGTCTTAGTTTTTATGGCATGTCTAAACATTATTCTGTTCAAACTACTTATTTCATTAAATTGAATAAAATAAGTCTGCTTGCAGAAGGAAGCTGTGTGGCTTCTGTGTTTGGAAACCAATATAGTATTCAGAGTGAAGAAGGGAATTACAAAGGTTTAATTTAAACACAAAGCCTTTGCATGTGAACACAAATACAGAATATGACAATAATGGAGAAATCAAGCAAGATTTTTGTTCACTCAGTCAAAGTTTGCGCCAAATGAATAAGAGAATGATCAAAGTGAAGCCTGGTTTTTAAGTTTGGAGAATGAAATTCCTAAAAGTATAGGAATGTGAATAAATTAAAATTCCTCATAAATGTGTATTGGAGATATTTTTCAGTTTGAAACAACTTGCCATTTAAAATAGATAGCAAGTGCTTATTTTAAAAAAATCTTGAAATTAAAATGACACAAGCTATCGTCTACTGTAGAGCTTGTTAGTGAGGAGGTATTTCTGTACTTGAAGGAATTAAAAACAGGGTCAGGCCCCCAGGTGGTGTAAATCAGCAGGGCTCCCATTGCATCAGTGGAACTATGGTAGGACTATGTCACCAGATCATTACACTTCTCTATAACAGATAATCAAAGAAGAAATCCTAAAACTATGAACTTCTAATGTCGCTCTGTATATATAGTTCTATGAGAAACAGCTTCTGAGATACTGCAATAATAAATTACTGTTTAAAGGTGTATGTGTCTGCAGAAGAAAAAAAATCATTTCAAATGTTTAGTATGTGGGTGATGACAAAATTATAAAATAGAAATCTTGAGTTTTGTATTATCTAAAATGATGACGGGTCAGATTCTCAGTTGGTGGAAATCAGCATTGCTGCAGTGGCATCAATGGAGCTATGCTTGCTTACACCAATTGTTTTTAATTACTTCAAGTGCTGGAATATCTCCTTACTAAGAGATCTGACTAAGGGACATATACTGAGCCCTTGTTACTGCCATAGAGGTAAAGTTGTTGCAGGGGAAACAAATATATATATATATATATATATATATTTTTAGGTCAACAAAATGTATATAGGTATACAACAGTGGAAAAAATATTACAAAATGCTACACCTACATTAAGTAGCAGAAAAATATAATATACTATATTTGAGAAATAGTGTTTGCTTTGATGATTGACTATCATCATACATACACAAAAAGGGGTAGAGTTAAGTTTGCGGAAGCAACCTTTACATTGGTATTTCCGATTTTGCATGTTTTAACAATGCAACTGTAAAGTTCTATTAATGTAGGCATTTTTGTATGGCATTAATATATATTATACATATACATATTACATTATGGAATATATCAGGGAACTATTTTTGAGAAATTATAAAAGATATACTTCTTGAGAATCTGCAGTTATATTATAAAAGTGTCCCAGAGGATCCAACCACTTCAGCCACACCATCAGGGACTCGTTCACCTGCACATCTACTAATGTGATCTATGCCATCATGTGCCAGCAATGCCCCTCTGCCATGTACATTGGCCAAAATGGACAGTCTCTACGCAAAAGAATAAATAGACACAAATCTGACACCAGGAATCATAACATTCAAAAGCCAGTAGGAGAATACTTCAGTCTTCCTGGACATTCTATAATAGATTTAAAAGTAGCTATACTTGAACAAAAAAAACTTCAGAAACAGACTTCAAAGAGAAACAGCAGAACTAAAATTCATTTGCAAATTTAACACCATTAACTTGGGCCTGAATAGGGACTGGGAGTGGCTGGCTCATTACAAAAGTAGCTGTGCCTCTCCTGGAATTGACATCTCCTCATCTATTATGGAGTGGACTACATCCACCCTGATTGAATTGGCCCTGTCAACACTGGTTCTCCACTTGTGAGGTAACTCCCTTCTCTTCATGTGTCAGTATATAATGCCTGCATCTGTAATTTTCACTCCATGCATCTGAAGAAGTGTTTTTTTACCCACCAAAGCTTATGCCCAAATAAATCTCTTTAAGGTGCCACCGGACTCCTTGTTATTATAAAAGTGGAAAGTTTTTATTGCTTTCCAAGTAGCAAAAAGGGCACTATTTTTAATAAAATCTCCATAGAATGAACCTTATCATGCATGAAATATATATTATTTACAAACTTTAGAAGATAATTTTTTTCTCTAGGAAATCATGAGTGTCTTCATTGCAATTCACATTATTGTCAGAAATTATGTTACTGTTCACTGGGTACTTGTTTTTATCATATTCCTTTTTCATTAAATATTCAAGTTTGTCAAGGCACGAAGGCAAATGTCATTTCAGTAGCTAATGTTGTCAGATGTTAGAGAAGTGGCTGAAGCAAATTCATATAAACTGCATCATTAATGTCCTTTCTCTTTTGATAACCAAAAAGCAAAGTTTAGTGCAAGAGTCAGGCTTTGCAAATTCAGCCTCTCCAGATAATTCTAATTAGCAGTGTGATAATTAGGTACAGATGGTTTAGAGATGGGAGATGGCAGTGGTCGTCTTTTCAGGGTTGTGCAAGATGTCATCTACTTTTTCCATCCTACAGAAATGCTTTGAGGGCCTGAGCCAAAGCCAATTGATATCAGTGGAAAGATTTCCCTTGACTTCAGAAGGCTTTGGCTCAAGCCCTAAATTCTGTCATTATCCATAGTAATATTTTTCTGTACAGCATGGAGGAAATAATATGTAGCATTGCATCTTCAAAGCACTGTGAGAACATTAAGAGCTAGATTCTGCTTCCTAGAGTGTAGGTGCTACTCAAGATGAGTATGGTTTATGGAATCTAGTCCTTATTAATTAAAGGCTCAGTCTGCCCCGCTTACTCACACTGAGTAGATGCTATTCCCCAGTCCTAGTCCTCAATGATTTCCAGAATAGCACCAAAATCCTAGAATCTGACTATAACTGACTAGTCACCAGACTATTACTGAAATTCTAGAATCAGACTTTCAGATATATAACCAGTCAATTTTAAATATATCTGTATATTATGTAGTAGAAAACACTGACAACTGTGTCTGATGGTATTTCCTATGTATCAGATCTCAGTTGATGTGTACCTTCTCATCAAAGTGTAAGGAATTAAAAGAAAAACAAGAGTGAACAGTTTTATCTGAATGGAGTATGCGTGGGCTTCTGTTACAGGGATTTATGGGCTATGTATGAAAATAGGATTCAGTTAGGAACATAACACAGCCAATTTCTTAAATCCACTAAACCAGACTGACATTTGTTGGGAAGGTACGATTAAAATATATGAAATGATACGAAAGAAGTCTGCCTCTACCAGAGCAACAAAAATACATTATCTATCTATCAGATAAGGCAAACTGAACTCAAATTATTGGGTTATCAATAACATATTTGCAAATATGTACCTAACTTGTGCATGCAGTTACTGAGACTGCAGGTGCACTTTTGCATGCGCAATTATGCATGCTTCTCTTATACTCAGACCCCAAATGTCCATCCTTTACGTAAACAGTTTTCAGCTTTTATCTTTAGAATTTAAGACCTAGTGTAAAGAGAACATATCCAATATACACAGTGAGCTAAGAGATTTGGGGTCTTTTCTCACATTAAACAAATCAGGTAAAAAAAAAAACCGACACCCCCCCCCCCCCCCCCCATAAAAAAGTATTGCATGAATTATGTCAGCTGGTAGTGAAAGAGTGGTAATTAAACACGTTCTTTCTGATCCTAAAGGCCATTTGCAATAAGGCATCCTGTAAACACTTTGCATATGCTTCACTTTACACACTATGAGTAGCGCCCCCTGAAGTCAGTGGGGCTACTCACAATGTGTAAAGTTAAGTGTGTGAGTAAGTCTGTGGGATCAGGCACTAAAGGTGTTACTTAGCTAGTCAAAACAGCTGTTAGGAGAATTATATACAAAATCAGATTCCATTCTCACTTACACATGTGTTAATTAGGACTAACTCCATTGTCAATGGAGTAATGGGTATAAATGACTGGAGAATAAGGCTCACAGTATCATTCCCTGTGTTCAATGAGTAAAATATCTATTGAAGTCAGGAGTCAGGTGATATCTTCACTTGGAAAAGTATCTAAAAATGTATCTGAGCTTGGAGTTTCCATAAAAAATGGAAAATAAATTCTTCTCTGAATAGCCTGACTCCATTCTACCCCCTGGGCACAACTGTAAAATGCAAAACTGTAAAGTAACTGCTCCACTAAAGCACTTTAAATATTTTTGTAGGAACTTGTAGGAAAGCTGAGAAGTCCTCTACTCTGTCATTAAGAAGCATCTACATAAATCTGTGCCAAATGAAAAGCTTTTTAAAGGGAGGCAATTAATATTATACTGTAGAGTGAATCATTCCCTGTATATAAGTCACAGGGAGGGGATGTAGGCTTTTTGTGGATTTTATATCTGTTTGGAAAGATTGATCTAGGTTGGAAAAGCATCAAGGTTAGAAGAACTATTTCATATCTTTATACTTTTTACTATCATATATTTACTATTTATAAAATTCACATTGAAAATAATTTGAAAATATTTATTCATAAGTAACTGATGTTTTTTTTTAAATTAACCTCAGTTGAATTTTAGCCTGATCAAATGTGTAAACTTCCTAGCAACTTTATACCTAAAATATAGTATACATTTTTAATACTAGGAGACCTGTCAAGGCAGAAATTTATTTTACAGTAATGTGGTATTCTTCAATAGAAGTCACCCTGCAGGACAGATATAATATTAAGTCTTTCTCAAAAGCTTCCAAAGAATACTTTTCCAATTTCAGTGGACCAATTAAAATAATGAAAGGCCCCTCAACACATGCACTGTATTTCATGGGCCAAATTCTGCTTTCAGTTACACCTGTGTAAAACAGGTGTAAATGAGTGGAGAATCTATGTCTCTGTATCATTCCCTTTGCCCTGGTCTACACAACAGGGTTAAGTTGAATTTAGCCAAGTTAGGTCAATTTTATAATGAATGCGTCTACATAAGCAACCCCGTTCCATCAACCTAAAGGGCTCTTAAAATCGACTTCTGTAACTCCTCCCCGATGAGGGGAGTAGTGCTAAAATCGATGTTGCTGGGTCGAATTTGGGATAGTGCAGATGCAAATTGACGTTATTGGCCTCTGGGAGCTATCCCAGAGTGCTCCAATGTGACCGCTCTGGACAGCACTTTCAACTCTGATGCACTAGCCAGGTACACAGGAAAAGCCCCGGGAACTTTTGAATTCCATTTCCTGTTTGGTCAGCGTGGCGAGCTCTGCAGCACAGGTGACCATGCAGTCCCCCCAGAATCGCAAACGAGCTCCAGCGTGGAGCGAATGGGAGACGCTGGATCTGATTGCTGTATGGGGAGAAGAATCTGTGCAGGCAGAACTCCGATCAAAAAATATATATGCCAAAATCGCACAGGGCATGATGGACAGAGGCTACAACAGGGACACACAGCAGTGCTGCGTGAAAGTCAAGATGCTCAGGCAAGCCTACCAAAAGACAAAGGAGGCAAATGGTCGCTCTGGGTCAGAGCCCCATACATGCCGCTTCTATGAACAGCTGCCTGGCATTCTAGGGGGGGACCCTACCACTACCCCACCACTGTCAGTGGACACCTGCAAGGGGGGAGTCTCACGCAACATGGAGGAGGATTTTGTGGATGAGGAAGAGGAGGAGGAGGAGAATGCACAGCAGGCAAACGGTGAATCCGTTCTCCCCGGCAGCCAGGACCTTTTCATCACCCTGGAGCCAATACCCTCTCAAGGCGGGATCCCCGACCCTGAAGGCGGAGAAGGCACCTCTGGTGAGTGCACATTTGTAACTACAGTACAGGGTTTAAAAAGCAATAGTGTTTAATGTTTGATTTGTCCTGAAGACTTGGGATGCATTCGTGGCCAATACAGCTACTGGAAAAGTCTGTTAACGTGTCTGGGGATGGAGCAGGAATCCTCCAGGGACATCTCTATGAAGTTCTCCTGGAGGTACTCTGAAAGCCTTTGCAGAAGGTTTATGGGGAGGGCTGCCGTATTTCGTCCTCCACAGTAGGACACTTTATCACACCAAGTCAGTAGCAAGTAGTCTGGAATCATTGCAGCACAAAGCATGGCAGCGAATGGTCCTGGGTTTTGATCGCATTCAAGCAACATTCGGTCTATATCTTTCTGTGTTAGCCTCAGGAGAGTGATATCATTCATGGTCACCTGGTTGAAATAGGGGAATTTTTGTAAGGGAACAGTAAAAGGATCCCGTTCATGCTGGGCTGTTTGCGCTTGTCTAAAAGGGATCATCCCTGAGAATAGCCACACAGCAGGGGGAGGGGTGAAGGGATCATCCAAATAGCCACTCAGAGGGGTGGAGGGAGGTGTGTGCTGCACATCCACCCGAAAACCGCAGCCCCTCCTTTTATTTCGGCCTCGGCAACAATTATTCGGACTCAGCAAAAATTTTGCCAAGTCGGAAAAGTTTTCCAAGTCCCCACTCGGCCACCAGGTCCCCGCTCGGCAAACATTTTTAGGACTCAGCACAAATGTTTTGGACTTCGGTTAAAAATTTCAGCCCGCTTCCTCCGGGTTGACCTGGTGGCCGAGCGGGGACTTAGAAATTTTTCCGCACTCGGCAAAAATTTTTTAGACTCGGCAATAATTATTCGGATTCGGCAATATTTTTCGGAGTCGGCAAAAAATTTTTAGCCCGCTTCCTCTAGGTTGACCTGGAGGCCGAATGGGGATTTGGAAAACTTTTCTGACTTGGCAAAAATAATTTGGACTCGGCAAACATTTTTTAGCCCGCTTCCTCCGGGTAGACCTGGTGGCCGAGCGGAGACTTGGGAAATATTTAGGACTCGGCAAAAATTATTCGGATTCGGCAAAAAATTTTCAGACTCGGCAATAGTTTTTCGGACTCGTCAAAAACGTTTCAACCCGCTTCCTCCGGGTTGACCTGGTGGCCAAGCGGGGACTTGGAAAATGTTTCGCACTCGGTATTCCTGCGCTTCAGGGTGGGGGAAAGCAACTCATAGAGTTCCAGGAAAGTGGCCTTACACATGCAAAAGTTTCGCAGACACTGGGAATCATCCCATACCTGCAACACTATGCGGTCCCACCAGTGTGTGCTTGTTTGCCGGGCCCAGAATCAGCATTCCACTGTATCAACCAGCCCCACTGCTGCCATGATGTCCCAATAGCCACAGCCCGTGCTTTCAGGAACATCTGTGTCCATGTCCTCCTCACAATCATCCTCATGCTGTCGTCTCTTAGCCAGGTTCTGCACATACTGCAGTATAATGCATGAGGTGTTTACAATGCTCGCAACAGCAGCAGTGAGCTGAGCGGGCTCCATGCTTGCTGTGCGTGCTATGGCGTCTGCATGGGTAACCCAGGAGAAAAGGTGCGAAATGATTGTCTGCAGTTGCTTTCACAGAGGGAGGGAGAGAGGGGAGACTGATGACATGTACCCAAAACCAACTACAACAATGTTTTTGCCCCATCAGGCATTGGCAGCTTAACTCAGAATTCCAATGGGCAGCGGAGACTGTGGGAACTGTGGGATAGCGTATCACAGTGCACCGCTCCGTGAGTCGATGCTAGCCACGGTAGTGAGGACGCACTCCGCTGACTTAATGCACTTAGTGGGGAATATACAATCGACTGTATAAAATCGATTTCTAAAAATCAACTTCTATAAATTCGACCTAATTTCGTAGTGTAGACATATCCTTTATTTAAAAATGGAGTAACTCCATTGGCTTTGTATGACTGTAACCAAAGTGCAGAATTTGTGCCTAGCTCAGTCCTTGTATTTAGGAGCCATTCATTATTTTAATTGCTTTCAATATCTCTTCTCTTTTTATCTCAGCTGCTCTGTGATTCTAGGGGAAAACCATCTTCTCCAATCATTCTGTTTTCTTCCTTTCACTAACTAGTAAATTACTATCATCTCTTAGGTTGTGGACAGGACAAAACCAGTGGAATTACTCCAGATGTACACTGTTGTAACACTATTTGACACAGTGTATGAAAGCCCTTTTCGAGAAAACCAGCATCTTTAGGGTAGTTTCATGTATGAGCAAGCGTTGTTCTTATTGTGAGTGCTTTAGTAACAGGATACTACTACAGAAGTTGCAACTCTGTTATTAATGGGGCTGATTGCTGAACAAGAAAAAAAAAACACATTATCATAATTTCTCACTCCTGTCTTCCACAAGACAAAATATATTGCTACTTGCCATGCCCTGTACAAGGAAATTTATTTAAATGTTTGTTTATCAACTGTCATATGAAGGATATGTTGATGTGAGGAAGTCCTTCAATGCAGGAGATAGCAGCACAGCTGTACTTCTAGTATCTCTCACTGACCTAGAAAACTTGAGCCCTGCCCCACACACATCCAAGCTTCTGTTCAGGGTGACTCAGAGGCATACCACAAACTCTGTCATTTTATAGAGCTTTCTCCCATAAAACAGGATGAATAAAAACCTATTAAAATAATTAAATAGATTAAACTTTATAATATCTGATCAACTGGGTTTAATTTTTTTATTTCTCTTTATAGCTGAAACTGTCATGGCCTGGGGAGCAATGTTTGGCAGAGTCTGTTACTTTACGGGCCAATCCTGCAACTCTCATGAATAGACCCACTGGGCCAGATACAGTGTAGATGAGAGAACTGCAGCCCCATTGAAGACTAGGATTGGGTTATTTGACTTTCCTAGAATAATAGATACAAGTAAGGGCTGGTAGGAGTGGGACCAAAGTGTGGAGACTGTTTTTAGCCCAGACTTCATCCGCTCTCTGCTTATCATTGGGGGGAGGGATAGCTCAGTGGTTTGAGCATTGGCCTGCTAAACCCAGGGTTGTGAGTTCAGTCCTCAAGGGGGCCACTTAGGGATCTGGGGCAAAATCAGTACTTGGTCCTGCTAGTGAAGGCAGGGGGCTGGACTTGATGACCTTTCAAGGTCCCTTCCAGTTCTACGAGATAGAATATCTCCATTTATTTATTTATCCTTTTCTGTCGAACTGAGCGAATAATTGATTTTTTTTAAGTTCGATGAAAAAAATGGCTTTGAGTTTACCCAAAACAGAATTTTGTCAGTTTTTGTTGCTGAAACAAGAAACTGAAGAAATTTTGTTTTAGGTTGAACAAAACATTTAATTAAACCTGAAATGTATTTTTCTTTTCCTTTCCTTTTTGTTTTGTTTTTCAGGTGTGGTTTTTAAATAAATCTAGCTAAATTTATAAATGAAACATAGGTTTGAAATGAAAAGTCAATGTTTTTGTTTTAAAAAATGTCACCATCATTTTTTTTTTACTTTTTCTAATTTTTTTTATTCAACTAAAATATGCAGATAGTTTCAATTGATCCAAAACTGCAGTTTTCAGTAAATAAACTATTTGTCCAAAAAACTTTCACCCAGCTCTACTCTGAAGTCCTTGTCTACACAAGAGAGTTGCACCAATTTAACGTAAATTGTTTTTTAAAGCAATTTAATTAAACTGGTGAAAACCCGTGTGGACACTCTTATTTCACTGCTCAGGCCTGGTCCACACTGACCCCCCCACTTCGAACTAAGATACGCAACTTCAGCTACGTTAATAACTGAAGTTCGAACTTACCGCGGGTCCAGACGCGGCAGGCAGGCTCCCCCGTCGACTCCGCATACTCCTCTCGCGGAGCAGGAGTACTGACGTCGACGGCGAGCACTTCCGGGATCGATCCCAGAAGATCGATTGCTTACCGCCGGACCCGGAGGTAAGTATAGATGTACCCTCAGTTTTCACTGTGCTTTTATCTTGTGATAGCTCATGTCCATTCATTACTGTGAGGTAAAAAAATAACCTTTTTAGAAGTGTAGACAAGGCCTTAGACTCCAGTACCAACATGTATCCACTCTTGCTGATGTGGGCAGGGCAGGCCAGACCTGTTCTTCTGACACTGACATGTCTCCATCGTAGCAGCAAAGAACATCAACCAGATTTCTTGTTTAAAATTATAATTTAACATTTATGAAATGTCCTACGCATCCCCAGTGCTTTACAAATGCAGAGAGGCTTCGGGCAGATCCTCAGCTGGTCTGAATTTTCATAGCTGCACAAAGGAACTATGACCACTTACACCAGCAGGGGATTTGCCCCTTTATGTCTGCCTTGGGGAGATCACAGGATAATAATTCAAACACATGATGATTAGGGGCTAAATGCTGAAAATATAACTTAACAAATGCACCTCATCTCACCCAAGGTGTTGACCTGACAAACACAATGCAAATGGTGTTATTGTTTTAAAATGTATCTTTGATAAAGACTTTGCTGCAGTTACATTCTGACAATGTTTAATCGGAAGTTTTGAACTCTCTGCTATTCCTTTCTCCTTGGCTTCTGCTGCTTTCCTTCTCCTCTCAAACTCTGTCTTAAACAGTGAATCCATATACTGGTAGCTACTCCTCCTACCCACCCACCCTTCTTTTGTTTTCTTCAAAGAACACTTTGTGCTGTTAGCTATTGTCTGTCTTCCAATATGTGGGCATGCTGCAGAGACAGTTTGGGATCGAATTTGTCTTAACTGAATTGTCTTGCCTTTGAGGTTTTGTGTGTGTGTGTTTGTGTGTGTATGTGTATATATAATATTTTTTTAAACTTATTACTTTGTCAGTTTCTGTGGCTTAACACTAGTATGTGGAAGATTACACTTTGCTTTGATATTTATAATATGCATGCAGTGACAAAATGGTCTTGTCACAGGATATCTTAGCCAAGGAGATTTTTGCTACATGTTATTTTAAAAGATGGACTTCTCATTAGATATTCACATCGCATGTACTGTCACCTTTGGATCAAGACTGAAATTTGATTCTAGCTGCAGATAATTACTCTTGGACTAGCCAGGACCCTCAGATCAAAAGATCAGCACTCAAAACATATCAGATCCTCCTCCTCCTTCTCTATCACTCCCCTCAGCATTGTTGAGAACCCTTGGAAAATATGCTGAATTTCTCATCCATTAACATCTATACAGTTTCACATAAAAGTTTCTGTATAGATTAAAAATGCAGAAATGTTAAAAATGTTAGTCCCTCTCCTAGAGTGAATAACAAGTGAGACTGTGGGTTGGTTTGTTTGCAGCTACAAAAGGATGACATCTCCATCCTCAAGGTAGAGACAGTCGCAGTTTATGAGCTTAGTTAGGGATGAGGTTACTGTTTACAATCCAACATCATCATAAAGTTCTAGTGCATGATTACATGTTAGTTCTTATGAAAATATATCTATTTGTTCTTTCAAACCTGGTTTATTTTTTCTTTTTGGTTTGCATGTGTTTGTATTACCCATTACTAGTGTAGATAAATGTGATCTTTTAATCTGTTTTCCCCTATCATATGGAAAATTTCATTTAAAAAAAGTCTCCGTATACTCAGTGTGTTGGGTGGGGGGGAGCATTAAGGAAGAAGTGTCTACAGTAACTGCCTTCAAAGTGTGCTAGCCCGTATTATATGGGGATCCAGAAGATACCATTAATCTTGGAAAATGTAACAGCTTAAAAATAAGGGTTAATTTGGCAGGAGTTACAATCCAATTTATTTTATCCTGCACTAACTTTCATTGTGCAGCTGGCTGATTAGCTCTGGCCAAATTGTGCCTGAGAGGCATAATCCTGCACAGTGGGCAATATTTCCATCTTTTCTGTGCTTCTCCTATCCCCCTTTGGGGTGACTTGCACTCCAAGGGGCACTGAAAGAGGGATCAGTCTTTGTATTCTGGAGAATGTGCACTCCTTTCACTCTTGTTACAGGGGCCAGGCACCATCTGGGCCTTAGGAATTAGAGGATCTAAGATGCAATGTTGCTGATAAATCCTTAGATCATCCTAATTAGTCATGTTCTAAGTGTGAGATAATCAAACCCAGGGTCTTGCACACCTCCAGAGAGGGGGCAGGTACAGGAGGTGATTCTTTGTCACTTCATTATCACCACCACAGTTGTTAGGAGGCTCTGTCGATGTCTCCCAGTTGCTATAGAAACACTGTTCTTGCTTATCTTTGTTTCTCTGGTAACAATCCCCTACTTTCTGACTGCAGTCATGCTCTCTGTTGCTGTAATAGTCCCTAGTGTGGCTTAAGTTGTATGTTAATCGCTCATATTTGGTCATCCCATAGATTCATGCTTGTAGCTTCTTCCTTGTACTGTGGATTTTGGGGCTGCTTGTTTGGTGTTCTTTCAGAAGCTACTGAGACAAGAATAGGAAAACGTACCTTGCTACAGTTCACAGAGGAGTCTGGCAGTAAAGCTATTAAGAGCTAGATTTCACAATCTATTGCTTCTTGTGGTACATGGGTCTAGGATTCACTTAGGAGAGAAGCCTGACTTGGGGCCAGAGAGTCTGGAAGCCTTTAAGCTAGTATTATGCTTGAGTTCTGGTTATTTGGGATTTCATGAGGAGAACATCCAGACATATGTCCTGAGGTCATGCGACTCCTTGAGGAGAGCAGCCAAAATTGAGGCCATAGGGCTTGGGATTCTGTGAAGGGTGTTTCAAATACACTTACTGGATTTAGCTGAATGTGAGGTTAATGGGATTATTGCTGGAAATAGGGATTGTTGTATATATTTGTAGATGGTTACATGGCTAGTTTGTTTTTCATAGTGCTTTCCATGGTGCTGAATTTTCAATTCACTGAAATGCTTCTGACATTCTTAATTGTTAGAAACAATAGACCAGATTCTCAAGTGTTTGTGGTGTCTCTCCACATTAGTGCCACCAGCAGAATCTGGCTCTCCAGCTGGTCTAAGAGGCCACAAGAGGGTTACACTACTCGAGGGAGATACTCTGGTGGTGAAAAGTCACTGTAGAGATGCCTCTGAGATTGCTATAAGAGGCATGAATGGGGATTCCTTACATTCCCTCCCCCCAGTCCTTAGCTGCCTATGGCAGATGATGTGACACTGGGGAAAAGCCTTGCAGAAAGCCAGGATGAATGAAAAAGTGAGCATTGTGTACTTATTCCCCCATTCTTTGCTGTGTACACCTCAGCTGTAGATGAGGATCTGGTGCAAAGGGTTTAAAAGGAGAAGGAAAGTGATCTTTTGATTAGAGTATGGTTAGAGTTAATGTGGGCCTAAACTCTTTAAGACAAACTAAAAATTGATTAGACTATAATGTTCTCATGAGTTTTAGATAAGGAATTCATTAATGAGTTATTATGAATAATTTGGTAGTTTAAGAGGATCTGGAGATTTTTTTTTGCTGTCTTTAGTTAGCAGACATTTTAGTGCCCTTACAACATCTCTTACTTGGGTTACCTTTTATGGAGCTCATATTTAGGTGACCATTGTTAATGTTTATAGGAGTCATTTGTATTAATCTCAGTGTTCCATTCACTGAATTTACCACACTATCCTAAAAGTAAAATACAATCTACTCTTCACGTACTATAGAGAAAGGCATGTTTACCTTCATGTAATTCATTGGAATGTTTGGAGAGATGAAACCACTATTTTTAATGTTTATATATAGTTTCTGTATTAGCCTTTTTGGAATTTATGGGTGGATAGATACTGCATATTTATATATTACTGCCTCACAGCTCAAACAGCTTATCATTTAACCCTTTTATCTGAATTAAGAGTAATACGCTGCCTCTAATATCAAATCAAACTTGGTATCCACTGTATATGTAATATAATTGTATTAAGATACATTTGGGTGAGTTTGTTAATTGATTTCTTCCATTTACACCATCTACTTTATCTTCTCCATTATCAGTGTTGTCTATGCTGCTGTATTGGGTCTGTGTCCTGTACAGTTATGTAGACTGAATGGGAAAAAAAGTGAGAAACGAACGAGGAGAGTAGTTAAATTTGTTGCTAAAATAGATAGATGCTTGCCACCAGTATATTCATTCGATGCTACAGGACCAGTGAAAGCAAGTCATGTCGGACAGTTTGGCTACACTTAGAGCATTGATGCTGGTGGCACTATTTGGAGAAGTAAGGATTACTTACATGCGTTTTGCAGGATTGTGTTGCTTTTAGGTTTTATATGTATTGGTTTAGAAGAACAGAAAATAGAAGAGATCAGCATATCTGTAGATTTGTAATACTAAATCAGATTTATTGCCTTATAAATGAAAACATTCTTCTGTCATTCTGTCAGGCATTCCCTTCTTATTTTGCATGACACACAGTACAGTATTTACCTGCTGCTGTGAATTGCTTCTGAGCATTTCTTTTTGTGTCATCTTTGCCTACCTATTTTCCCATGTCACCAGTCTCAAGTGACATTGATTCATTAAGTAGCAAATCCTGGGAGGATGTTCTGTCAGCATTTAAGGCCCAAAAGTATCTCAAACGATATGTTGGTTCTTCAGTGGGCAAAAGCAACAGAGATCTTGTGAAGGTCCCTGGGCTGCAGGTGAGATCTCCCTGATGCAAGGTAAAGGTGTGGAGGCTGGCCATGTGCATGTTCACTTTGTGGATCTACTGGGCCACATCATTATTATCCCCACTACAAGCTAATGGTGACTGCAGCCCTTCTGAATGGACTTTCTGGCTCGCTGGAGCTAAGGATTTCATCTCTCAGGCCTGAGATACTTTTACACTGAGCAAAGCCCTTATACTGAGGTTTGCTTCCATTACCCAGGACCTGCCCTTACATGCAGATGAATTTAAGTTACTCTTTATACAAGAGCAGCCAAAGATGTAATAGCTGATAATGCTGTAGTGATAATGCTGATAATGCTGTAGTGAGTCATCAAATATACAGCCACTGTATATTTTAGAGCACATACAAATCACCCTATTCATATTGCCACAACTTCAGTCTTTAGTAAAAGCAAGATCAGAGCATAGCTATTGAATGAGACATATGAGTCACAAAATGCCACTCCCATGATTTGAAATAGTAGGGCAATTAAATTCAGCCCTCTCCCCCAGGAATATGTTTGCCTGTCCAATCCAAGTATCTTAAACATGCCTAGGAGTGTGGTTTCTAAGCACAGACCATATAAAATGGCAATGTTTAAAAAAAGACACTTGTTTAATATTATGTATTGTAAGAGACTCCTAGAAAAAGGTGCAGTTGTCACAGTGGTTCCTATGAATTTTGCAAGATTTTGGAGAAAGACGTCTAGAGTTTCAAGCAGTTTATGAAATACATTTTTTTAAAGTAACAAGGTCAGTGGGGCCAGGATTTCACTCTGTGTCTTACTGGGAGCATCTGCAATGATTTCTCCTTATCTCCATTCTTCATCAATGTGATTTTTTCCTTTGACAAAATGTTTCGTTTACTTGCAGAGATAAAAAAAAATACATTGTCCTGATTCTTCTTAACACTAAGGCTCCTTTACACTGGTCTAGCCATGTACAGGGGCCTTACAATGGGTGCAGTTCTAACTTATGACCACTTTAAGTCCCATTACACAGCCAAAGGGTATAATGGGTCCTTAATGCAATGAAAATAAGGTTCACATATCTTTTTCTGATCCTTATGGAGCAGGTTGTTCTAGGCTCCCTGTTGAGTGTTCTCTTCTATATAATGAACTGTAGAATGCCTACCAAGATACACTTGCACAGATATCCCAAATTTCATATTTCACAAATGTCAAATCTGTCCCTATCCTTAACAAGGTTTCACTGTATCCTCTGATGGGTTCCAAGCTTACATATACCAACTGAACTCTCTACTGAAATCTCATTGGGTTTTTAGGCTTGTTTCAGTTATGCAAGTGTTGTTTCTAAAATACTCTCCTCAGTACTTGCTGTCTACAGTTACAAGCCCCAATTTATAAAGAATAATGGCTTTAACCATTGGAAATGTTTGTGCTGAGTGCAGCAACAAGTGTTTTTTCCCCCTTACCCATATAAGTTTTAAAGCCAAGTGACACAAGTCACTTCTAATCTTAATAGTGTGATTTTTACAGACTACCTTTCTTCAGAAGGGGCATCAAGCAGGAGTGTGCAAGCAAACTGAAATGCTACTGTTGGCCATGGTACTCTATAAAAGTCATATAAACAAATGTTATGTGTGGGATTGCCAGGAAAAGTGTTTACTGACCTTATGGAAGATATTGCTCACCTAATTTTTTTTAATGCTAGCAATTCAAAGCACCATGTAATATTGAGTTGTCTCATGTACCAATCACCACACTTCCTTTTCACTGATGTTTTGGGTTGGAAAAATCCTTTTTTTAATATGGATAATCATCAGAAAAAATCAGAAAACCACAGGGCTCAACTCTCAACCCTGCTCTGGTCCATTTGCACTACTCCTAGAGCACAAAGAGGCCAGAAAGTATCTGGATCAGGCCAGTGGGGAATTCCTAAACCAGTATGTCTGTTTACTGTTAATTTTACAACCCTGAGGGTCCACAAATCATTTATGGTAATTAACTTCACTTCTAATGATGATAGCTCACTAAATAATATTGCTCTTTTTATCTCACAAAGTCCCTCATGATGGTTTCCATTGTATAAATTAGTGGTTCTCAACCAGGAGTACACATACTCCAGGAGTACACAGAGGTCTTCCAGGGAGTAAATCAATTCATCTAGATATTTTCGTGGTTCTACAACAGGCAACGTAAAATGCACTAGCGACGTCAGTACAAACTAAAGTTTCACACAGACGATTACTTGTTTATACTACTCTATATACTATACACTGTAATGTAAGTACATTATTTTATTCCAATTGCTTTATTTTATAATTATATGGTAAAAAATGAGAAAGTAAGCAATTTTTCAGTAATAGAGTGCTGTGACACTTTTTATGTCTGATTTTGTAAGCAACGAGTTTTTAAGTGAGGTGAAACTTGGGGGGTATGCAAGACAAATCAGAATCCTGAAAGGGGTAAGGTAGTCTGCAAAGGTTGAGAGCCACTGATATAAATCATCCAACAGAGTTGTGATTTCCCTTATAGAAGAATCCTACAGAATTTAATAGTGATTAAATCAAAAGGATTCTATAGAAATTAATTGTGAATCTATAGAAATCACTCTGAAACCCATAAAATGGCATCCTTTCTATAAAATGTAGGTCAGGGTATAAAATTATAGAGAATTATACCTCTGCTATACAATTCTATAGGTATTAAATTCAGTAGGATTTTTCTGGAAGGGTTTACTTTCTATTGTATATTGTTTCTAATCCCTTTCATTGTCCCTTGGTGTCTTCAGAGTACAGAACAGCTCACTTTGTTAATCAACACTGGAAAAAAAGACCCCTGTGTTCTACACATTAAGGTTCAGGAGTATATGTCATCTTCTCTAATTTTAAAACCATGTTCAGGCAAGAGGCATCAAAATAATCTTTTAAACCAGTTAAATTCCTAGATGTACAAGGCATATTTCTGTAACAAGTAGCAAACTGAAAGCATAAGTCATTACCAAGGACAGACTGTCAGTCGCTTAGGTCTACAGTACTTGTAATATATAACTAGTACTGACATTATTGCAGACTGGAGTCGGAAATTGAATTTTTTTTTAAATCCAGGATTTCTTCTGATGGAACAAGTCTATAGTGAGGCACTTGATTTATTGCAAAAATTGTACTGGAGAATAAAAACGGAGGGTTTTTTTTAAGAGCGATATATACTAATTGAAGTATTTCTCCAGAGAGCTTAATTAACTGTCTTTTGAACTTTTTATTATTAAGACCCTGATTGTGCAACTTGATCCACATGGGTGGACGCCATGGGTGGACACCTGTTCAGGTATAGAGCACCATATACTTCAGTGAGACTCTGTGTAGGGGATGAGAGGCTCATCCGCATGGATTGGTTTGCAGGGTCAGCCTATTGATGAGGCTGAAACACTTTGGAAGAAAGTGGCTTGCAAAAGCCAATGGGCATCACTGACAATGACATGAGTGAGATGCAAATGTATTAATGATATTACCTGGAGCTTGTTTGTAATTACTTTTCAACATCGAGTTGGAGATTTTTCAAGGGCACTCAGTGTTCACCTAACTCTGCTCTCATTGATATCAGTGGCAGCAGTTAAACAAATGCTTTTTTAAAATTCCACCCTATATGTTCTATGTAAAACCTTTAAAAATGATCAGGAATGTGAATCAAAAGGGGAAAACCAAAGAGAAACTTCAAACATCAACTCATCAGTTTGCTAAGTATGTATGTTAGTGCAGGACCTTATAGGGAATTATTTTGAACTTCAGTTAAGACCTATTCGTTTGGCTTTTTCATTAGGTTTCTTTGATGGACAATCTGCAGAAATTCAATCTAACTTGAGATCTCCATCTGTGATTCATTTGATTTAATGTTTTGAAAGAGACTTATTATCTTGACAGGAATGATTTTAAAATCCAAATAAGAGCAATTGAATCAGTCAAGTTTGGGTCTCAAGGTTGCAATCATTTTAAACAGCCAACCATAGCATTAAAACAGCTGAAGTAGCATTACTTGATGTGCTGCTTTTGGCAGTTTAATTCTGATATCAGCTGAGTTTAATGCTGGTCTTTCAATACATTTTTTGTCTTGCTTTTTAGGAGAAAAAAATTAAACCAGGGAAATAACATTAAAAGTGAGCAAATATCCCTATATGTTTACTAAGGATGTATCTAATCTCACTAATTGTACTTCTCTAATTCCATCAAAGGTAGCCTACTGTAAAGTGTTCCTATTAAACATCCCCCCAATTACAGTATATAGTCATAAAGTTTAAGGCCGGAAGGGCCCCAGATCATCTAATCTGACCTGTATATGACAGGTCAGCAGCACCCACATCTCAACAACTAAAATTAAACTAAAATATCACCACCCAGAAGAGACTAAACTATTATGTGCCACAAGCAGAGAGCAGGCAGAACCAACATGCAGTAGTGCCTGAAGCCTCTGAAGTGGCTGGTAATTAAGTGAGATGTACCGAGATAATTCTGACAAGTGACCCACATTCTGTGCTGCAGAGGAATATGGAAAAAGCCCCAAGATCACTGCCAATCTGACCTGGGGAAAAATTCCTTCCAAGTCCCACATATGGCAATCAGTTAGATCCTGGGTATCTATGCAAGAGCCAGTCAGCTGAGCACATGAGAGACAGAGAGAATGCTCAGTGTCATTTAGAGCACTGGCCCAGCCCATGCAATGTCCCATGTCCAGCTATGGCTATCTCTGATGCTTCAGAGGAAAGAGACTCAACTCTCCCCTCACCCCAACCCCAGAATACATTGGGTGGGTTTAGCTTGCAGTAACTTTACACAGCCTGAGGATCACTTAGTGGTCCAAATTCACACAAACTCTCTAAAACTCAATGAAAATAGCGATTTCCCCCCAACCCACAATTCCCACACCTACCTTATATCAGGCCCTAGGATCCTCTGATCTACTTAAGTCTTTTGGAGGGAAGTGATTGTCTGCAATCCCCTTCCCCTACGATGTATTCAGAAGTCTGATACCTCACTTCCTTCCTCCATCAGATTTATAAGAAAACAGACAGCATAGGGATTGGGACATGATCTTCTAGTAGCTGCTGCTGTTCTAAAGCTTGTTACCTATTTACTTATCAGGAAAACGTTGGGGGCACAGAGAAGGAGACAACGGCAGTACAATGAAATGTTAATGCTCTCATGATAGATTTTGTAGTGGAAAAACTTCTTTATTGTGGGAAGATAATCTGCATGCTTATGGATTCATTTTATCTGAAAATAAATGACCACTGTGCTCCACAGATACATTGTGCGCCAACAGTACAAACTTCATAGTGTGCTAATTCTACCACCTTTTACCCACTAAACTTATTTCTTTGCTGTTGGTCTGCAACATTTATTTTGTCTGCAGTATTCTCCTGTCAACTTTTTATCAGATTTCCTCCAGTCCCCATTACCTGTAGATAATATTCTCTAAAGCATATCACATGTTGCAGTGATTTTTAGGTAGATTCATTTGTAGATCGTCTGCCTTTCTAAAGGATTATTGTAACCTACTTTTTTAGATAATAATTTTTTATTATAAATAGTGTTTGACAAAGTTGATAGTAGTCTCTGGTGATTCCCTGTAACAGCAGCCATATGGAACTGTAATTTCAAAGTCCCACAGATCTCATTTAGTTTTATACTGTGTTGGATTACATGTCAAAGTTGTTTTTGTGCCATCTGTAAGATTTCTTACACTCTGAATGGCTTTACTCTAGATTCTGTTATCTAGAGATTCATTCTTTACATCAAAAACAATGAGGAGTCCTCGTGGCACCTTGGAGACTAACAAATTTATTTGGGCATAAGCTTTCGTGGGCTAGAACCCACTTCATCAGATGCATGAAGTGAAAAATACAGGAGTAGGTATAAATACATGAAAGGATGAGGTTGCTTTACCAAGTGTGAGGTCAGTCTAATGAGAATCAATTAACAGCAGGATACCAAGGGAGGAAAAGTGGTAAGAGAGTGGCCCATTACAGACAGTTGACAAGAAGGTGTGAGTAACAGTAGGGAGAAATTAGTATTGGGGAAATTAAGGTTTTGTAATGACCCCACCACTCCTAGTCTTTATTCAGTCTTTATTCAGGCCTAATCTGATGGTATCCAGTTTGCAAATTAATTCCAGTACTGCAGCTTCACGTTGGAGTCTGTTTTTGAAGTTTTTTTGTTGAAGAATTGCCACTTTCAGGTCTGTTATTGAGTGACCAGAGAGATTGAAGTGTTCTCCTACCGGTTTTTGAATGTTATGATTCCTGGTGTCAGATTTGTGTCTATTTATTCTTTTGCGTAGAGACTGTCCATTTTGGCCAATGTACATGGCAGAGGGGCATTGCTGGCACATGATGGCATAGATCACATTGGTAGATGTGCAGGTGAACGAGCCCCGGATGGTGTGGCTGTTGTGGTTAGGTCCTATGATGGTGTCCCTTGCATAGATATGTGGACAGAGTTGGCATCGGGGTTTGTAGCAGGGTTTGGTTCCTGGGTTGGTGATTTTGTTGTGTGGTGTGTAGTTGCTGGTGAGTATTTGCTTTAGGATGAAGTGGGTTCTAGCCCACGAAAGCTTATGCCCAAATAAATTTTTAGTCTCTAAGGTGCCACAAGGACTCCTCATTGTTTTTCTGATATAGACTAACACATCTACCACTTTGATTCTTTACATCAGTTACCAAAATTAGATTTCTTGTTAAAAGATACTGTACAGCTTAATTTATTCCCCTATCTCTAGTCCTGCAGACTGGGGTCTGGAATTTATCTGAAAATCACAGTGACTCCAGAGATGAGTTAACAATCAAGTAAGTGAATTTGGTAAAAAGCAGCAATTTAGTCATTTTAACTCCAGAACATGTGGGTGGGTGGGAAGGGAGGAAATGTCATTTTGGCCTGCTACAGTGCAGCAGTATAGTGGAAGTTCACTTCCCTTAATGCGTAATTGCTTGGCTTTCTCCATCTGTGTCAGTTCAGTCTCAATGGGACAGAGCTAAAAATAACATAACCGTGCCCATACTGAAACAGAAGAAACGCTTTCTGGTGGAAAAAGAAGTCCAGGTAAATAATCTCAAAAAAAAAAAAAATTACTTTATACTTTGCCTTTAGGAAGTGAGTGTTTGTCAAAGCCAAGTGAGTCACAGCTAATTTTTTGTTTGTAACCTTCAGTTTTGTCTAATTAATCTGTCCTTTCTCTTTGTGCTAGTGCCCACAGGGTCAGCCATTGGGATGGCTCACTAGCACTTGGAGCCTGTTCCTGCAGGCTCTGCTAGGCAAAATCCCCATGGCAGTCAATGAGATTTTTGCCCAGATAAGGACTTCAGGACTGGGCCTGGCATGTGGGAATGCCCTGGTGTTCTGTAAAATGTTTAGGAAGTTTTGGAGGAAGGAAAAATACCTATGGATGTTTAGCAAACTTTCAGGAGAGTGTTTGTTTCTTACAATGGCTTGTGAAGAGTTCTGGAATGACAGGTCCAGAGCCTGCCTTCCTCTATATGTTCTCAGAACTGTTACAGTTCAGGCAGTGGCAATACATCTGCTATAAATATCCAATTCAGTGCATCTTAACTCTCCTGGGGTGAAAACATAGTTTAGCATCTGGTTCCATGCAAATTAAATCCCTGGCCGTTCTACTGAGACACCAGAAAGGGGGCCATTTGTGACAGTAGGTTTTGTAATATGTATGCCAGTGCATCAGAGACAGGTGTGAGACCACAAGCTCATTTAAAGTGAGCAGGGCCGGCTCCAGGCACCAGCTTCTCAAGCAGGTGCTTGGGGCGGCGGCTCCGGAGAGGGGCGGCACGTCCAGGTATTCGGCGGCAATTCAGCGGACGGTCCCTCACTCCGCCTGGGAGCGAAGGACCTCCCGCCGCAGATCGCGATTGCGATCGCGGCTTTTTGTTTTGTTTTGTTTTGGCTGCTTGGGGCGGCCAAAACCCTGGAGCCGGCCCTGAATGTGAGCCAATGAACAGCTGCCATCTGGGAAAGATTTTTTTGGTCTCTGTCAACCCTATTTTTATGTGAAGTGCTAATCTACAAGTTACCACCTATCCCATAAGCCATACGCTGCAGTGGAAGAGGACTGGTGTCTGACAGAAAATTACTCAGAATGCAATAAAGACTTTTCCCCCCAAAAAACTTTAAAACCCTTTCAGAATTTCACAAAACAATTGTAGCAAGCCCAAAGGCACTAACAATTGCCAGCATACGCTCATATCATTGGGTTAGAAGCTCAGATGTTTGGCTTAATAAACATCAGGCTTGTAGTTTGCCTTATGGATAAGGAGAGGTGGGCTTGGCTGCAGTGAATGCAAATGGATTACTTTATTGGACATGTGTAGTTCTTCCTGTCTGTCTAACTAAACACATCCTGTGGTGCTTGGTGTCACACAGTGTATCCCTAACAGAAGCAGTGCCAGCCCACTGGGGACCCTAAGCAGGAATATCCCCCCTCCCCAATAAAAAGCAAATGGGGGCCTCTTGGAGCTGCTCAGGGTCCTAAGCAATTGCTTAGGCCTGGTCCACACTAACCCCCCAATTTGAACTAAGGTACGCAAATTCAGCTACGTTAATAACGTAGCTGAATTCGACATACCTTAGTTCGAACTTACCGCGGTTCAGACGCGGTCCACACGCGGCAAGCAGGCTCCCCGTCGACTCCGCGGTACTCCTCTCGCTGAGCTGGAGTACCGCAGTCGACGGCGAGCACTTCCTGGTTCGACTTATCGCGTCCAGACCAGACGCGATAAGTCGAACCCGGAACTTCGATCCCCAGCCGCCGAACTAGCGGCTGGGTGTAGACCAGCCCTTAGTCTGCTTATGCCGGCTCTGCTCCCTGAGTTCTAGCCTGGGCCATGCAGTCATGAAAGGGACGCCTCCTTATAGTACAGGCCTCTGTTGTTGTTTTTATTTAAGGACAGACAATGTACTTGGAACTGAACTGGACACAAAATGAGACCATTTCTCTCCAAGTAACTTACAATCTGAAAACTTAAGTTAAGGCTTGTCTACACTGGCACTTTACAGCGCTGCAACTTTCTCGCTCAGGGGTGTGGAAAAATACACCCCTGAGCGCTTCAAGTTTCAGTGCTGTAATGTGCCAGTATAGACAGTTCACCAGCGCTGGGAGCCGTGCTCCCAGCACTGGTAGCTACACCCCTCATGGAGATGAGTTTTTTTAGAGCGCTGGGAGAGCACTTTAACGTTGCCAGTGAAGACGTGCCCTTAGTTAATAGAGAAACTACATTAGTTATCAGCATAGTGGAGCCCACATGTTTTATGGGCCAGCCTCTAGAGAATGACATTAGCCAGTACACTACAATCTCTGCAGAGAGACTGTGCATTGTCATGGGAATATCCACCCAGACTTTGAAGTTCCTTTGCACGATTCTGTTGGGAAAATTTGATTTTATCTGCATTAATCAGAACCTAGTTTTCATTTTGTGTGTTGTGAATAATCCCAGTTTTTTTAAAAAGGAAGATTCTAGTTTTGATGGTTGGATGAATCTTGCTGGGTTAGTCTCTGATCTTGGCTTTCTGTTTCGCTAGTTGCATCTCTTCTTTTCAGTTCTCAGAGGTTCATAGGAACCTTTTCTGTGATCTTGATTCATCTGAGTTGTCACCCTCTCAGTTTTGCTTTGAGTTTGGTATTCAGACAGTTCCCAAAACTTCAAATGTGACCTGGTCTATAGAGATGAACTTTTTTGACACAAACCTAATAAATAGCGTTGATTCATAAATCTGTCAGTGAACCTGTGCTGAAGTTTTTCCAGTTTGTAACAAAATCCAATACCAGAATATTTGCATATTGAACTTTGGTGGGGAAAGTTCTCTCCTTGCCCCTAACCTCAGGCTCAACGAGGCCTTTCTATTTCTTAAGTAGTTTTATGTGGCCTCCATTACCAGTGGCATAGTATCTAAGCTCCTTATAATCTTTTATATATTTATCTGTACAATGCGCCGTGAGGTAGGACAGTGCTATTATCTACATTTGCTATTATCCACATTTTACAGATGGGGACCAGAAGCACAGAGAGGCTAGGTGACTTGCACAAGGTCATACAGGAAATCTGTGGCAGAGCAGGGACTTGGACCTAGGTACCAGGCTAGTTCCCTAACCACTGGATCATCCTTCCTCTCCCGGAGCCATGCGAGCTTGGGGAAGAAAGAAACTCCTGGGAGTTGACACCCAGACAGCAGAAGCAGACACAAAAAGCTGCAGTAGGGACCTTCAGATGCTGATGCCTGTACTGATTGGCTGTTTGCCCCCAGTCTCCCTCCCACATCATCCTTGCAGACTGTTCAACTCCCTCCATACTTCCCACCTACCGATACTCAGCTCCCCTGTTGGTAGTTCCCCCTCCTCAAAATCTTTTCTCCTTTCCGTTGTCTTTCTGTTTCACTACCTCCTCTAAGCAACACCCCACCCCCCAAAAAATAAAACCAACCAGCAAGCCACTCAAACAAAAAATGGTGGCACTAACATGACTGTTGCAGATCATCACACTGTTCCTTCTGCTTATATTATATCCTCTCCCTCCAACCCTGTGTCTGTTTTCTCTGTTTAGATTGTGAGCACTTTGGGGCAGAGAATGCTTGTAGGGTACTGTAATGCTGCCTGCAGTGACTCTAGAGCATGAGTATCAACCTCAAGGCAAACTGTGAGGAACCAGGGCACAAATCCCAAATTGGTTGAGAGTTCTATACTTAGGTTTCACCAACCAATTATGAAGTGTAAACTCCTCAGGCACTATAACAGCCTAAAATGGAGTCACAGAGAGTCCCCTTGGGTATGCTGATCTATCTCGCCACTCAGGTGAGCATATCTTTGTGATAGATGGTTCCTTACAACAAGAATCACAGCAATATTCGTGTTACTCCCAGTCCGAAAGGACTAGTCACTTATCCCAGATCAGTTGCACTTTACATCTCACACCAAAGACAACACTTGAGGCTAATCCTATAATAAACTATATAAAGAATTATTAAATAGGAAACTAGAGGATTATTTACAAGGTTAAAGCAGGTAAACATATATGCACAAATGAGTTACAACAATCTTAAATTTCAAAAGGTAATAAAAGCTACTATAATCAGCAAGCACTTTATGTCCTGTAGGGCTAACCCAAGCAAAGCAGCTGGGAATCTCTCGCTGATGCCTAGAACCACTTTGCTCCCAACATAGTCCAAGCGGCATAGAGATAATCACTTCCTTCTTATTAGGGTTTTTATCACCCTCCTGCCACGTGCTCTGAGCTGCAAGCTCAACTGATGGGAGGAGTCAACTTGCATGACTCGTCTTTACAAGAAAGAGGGCAGAACAACAAAAGTATTTTGTCCTCTTGATAGTATGAAGGGAAATTCCAGTTGCAACGTCCCACAATAGTCTGTCTGATATTGATGGACATTTCCCTTTGGGAAGGGTGTAACACCTTCTGTTGAAGATTAGCCCTTCATACTAAATGTCTCTCTCCTGTCTGGTGATTCTCACAGTTACAGAGGCTCACAATACAACCACTCATATATCAACTTACAATATGGGATACAGATATTAGAAGTGAGATTAATGCATGCAGCAACTCACAAGCATTCAATGAAGTCTAGGCAAATTCTTATATTTCTAATACCTATTTTAACAATACTAACACACAGGTGAGCCGGTCTGATTCCACCTATGTATTTCTCAGTGTATGTTTGAGACATGGGGACCTTGGCATGAGCGGGAACTTGATCTGCCAGCATCACTGGTATCTAGCACTGTGGGACCCTGAGCTCAGTTAAAGCCCAGAAGCGCTACCGTAATACAAATGAATAATAGTATTTGGCCCATATACAATTGTTGCCTTTCCTTTTTTGATTAAGATTCTGGTTCGATGATTTGAAAAACACAGTCCAAGTCATATCACAGTATTCATTGTAAAGTAAACTTCAGTGGTGTTTTTAGTCACATCCCCCCCATGGAGACATCTCACTCATTAAGGTTTTAAATGACTTTTCACTTCTGCACACTCTGCTCTTGCCTCCATCTTTACTTGGTATTACTTCTGCTACTCTCAAATCCCAATATTCTTTTAAAAGATTTGAGAGCTCTTGCATGCTTGTCTGGTGCACTTTTAAATTGTTCAAACCATATCTGTCAGATAAGCAGCAATTTATTTTATGAGCTAGCTTTTTGTGCTTCTGTGAGATTACTCAATGCTGGATGTTTCACAGGAGTCCATTCGGGACCTATTACTACTAAATATTTACAGTTTAAGCTGCCTATGAGACAGGCTATTCACTGCCACAATGTTTGGTTGCAATGTTGTGCACTGATATGGATGAGAAATAGATTCATTGGTCTGTAAGTCAGCTAAACAAAATCATGCTCTGATTACCATAACAAGTGGTCAGCTGGCTGCTACCAAAGTATGAATGACCACCAGTATAGGTTATAAACAATAAACATGGGGATAGCAGAAACTTGTCAGTGCGAGAGCCTTTGTTTTGGATTTTGATTGATATACATGATCTCCAAAAAATAACAGCCTGGAGCACTGGTGCTTTGTTCTGGCATTGAAGTGTTGTTCTAGAATTAGGTGAAATATAGTGTTGTGGTTAAAACGTAGGCCTGAAAATCAGATCGGGTGATATTCCCAGCAATAACATAGACCTCCTGTGTGATTTTGGGCATGTAACCAAGTGATTCAGTTTGACAAACTACAGTGCACTCTGTGACAATTAGGGGGATAGGTGTGTGTCAACTTAGGAATTCCATTTTGGTTTTGTGAATGCCATTTTATACTTCAACGCCCATTTTGTATGACTTTAGCATTCATTAGTAACTTTTGATGTGACATGTAGCATTTATTTTGTAGCAGGAACTTGACACCCAATGGAGAGACTATATCTAGGAAGCTGTGACAGAGCAATCAAGGGCCACTGACGTTGAAATGGCTCTACCCTAACAAAACAATGGCTTTGTTACCAGCTGATTCATTGATTTTGAACAACTCTGTCCCCAGAAGCCGACATGCAGGCAAGGGGGATGTTGGAGCCTGGAAATTCCCTAGAGAAAGTGCATGGGTAGAAAAGATGACAGAGGAATGATCTCTAAGCAAGGAAAAAGAAGGCAGACAGTCAGGCATAGAAGGCTAGAAGAGTTGCCTGGCCTCCAGGAGTCTGACCACATCCTGGTCTCATAGGGTTGGTGAGGGCAGAGTGGGGATTGCATTCGGGTGTTCATTGTTTTCCATAGATCTGTAACTGTCTTATCTTTTTTAAGAGTACAGTGTATGTGTTTAAGAAATTCCTTTACTAAGTCTATGTTCTTTGCTTTCATGCCATGTTATCCATGAAGGGTATAACTAGTGAACTAGACTTCGCCAAGTCAGGTAGACTATGTGGGGAATGGTGGCTAAGAAACTGTGACACTTCAGGAGGGCTGTTCCAGAGTCTAGGCAGTTGGATTGCAGGGTCCCACTGCCCAAGAAGGATGTCAGATATGGGGTCAGCACACTGGAGTTCCCTTGAGAGACCCAGAGCTAGAAATAGTGACCAGTCTCTACCCAGATACAGGGGACTTAGAAACACGTAAGATTCAGTGGTTGGAGCCAATCATAACACACTGGTGTCTATGAAGAGAGCAGGACTGGAACCAGCTGTGACGCATTCAACAGTGATTAGGTAGTTGGTGTACTGTAACCACAGCCAATTATGCTAACCATTATTGTTTCATCATTGCCACGTGCTTTCCTTTATCTGTTATAGCCATCTGTTGTTTCTTCTGTTATATGTGGATTGTAAGTTCTTTGGGGTAGGGACTGTATTTTTGTTCTGTTTCTACAGCATCTAGTTCTTTGGGGTAGGGCCTGGTGCATGGCCCTAACGCAACACAAATGAATAAATAACACCATATTTGCTATTAGTAGAAGTATTATCAATCAACACTTCTATATTACTGTGTATCTAAAAGTATTTTACAAATGTTAATGAACTTAGTCTTAACATATCTGTTGCCAAAAATAAAATGCATTTCCATGGCTATCTCCCATAAACAGCACATTGTCTCTGAAGTGGCAATTTCCAAGTGGAGAGCCCGTTCTTAAAAGGAAGATGCTGAATGTGCCACCCAGGGTTAGTACTAACATTAGCAATGAAGAGGCTAAAACATCTCATCATGCCAGCCTGGCATTCATTTTCTGCATTGCCATAGAGGAGACTCTGGTTTTATTTTTCCAGTCTGATTCTCCTGCCTTGCAGTCGGAGAATGCTGTGGAAACCTTGTTTAACTCAGGAGTGTTATCTCCTGCCAGTTAAGGAATGGCATTAAGGAACTCATTAGGATTGGGATCATGAGGCAGGGTCCAAGATGGGATGGATATTCAGGTATGGGAGAATTTCAGTGGGATGCAAGAACCCTTTCTAAGGGAAATTAACCCTTTCCTCAGCACTTGAAAGATGTGGCTGTTCTTCAATTGTATATATTCATTTCAGATCTTTTGGAGAAGCTTATTCATGCCTTTATCTCCCCTAGATTAAATTGCTGCAATGCTCTGCTTGCTCGTATACCAAGTAGTTTGACGATTAATATTCGGCTTGTGCAAAATTCTACTGCCAGGGTAGTATTTCATGCAAGAAAGCACAGGCATATTTTTCCAATCTCTGTGCCTGCAGCCTATAAAACAGAGGACTGATTTTAAAATCCTTTTATGAACCTCAGTCTCATCACAGCCTGAGCCTTGACTTTCAGTACATTGTGTATGTAATTATAAGAGAGGCCCATTCTAAGTCCCCGTGGTCTGCAGCTTCCCAATTATTTCAAATTACAATTACTTGGCAATGAACGTAGGATGACAGGGCTTTCTGCCATCTGCCCCACAACTCTGAAACAAGTGGTGCGTCTGAGGGCTGATAGCTCCATGCCTGCTCATGAATGTAATTTGAAGACATTTCTTTATTAGTATGACTGAGCCTAGTACCCTTCAGGTTATTCAGCCCTCTTTCTACAAAGTTTCTCGCTAGCCTTGCTGCAGCACTAGTCAGGGAGGAAGACTTCATCTGGAGCTCTTAAGTGGGAGGAGGGTCTTGGTTAGAAAGAGTGGGTGTCTATTAGGGATCAGTGAACTGAATAATAAGTCTGCTGAATACACAAACATCGGTGCTCTTCAACAAGTTCAGTATTATGCTGATATCGAACTTCTGGCCATACTTGGTACGAGAACCTTTGTCTGAGGATAGGATATGCTGCTGACCTAGAAAGCATCAGATTAAGAGTTGGTCAGTGAACATCTGGCTCAATGGATCTAGCAAAGGGGGGCAAGCACCATTCAGCTCCAGAACTGACAACCAACCTCAATGTCCAACTCTCCTTCATCCTAAACTTTCAGGGAGAGAGAAAACCCACCTGCCTGTTATCCATCCTTGTATAGAAGGATAGTGAAGCTTCCAGCTCTGTTGCTGCCCCTATCTAGAGGAGGGTAAGTAGAGCTATTATGATGCCCACCCTCTTGACTGAACACTGGGGATTGAAGAGGGGCCTTCAGAATTAAATATGCCAGTCTCTACTGCTTGAGCTATAGAGTCCGGGCTGTTTAGCTGGGGCTGTAACAGATTCCGATCTTCTGTGGATTGATAGCGCCCAATGGGAAATTGGGTAAGGATCCTGTGGATCTGGGGGTGTGAATGGCAGCTGAATATTGGGATCCCTTAATATGAATCTTGTCCCAACCTGACTAAAAGATAATCTGCTCATCCTACTATGTAAGTGGGACAGAGAGAACCAGAAAGACTTCCTCCTGCCATTTTAGAGTGCCTTGTTAATGTTTCCTCTCTTATGGTGTTTGATTGGATAGTTATCTCTTAAATATCTCTAAACTATGGGTAAATATACCTACATATATCTCATCCATATATGCACCCGGAGCTAAATGCATTATGAATTCATAATGCGTTGTCATTGCTCACAGTCATTTGCTCCTGTGATAGGCACAGGTACTGTCTGTGTGTTGTAATGTGTGACTCTTGGGGTCCCTTACCTTTTTCATCATTATATGTGATTGTTGTTTCAATCCTTATATAACATCTGTATGCTCTTAAAATTATATGCACAATGTCTTTACATTCTGTGTTGTCCCCTTTTAGAGGGACACCATAAAGGTTGCTGGGTCTGAAACTTTACCTGGTGCAGGATTTTTACATTCCATTTTCAATGCCCATGTATGTCTTCATGTATTTCCTCCTTTAGACAGATACTGCCATGCTCATTGCAGAGCCAGAGAACTATCATATTTTGTAACAGTTTGAAAAAGCGAACTCTTGAGTCAGTATGTTAATATCTTTCATGAGCTTGAAAGCAGGTTTCACTGAGGTATTTGGAGTGGCTGCAGATTCAGATTTTTTTAATAAATAAAGCCACTGAGAAATTTGGGGGAACATCTGTTAAGGTTTTATTGTAATGAATGGGACTTCTTTTAAAGTAGAACTTCGAAATAGTAGGGTTTGCAAGATTATTTATGCATTGTGTAGATCTCTCTACTCTCATGCTACTTGCTAAGTGACCTCTAGACCCTGCTACTCCCTCCTACTGCTTCTCTTTTCCCTTCCTGCATTTCATGTTCCAGCATGCCCCACTAGCTGCCTGTGTGCTAAAGCTGAGGAGGTAGCTGAAATGGTTGCCAGGGTAAAAGAAGGGCTTGGGAAAGTACTATATATGCTTGCACCTCTCCGAAATATATAGATCTCGGCACCCAGCAACTCCCATTGTCTTGGGTGGTAGCTGCTGAAACCTGAGCTCTTTTGAAAATCTAACCCTATATATAGAACATTGTATTGAATGCGGATGTGTCTGTTGTAAGAAACACTGAACTGAAAACAAAAGCTTTTTTGGAGTGGGGAGGGGAAGGGAGAGACATTCACTTTCAGAAAGTGAGTCCTTGCTTTTGGAATATATGAAAATTTGTGAAAAACTGACTGGCATATGACAGAGAAAAGCCCATATTCCCCATTCTCTGTATCCAAACAAATAGTTAACACAAGAATTTCCTAAGAAAACGAGATATAAACAAACCAAAAGTGTCAGGGTCACATGCTGCCCCCTCCCCACCCAGCAGGCATGAAAGGCACTAAATGCGGCACAAGCGGCACTGTTTCTCCATGTATAGATCCAGGTTGTGGAGAGGGTTTACATGTGCCTGTACCCCTGCCTTTGAGCCAAGGAGCACTACTCTGTATCAACTCTTCTGCTCCAGTGTGTGAGAAGAGGGCTTAGGCCCTGGGTTAACCCATACCAGATGAAGGGCATGGCTTTGGCCTGTTCATCCACCAGGATTAGGATGTACTGGCCAAAACCGTTATATACGGGGAGGATAAAGGCAGCACTGTGAATAGTCCATGGGTTAGTGTAGCAGCTGTGACGTGACTCTGGGTATGTCCACATTGCAAGGTGAAGATGTGATTGTAGCATGCGTAAAAATAGCACACATCTACACTGGTATTGTTAGCTTTAATCTAGCTGGCACAGGTAACATTGGTATGCCTACCAGTGCCACAATCACACCTTTACTTTGCAGTGTTGACGTACCCTAAATGGGTGCTCGGTAGGCTGGGGGGCGGGCACACAGTTGAGTTCTAGGATAATCCTCCCTGCAGAACCTATTGGTGAGAAACAGGATTTTGCCTTTAATTTTAATGTCAGGTTCTTGACTGTGAACACTTTTTTTGTATATTAGCTTTCTTACAAATAACCAGAACTGCATGTAAACAATAAAACTGGCCTACCAACTCCTTTGAAACCCGCTGTCTTCATGATTTTAAGATTTCTAGGGACACACTTTATTATAGTAGTTCAGACACAGTCTTTGTTCTCAGCATTTTTTATCCTTCAGAAGAAAAAAGCCCAGCAAATCTATAGTTGTCTTCACCTTTCAAAATGACCTAACTCCATAAGCAGCTCTGTAGGATCAGAAAAGCAATGATCAAAATTTAACCTGATCTTCACTAGAAGTTTAGAATCCAGCTATAAGGCAGCTTTTGCTGTTTCACCAAGGGTACGTCTTCACTACCCACCGTATCGGCGGGTAGCAATCAATTTATCCGGGATCGATATATCGTGTCTCATTAAGACACGATATATCGTGTCTCATTAAGACGCGATATATCGATCCCTGAACACGCTCACCATTGACTCCGGAACTCCACCAGAGCGAGCGACGGTAGCGCAGTCGACGGGGGAGCCACGGCCATCGATCCCGCGCCGTGTGGACCCCAGGTAATTCAATCTAAGATACTTCGTCTTTAGCTACGCTATTCTTAGATCGATTCCCCTCCCCCCCCCAGTGTAGACCAGTCCACCAATAGATAAACATTCCAGAGCTGGGCTTTGATGTATTACCTAGTGCAAAGGAGTACAAAATGAGGCCGGTTCACAGAACACTAAGGGCCTGATTTTCAGACCCAAGCCTTTCCACACACCTGCATAAAAACACCTGTGTGTGTATTTTTGCAACACTAACATGCAGGTGAAGAGAGTTGTCATGTGCAAAATCTATTTGAACAAAATAACTTTGTGTAAACAAATTCTGTCCCTCCCTGTGCTGGCATTGGAAACTTTCATCAGTGTGCACAGGTTTTAATGCACCCAAAGCTCATGTGCAGGGGGGTATGGGGTGTGTGCAAAATTCTGTGCCCTATTAAAGCTGTGACGGAAGTACCACTCGCAGTCAGGATTTAAATCTTTCACACAGAGGGGAGGGGGGTGTAAAATCTTACAAATCTTGGGAAAACTTTGGAGAGGTTTGGGAACACCAGACTTGCAAAACTATTCAGAAGGAGGCCTTCCAAAATTAACTTGTGGCACCAAAGTACATAACCTTGACTAAAATGGGAGGTTAGAGCACAATTGGCTCAGGGTGTGTTCAGGAAATAGGCCCTAGTGATTGTGACTGATCCTGCAAGCCTTACTTGCATAGTAGTGATTTACAGAATTTGGCTTTGTCAGAGTTGCTGGGTGGCTGGCTGAGGCAGGAACAGCTGTAGAATGGAACAGGGGCTGTCTGGGGTGGAAAAGGACACCTACTAGAGCAGGGGAAAGGGGAGTGTTTCTAGCCAGGTTGCAACATTGAGCAGACTGGAAAAACTGCTTCCCTTAGGAGCCTTTATACTTGCCTTGGGATAACCTGGGTGGGACCTGTGGATTGGCTAAACCCTGCAGGTAATTGATGACTCACCACATTCAAGGAGGCTCCAGCTCATAGATAACTCAGGGATGAGTCATCACTCTTTAGTATTGTAAGGCTGGCCCTTGTAGATCTCCCCTGCAAAAAGTCTCCCTTTAAGATCCTATAAACTATTTTCTTCTGATTCCAAACTTACTGATAGTGTAAATCTCATGGTTTTTCCATATAGATTGTACTTTGTGCTCAAAGACAATGTATTTGTGGATTAAGCCATATATCCTCTTTTATTTGGTTGCAGAAGTTGGAAGGTGTACAGTAAATTAAGCAGGGAACTGCAGGAACAGGAAGGAGGGTCCCATGGGGCAGTTGGATACTGCCCTGAAGAACTGGATTCTATCCCTGCATCTGCCACAGAGTTCCTACGTAATGCTAGGCATGTCACTTAAACCAAACTTTTCACAAGTGGCCACTAATATGTGTTTCTCATTTTCTTGGCATGTGACTTGAGGCCCAGGCATCTGATTTGCAGAAGTGCTGAGTGCCCACAGCTGCAGCTCAAGTCAATGGGAACTGTGCGTTGATTATATAAAGTCTATATAATACTAAGTACTCTGATAAATCAGGTCCTAAACATCTCAAATTGGGCACTCAAAATTGGTGGATGCTTTTGACCTTAATCTCTTAATCTCTCAGTGCCTCAGTTGCCCATCTGTAAAATGAGGATAATGCCACCTCCCTCACTTCATAGGGGTGTTGCAAAAAATTAATGTTTGTGAAGAACTTGAATACTGCAGTGAAGAATACCATAGAAGAGCACAGGAGGAAATTAATAATTCTTCTTCGAGTGATTGCTCATGTGTATTCCACTATATGTGTGCGTGCTCGCCACGTGCACCGGTGCCGGAAGTTTTTCCCTTAGCAGTACCCATACTGGGGGAGCACCGCTGTGACCTCTGGAGTGGCACCTGTATATCGCGCCATAAAGGGGGCTGCATGCTCCCCCCACCCTCAGTTCTTTCTTGCTGCCAGTGAAGGTAGTCGGAACTTCTGCTCCAGCCTTGGCTGCAGCGCTTCTAACCTTAGTGGTATCCTGTTTGTGAGTGAACAATTTCTCTAGTTCTTAGCCTGGCTCGGGGCATGCCCCATGGCCCAGGCTTCAAGTTGTGCGACTCTTGTCGCAATTCTATGCCCAGAAGCGATCCACACTCCCAGTGTCTTCGCTGTCTGGGCGAGGCTCATATCAGTGAGCGTAGCAAAATCTGCCGTTCGTTCAAGCCCTGGACGAAGCAAGAACGTGAGATCCGACTCCGGGCCCTTCTTATGGAGTCGGCACTGACCCTGACACTGACACCTTGACCCGACCCCGCGCCAGGCACCGCGTCTTCGGTGCATAGTGAGGCACCATCTACCAGTCGGCACCGCTCCCCGACTAAAAAGCAGGGAAAGACTCAGCGATGCCAAGATAAGGAGAGGGGTGAGGCCAGACCCGAGTTGGGCAGCCCACGATCCCCGTCGGGACCTAGACCTCCGACTCGGGCTGAGCGGAGTAGTCCGGTCCCGCCGCGTGAGCCTCTCCCGAAGTGAGGATGCCTTCGACGCCAAAGGCAGCCCAGGCCGTGCACAACATCCTAGCCCTACCCGCCGGGAGCGCCACCTCAGTCAGGTCCCCGGTCCCGAGGGAAGCCGCCCTTGGGCGCACATCAGCCCTCCCCGGAGGCATCGGAGATCGAGGTACCTTCCTGGATTGAAGGTCCAGCCCTAAGCCCGCGACAAACTTCCACCCCTTGGGCCGGGTCTTTTGGGAGTGAGTCTGACTCCTCTGGTCGCAGGGACCGTAGACGCCGGGAGAAGAGGCGATGCCGCTCCTCTTCTAGCCAGAGTGAGAGGAGCAGGTCTCAACGCTGACGGCACCGGCACTCTTACTCCAGCGCCCGCCGTGATAGACGCTACGCTCAGAGTCCATCCTGGGAGTCCCCGGCACCGCGTCGTCGTAGCCACGGCCGCCGAAGGGAGTCGAGAGACAGCACCTCGGAGATTTACCTCTCCTCATCTTCGAGGTCGAAATCTTGGGGCAGGAGATGTCATGACTGGGACCGTTCCAGCCGATCGTACGGCACCATGCGGTCGTTGATGACCTCGGCGTCGGCGCCCAGCCGCCCCTCTCCGGGCTGCTCTGCGCCACAGGAGCAAGCGGCTTTGCTGGGCCCCCACACGTCTTGGTGGCAGGGGGTCCCCTGGCGAGGACAATGGTGCCAGTGGACACCGTGGCCCCGGGCACCCGCACTGCCGAGACCCCGCTCCGTGGCCGGGGCCTCTCAGGCCCACTTGGCGTCTGCCTCGGCACAGTGACCAGGCCGCGGGCACCGAACCACCGGCACTGACCCCAGGCCCGGAGTTCGAACCGACGGTGCTGCCGGATGCTGAAGGCACTGTGCCAGCTGCCTCTTTGGTGCCGGACGAATCCGTTGCGGTGCCGCCTCCCGTCTCTCAGGAGGACTTTAAGGCTCACCAGGAGCTGCTTAGCAGGGTGGCGTCAAAGCTCCCGCTCCAGGCCAAGAAGATGGAGGAGCCCTCGGACACTTTATTCCATGTCCTGACCTCTTCGGCACCGGGGTGTGTGGCCCTTCCTCTGCACCAAGGGGTGGCCAATATTTCCACTGGCCTTTGGCAGACCCCGGCCTCCCTGGGGCCTATTTCTAAAAAGGCCGAGAGGAAGTATTTTGTACTCACAAAGGGGCATGAATACCTCTACACCCACCCTGCCCCGAACTCTCTGGTGGTAGAGTCCGTTCACCACCGTGAGCGGCATGGCCAGCCCGCACCCACCCTCAAGGACAAGGACGCTTGGAGACTTGACACCTTTGGAAAAAAGGTTTATTCCTCGGCAAGTTTCCAGCTCAGAGTGGCTAACCACCAGGCGCTACTGAGCCGCTATGATTTTAATCTGTGGGGGTCCCTCCCAAAGTTTGAACCCCTCCTTCAGGACAAGGACAGGAAGGAGTTCTGGGCCTTGGTCGACGAGGGTGCGGCGGCGGCCAAAGCAGCTCTCCAGGCGGCTTCCGATGCAGCAGACACAGCGGCCCGTTCGATGGTTTCGGCCATCTCCATGCGGAGGGTGTCGTGCTTTCTTTGTCGGGGCTGTCCGTGGAGTCCCAGCCCATCATGCAGGACCTGCCGTTTGACGGGAGGGTCCTGTTCGCGGACCAGACGGACACACGTCTGCATGGAATGAAGGATTCCCGCACCACCCTGACGCTAGGTCTGTATGTCCCGCCTGCCAAAGACAAGCCCAGGCCTCAAACCTCTGCTCCCCCGGCTCGGGGCAGATACGAGCCCCCGCCTAAAAGGCAGAGGGAGCAGAGGCGTAGATCCCAGCGCCAATCCCGTTAGGCCCCATGTCCTGGCCCCTCGAAGGGCAAGAGGCCTGGGAAGAGGTGTTTTTGACTCGTTGCGGGGGGTGACCGGGCCTGTTGCCAGGGAAGCCCCCCAGTTAATAAAGTTGAGTTTTGCCAACCGTTTATCTGCCTTCCGACTACAATGGTCCCGTATAACGTCAGACCGATGGGTCCTCGGCACTATCTCCCAAGGGTACAGGTTGCAGTTCGTTTCGCCCCCTCCCCACCATCCTCCGTCCCGGGAGCCGCCCGGGGACCCGGAGCATGCCCTCCTTCTAGGCCGGGAGGTAGCGCGCCTCCTCGCCCTGGGGGCGGTGGAGAGAGTACCTCGGGAGTTCCAGGGCAAAGGGTTCTACTCCAGGTATTTCCTGATCCCGAAGGCGAAAGGCGGGCGCCGGCCCATCCTCGATCTGCGGAATCTCAACCAGTTCCTGGTTCATTACAAATTCTGCATGGTGTCCCTGGCTTCTATTATTCCATCCCTAGACCCGGGGGATTGGTTTACAGCTCTGGACCTCCAGGATGCGTATTTTCACATCCATATTTTCGAGGGTCACAGGCGCTTCCTCCGTTTCCTGGTGGGTCAGGACTACTACCAGTTTACCGTCCTCCCCTTTGGCCTTTCTACTGCCCCCAGGGTCTTTACAAAGTGTATAGCGGTGGTGGCGGCCCACCTCAGGAAGAAAGGACTGCAGATCTTTCCCTACCTCGACGACTGGCTGCTCAAAGTCAAGTCTCAGTCTCAGGTGCAGGAGCAGACGAACTTCCTGCTAAACACCTGCGCAGCTCTCGGCCTAGTGGTAAATGAGGACAAATCCACGTTACTCCCGGTTCAGCACATACACTTCATAGGAGCACTGTTAGACTCCCGGGTGGCCGCGGCCTCCCTCCCACGGGACAGATTCAAGACGCTCAAAGCTCTCATCGCCTCGGTCACGGCCTTCCCGGTAATTATGGCACGAGTGTGCCTTCAAATCCTAGGCCATATTGCAGCATGCACCTCTGTGGTGCGACATGCCAGGCTCCGGATGAGGCCCCTTCAGCTCTGGCTGGCCTCCCGGTATTCCCAGGCCAGGGACAAGGTCATCATGGTGCCACCAGCGGTGGTGGCAGACCTGCAATGGTGGTCCCTCCCGAGCAACATGCTTTGGGGTATTCCCTTCCGAGAGCCCCCTCCCTCACTAGATCTGGTGTCCGATGCCTCGGACCTGGGATGGGGAGCCCACATGGGGGGCTTCAGAACCCAGGGCATGTGGTCACCCGAGGAACTGGTCCTGCGCATAAATGTCAGGGAGCTCAGGGCCGTGCGCCTGGCGTGCGTGGCCTTCCGCCAGCACATAGAGGGGAAGGTGGTCAGAGTCCTCACGGACAATACGACTGCGATGTATTATGTCAACAGGCAAGGGGGCACGCGTTCCTCGGCCTTGTGCCAGGAAGCCCAGCTCCTGTGGGAGTTCTGTATAGCCCACGACATCCTCCTGAGGGCCTTTTACCTGCTGAGCAGGAGCAACGCGCTCGCGGACCACCTGAGCAGGGTTTTCTCCCAACAGCACGAGTGGTCCCTGCACAGGGAAGTGGCTAGGTGCCTCTTCCTAGAGTGGGGCACTCCCCAGGTAGACCTGTTCGCCACTGCCCAGAATTGCCTGTGCCCACGATTCTGCTCCAGGGTGGGAGAGGGCGAGGGTGCGATATCGGACGCATTCCTGATCCAATGGTCGGGGCCCCTGTTCTACACCTTCCCGCCCTTCCCCCTGATAGGCAGGGTCCTACAGAAGGTGAAGTCAGACGGGCCGCGGGTTATCCTTATAGCCCCGGACTGGGCCCGTCAACATTGGTACAGGACCCTACTGCAACTCTTAGCGGCCCCCCCACACAGGCTGCCGCTCCGCCCAGACCTCCTCTCCCAGGAGGAAGGTCACCTCCTCCACCCCAATCTGACCGCGCTTCACTTGACAGCGTGGCTGCTCCGTAGTTGAACGAGGAGGAAGGGAGATGTTCAGAGGATGTGAGACAGATCCTGCTGGAAAGTAGGAAACCCTCTACACATCGAACCTACCTGGCCAAATGGTATCGGTTCTCCTTGTGGGCGAGGGATAGGGGCTCCTCTCCCTCTTCCGCATTTATCCAGCTCATCCTCAATTACCTCCTGTCCCTTAGGACCCGAGGGCTGGCGCCCTCCTCGATCAGGGTGCACCTGGCAGCCATATCAGCTTTCCACCCCCTGGTGCAGAGCCACTCGGTGTTTTCACACCACATGATGTCCCGGTTTCTAAAAGGGTTAGATTGGGCATTCCCTTACGCCAGACCCCCGGTCCCACTCTGGGACCTGAACCTAGTGCTCTCCCGCCTCACAGGGCCTCCTTTCGAGCCTTTAGCCACATGTTCGTGGTCCCACTTATCGTGGAAAGTGGCATTCTTGGTGGCTATCACCTCAGCCCGCCGAGTCTCGGAGCTCAGAGCCCTGACCTCTGAACCGCCGCATACAGTCTTCCATAAGGACAAGGTTCAGCTACACCCTCACCCCGCTTTTCTGCCGAAGGTAGTCTCGGCTTTTCACATGGATCAGGACATTTTCCTCCCGGTCCTCTGTCCTAAGCCCCATTACTCCAATGAGGAACGCCGCCTGCACATGTTAGATGTCCGCAGGGCGCTGGCCTTTTACCTGGATAGGACCAGGCCTTTTAGGCAGTCCCCCCAGCTGTTTATTGCATCGGCCGAACGCATGAGGGGGCGACTGGTCTCCACCCAGCGGATCTCCTGCTGGATCACCTTGTGCATTCGCACCTCTTACGACCTGGCAGGGGTTCCCCCGCCTCCTATAGTGAAGGCTCATTCGACGAGAGCTCAGGCCTCGTCAGCAGCCTATGTGGCTCATGTCCCTATTCAGGACATATGTAGGGCTGCTACGTGGTCCTCTGTCCACACCTTCTCCTCGCACTATGCGATCGTCTCCCAAACGCGGGATGACGCAGGGTTTGGTAGGGTGGTTTAAAACTTAAAACCCCTACCCATCTCCATCAGGTATAGCTTGGAGTCACCTATAGTGGAGTACACATGAGCAATCACTCGAACAGGTAACTGTCCTTTCTTCTTCCGTAACTGGCGTTCTTCGAGATGTGTTGCTCAGGTGTATTCCACATCCCGCCCTCCTTCCCCTCTGTCGGAGTTGTCTGGCAAGAAGGAACTGAGGGTGGGGGGAGCACGCAGCCCCCTTTATGGCGCGATATACAGGCGCCACTCCAGGGGTCGCAGCGGTGCTCCCCCAGTACGGGTACTGCTAAGGGAAAAACTTCCAGCACCGGTGCATGTGGTGAGCACGCACACCTATTGTGGAATACACCTGAGCAACACATCTCAAAGAACGCCAGTTACGGAACAGGTAACTGTCCTTTCTGTCCTTTGTAGCAGGATTTGTCTAGTGTGCAATGACTAAAGTGTGGGGCCATAAATGTGCAGAAAACAAAATATTAAGTGAGCACAATTCATTCTGTGCACTGAATGAGGCAGGGGTACTGTAGAAAAATGGTATGTGATCATGTAATTAAAGATTATATCATACTGCATATGAACAAGTGTGTGGAATTGAGGTTGCACAGGGAACTTTAAATCTGGCTTTTCCTGACTTTTGAGTATCTGACTTTGTAACCATAATAATGTTCTTTTAATGTAGGTTTTTAGTGTACTAATTATATATGATGGGTGAAATTCACACTGGTTTGCAAGGTTTTTTACAACACTCAAGCCCCATACAGGCAGCTACATAGTCCTTCTTTGTCCTGCACCTGTCTGTGTCGGTCTGGTGTGGGAGGTCAGTTTGGGAATGGGTCACTGCAGGTTCAGGGGCAAGCAAGAAGAAGAGATGAAGATCTGCATTTATGCAGATCCACTGGCCCCTGAACTATAGTCAACCAGCATGGAGTTCGGCCACTATCCAAGCCCCACAGGCTGAGGCAGCAGCTGCACTGAGAGCTTCAATGGCAGCCCTCCACCCTGGCACTGATTTGCAAAGTGACTCTCATCTCCCCAAACTCTCCAGAGATTATAGGCAAAGAGCTAGAGCATTCTGGTTTTATCCACATGGAGCGAAATTTGCTCTTACCGATATTCATAGTATAATGTTGTTCCTTCTTCTGACATCAGTGTCCCATTCTGGCACCAGTGTCATCCCTTTGCTGAGTGATAGCAGCTGTCTACGGCCTTGCAGGTCAACTTCTGAGTGGAGGAGAAATCAGTGATGTGGTATCTGGATATATTCTAAATGTACCTTGTTTTATTTACACATGCATGCCAGTCCTGGGACAATGGTGGTCAAACAGCATGCAGAGCAATCTCTTCTTGAAGAAATCTCAGCCCAATACCACTGCCCAGTAACCATAGCCTCATTGATACCAATCAGACTCTCCTGTTATTCTCACAGCTCCCCTCTCTCTAGGACCACTGCCTCTACACCGACTCTTGCATAACCAAAATAACAGCACAGCTTGTTTTTTCAAGACTGAACATCTGCTTGCATGTTGAGACAAAGAATATGGAAGACTGTTAAGTGTCAGCTGGTGATGCCTGTCATAACAATATTATGGACCATTATATATATATTCAAATGCTAGCCATAAAACATTTGTTGAAAATATAACAGGAATTATTACATACAGCTATGGAATATTGTTGCTGATTGGAAATCATAATACAAGAAGTTCTGTATTGTTCAAGGCTGCAGCCTCTGGTACACAGTCCTTCTCATGTCCGCAAATCTGAAGGGAAATTTTTCCACATAAAGCGAAGGGAAAAAAAGAGTCAGAACAGTCAATGTGATCGCACAGTGATTCATAGCACTAAATCATAATATGGCTACATCTGTTACCCAGTGACAGGAATCACTGCTCAGTCAGGTCGATGCATCCTTCCAATATGAACGCCCAATTTTCAGGTGTTAATGTGTCTCAAACTAAATGCTTCAGAGACCTGTAAATTAACATTCTTGGATGAGGTGAATATGATTCCACATGATTAATGGAATTAATGGCATCATTGGGCTACCCACTGGGTAATGCAGGCTTCTTATTTTATTTATTTATTTATGTATTTATTTGTACATTTACAGTAATTGGGAACTGCTTTAAATAAAAGGGTTTTTTACCAGGATTGTTTTTTTCCTCAGTGCTTGTTATGCCAGATAATGTTACTAATTCTGTCTCTCCTGTAAAATGTAACACAAATCAGGAATTACTTCTGATTGGCGTGTTGTCCTTTTCACCCTTAGGGAAAAATTAAGGCTTAAGAAATTCCAAAACGGAAAAAAGTTAACTCATAAATTTGTTATGAGACAAGCGCAGAAAAGGGTGGGTAATAAAATAGCTGTTATCATCTGTGCAGGTATTTGTCCCTCATTTCTACACACCAATCGATCACCCTGATATTTCATTTGAAGGCAGGACTGCCAGAATGGAAACAGTTCTGTATAACAAAAGGGAACAGAGTCACCCTTCCAAGTAAGCAATGGAGTGGTAAGGCAAGCACTCCATTGTACACAGAAGGTGTCTGGAGTTTTCAGGTTTGCAGGTAACAAAATGGTTGTTAGTACTTCTAAAGCATAACAGTGAAGCAACCCTCTGTTGTATGCTGTATACATAGAAAGTGCATGAACATCACTAAAATATTTATTCAAGAGTGACTGGAAGTGAATCAGATGTGAAGTTTATTTTAAAGCACCTACCTACACCTTCCCCCTCCCCTCCCCCAATTACCTGATGAACTGGCAAAAAAAAAAAAATTATTGGCTCACCATAGAGAGGCTCTTCTCTTGTATCAAGTAGAGCATGAAGTAGAGATACTGTCTATGGTCTGAGGGTCCCTTTTTGAGTCTCACCTGCTTTTATTTACATATGCTTATATAGTGTAGCAAGTCAGTTCTGCACAGCATTGGTAGGAGAGTGAGGAAGAATTATATGAAAAGGATGCAGAGAAACACTATACATGCAGTTACAGAGTTAGATCAAAACATTAATGTTTTGTCATGTTACTTAGCAAACTCCACAGCTTGTGGGCAACTTTGTGGTGTTGGGGTAGAAAGTGGCACCATCTTGTCCAGTAAAGAATCAATATGGCTGTAGCATCCAGAGTCTGCAAGATCACTTATATTGATAGTAAGGTTATTTATTTCAAGATGCTCCTCAATTGTCCTCCACCTACTGTCCCTCTTCCTCTGGAAGTGGGTCAGAAAGTTCCAATAGGGCCACCTTCCTTCAACCAAGAAAAGATCTGAATTTGAGATTGTAACATCACCCTAAGTTGATGAAGACAGGTGAGAATATTGTTGTACCATGGCTGCATAGGTTCTTCCAAGCCATCTGGCACACTAATAATATAATCCCCGATGATAGGAAGAAGGGTGCTGTTCGGCCACTGTTCAAAAAGGACAATAAAGCCAAATTTTATTAAGGTATTATGCTGTTGTCTGCCACAGGGAGAATCTTTGTTTCTGTGTTAATGTCTCAAATCAATTGTGCTTCATGACAAATGTTGGGATACTAAGTGCAGCTTTAGACCTGCTCATTTTACTGTCAACCAGATCTTTACTTTCAGACAGCTTTTGGAGAAGATGGTTGAATTTAATAAGCCCTGCACAGCAATTTCTATAGACTTTTGTTAAGCCTTTTACACAATGCTTTGAGCAAGTTTGTGGGATCTGATAAGGTGACTCAGCAGATAGCTGTCCATTCCATTATGCAGCTCTTCTATCAATGACGCTATTTTCTAGCTAATGGTAGATATACAGCATGGTTTCCTATTTCCACAGGAGTTAGGCAAGGCTGTGTATTGTCAAAATTGTTGTTCAATAGAGGCATTGATTCGTTGATGGATAAGCGTGAAGGGGCAGCTGTTGGTGGCATCAAGCTAAACACCATCTTGCTTTGAGATCTCAAACACACTGATGCTATTGCCTCATTGTCTCAGTCTGGTAAATTGCAGCAGCAGATGGCCAATTTGGTCAGACAAGAAGCAGCATGTATAGATCTGGTTATTAATCCAGATAAAACTAAGTCCCTGGTCATTACTATCAAGAAGCCCCCTACTCTAGATTACAAACTGTATTAACCTGTCTGGATGGATATTTAGTAGCCATCAACTGTCAAATACTTGGGAAGCATCATAGACAGTGCTGGAGGGTGTTTGAAATATGTGGATGCTCCTAGAGCAGCAGCCACTGCCATGTACCAGGCCCTTCAGTAGCCTCCATGAAAACATTGTGACATCAAACTTACTACGAAGCTGCAGCTCTACGGGTCTACAGCTATACTTACTCTCTCCTGTACAGCAGTGAAACACGTGCACTGAGGAAGGCTGAAGAGCTCAGATTGACAATTTTGATACTCGTTGTCTTTTTCAGATGCTCCATAATAAGTAGCAGGATAAGATCAGCAATAAGCATATTTGAAGCCAAACCCACCAACCTCCTCCATCAGTACTGGTTTGGTTTTGGTGACTTCCTTGGTACAGACATATTTTTTGGGACCAATAAATTGCACAGTGTGTTCACCAAGGAATGCCTAGAAGTCGTCGGTGATCATGTGGGCACCAAAAGGTTCAGGGGCACTGAACATCCAGACAGTCTGTCTGTCACTGGCAATCTTAAGAACCTAGTTAGAGATTGATCTGGATGGCGCTAAGTCTGCAAGGAGGTTACATTCCTTTTGAGATTTGCCATGATGATGTTGATGAGTAGCTACGATCGTGCATTCCCAAATGTGTTATTGCCAGAAAGGGGGGATGTGTCTTTCGAAGGAAATCAGGGTAACTCTTTCAAGGGGGAGGGATAGCTCACTGGTTTGAGCATTGGCCTGCTAAATCCAGGGTTGTGAGTTCAATCCTTGAGGGGGCCACTTAGGGATCTGGGGCAAAATCAATACTTGGTCCTGCTAGTGAAGGCAGGGGGCTGGACTTGATGACCCTTCAGGGTCCCTTCCAGCTCTATGAGATAGGTATATCTCCATATATATATATATATATAAAAGCTTGTGTTCCCTCTGTAGAGCTGGGATTTATTTTGACTGTATCCTCCTACAGGGCAGCACTCCCCCTATTGGACAAGGACAGAAATACACTGGGTTGACCGTGACTGTATGAAAGCTTCCTACAATCACAGACTTGGTGCCACATCTCCCTTTTAGTTCCACTGGGAGCTGCACTGCTGGAAAGGAGAGGGGAATTTGGCCATTCATCTACTTCTTGAAGTTCAGTTGACTACTTTTCTCCCAGACTATCATTCCCTGCTTTTTAAAAAAACATAGGTCCTGCAATGTCTTTCTATGCAAAATGTTCCCTCTGGTTGAGCGCACAGACTGTAACTACCTTCTCGGATTTGCATCAGAGCAAATGAACTGTGATGCTGCTTGCCTGTTTTTAAATAAGTTGAGCATTGTTCCTCTAATGAAATGCTAAAGAATGCTATGCCCATGGGAAATATTCAGGTTTTGCATGGAAGGATAGCTAAAAAGAAGAATATTTTAAAAATAAATATGATGTCCAAAACGTAGTGGAAGTTGGTCTAGGCACGCATGGTTTAGCTTTGGCAAAGCCTAGGTAACTGTTTTGGTTAGAGCTGAAAGAGGTCACGGCTTCTGAAAATAAGGTCCTAGCTGTCTCCAATGGGATACTTACAGTTAAGGGACATGGCTGAAAATGTTGGCTTTAATCTCACTGTCTTAGTTCTCCTATTTGTGAAATGGGGAAAATAGCTCTTACATAACTCGCGAGAGGTGTGGCTAGGTGAGGATTAATAGGTTAATGTTTGTATAGAGCTTTGAATATCAGCACAGTTTTAGTAAATCTTCTTAGGGTCTATTTAAATGTCATTTCAATCAAATGAATTGGAAATTCAGATTTCATTGTGGCACCTTAGAGACTAACAAATTTATTTATTAAATTTATTAAACTACAATTCATTGGTGATCTTCCAGAAAACACCATCCTGGCCACTATGGATATAGAAGCCCTCTACACCAACATTCCACATAAAGATGGACTACAAGCCGTCAGGAACAGCATCCCTGATAATGTCACGGCAAACCTGGTGGCTGAACTTTGTGACTTTGTCCTCACCCACAACTATTTCACATTTGGGGACAATGTATACCTTCAATTCAGCGGCACTGCTATGGGTACCCGCATGGCCCCACGGTATGCCAACATTTTTATGGCCGACTTAGAACAACGCTTCCTCAGCTCTCGTCTCCTAACGCCCCTATTCTACTTGCACTACATTGATGACATCTTCATCATCTGGACCCATGGAAAAGAAGCCCTTGAGGAATTCCACCATGATTTCAACAATTTCCATCCCACCATCAACCTCAGCCTGGACCAGTCTACACAAGAGATCCACTTCCTGGACACTACAGTGCTAATAAGCGATGGTCACATAAACACCACCGTATACCGGAAACCTACTGACCTTTATACTTACCTACATGCCTCCAGCTTTCACACCACATGATCCATTGTCTACAGCCAAGCTTTAAGATACAACCGCATTTGCTCCAACCCCTCAGACAGAGACAAACACCTACAAGATCTCTATCAAGCGTTCTTAAAACTACAGTACCCACCTGCTGAAGTGAAGAAACAGATTGACAGAGCCAGAAGAGTACGCAGAAGTCACCTACTACAGGACAGGCCCAACAAAGAAAGTAACAGAACGCCACTACCCGTCACCTTCAGGCCCCAACTAAAATCTCTCCAGCGCATCATCAAGGATCTACAACCTATCCTGAAAGACGATCCCTCACTCTCACAGATCTTGGGAGACAGGCCAGTCCTCGCTTACAGACAGCCCCCCAACCTGAAGCAAATACTCACCAGCAACCACACACCTCAGAACAAAAACACTAACCCAGGAACCTATCCTTGCAACAAAGCCCGTTGCCAACTCTGTCCACATATCTATTCAGGGGACACCATCATAGGACCTAATCACATCAGCCACACTATCAGAGGCTCGTTCACCTGCACATCTACCAACGTGATATATGCCATCATGTGCCAGCAATGCCCCTCTGCCATGTACATTGGCCAAATCGGACAGACTCTACACAAAAGAATAAATGGACACAAATCTGACATCAGGAATCATAACATTCAAAAACCAGTAGGAGAACACTTCAGTCTCTCTGGTCACTCAATAACAGACCTAAAAGTGGCAATTCTTCAACAAAAAAACTTCAAAAACAGACTCCAATGAGAAACTGCTGAATTGGAATTAATTTGCAAACTAGACGCCATTAAATTAGGCTTGAATAAAGACTGGGAATGGATGGGTTATTACACAAAGTATAATTATTCCCCCTACTGTTACTCACACCTTCTTGTCAATTGTTGGAAATGGGCCATCCTCATTATCATTACAAACATTTTTTTTCTTCTGCTGACAATAGCCCACCTTAACTGATTACTCTCGTTATAGTAACACCCATTTTTTCATGTTCTCTGTGTGTATATATATATCTTCCTACTGTATTTTCCACTGCATGCATCCAATGAAGTGGGTTTTAGCCCATGAAAGCTTATGCTTAAATAAATTTGTTAGTCTCTAAGGTGCCACAAGTACTCCTCGTTCTTTTTGCAGATACAGACTAACCCAGCTACCACTCTGAAAGATTTAATTGTGTAAGCTCTGGCTGCTGACTTCTGGTTGTTTAATGCTGGTGCTAGTGTCTTGATGCTTCTGTATTCTCCTCTGAACTAGAGTCTCATTTTTAGACCACTCGAGAGGTTTGCCTTATTCCTCTACATGTGTTTGGCAACTGCTCATTTGGTTTTACATTTCTCATTAATCTTTCTACGTTATTTGGAGGTCTCCTGATAATCTGCCTTAGAGTATCAGCTCGTTTTTCTGCATGAATACAGAATACGATGTAGGCCTGGTGTCTCATTAGCAGGGATGAAGCACTATTTTAGGGCGGTAATTGAAACAGCTGACTCCCATAATATGCAGGTGATTAGTGTGTAATGGCATCTTGGAGGGGGTTGTACAGGTTACTCTCTGCAAAGCGATGTGGCCATATTAATTCTCATGGAATGTGTCTTTGCATTTTTGGATGTATATCTTGTCGTATGGTTCATATGCTCCTAGTGATATTGCCTAGAGCAAGTGATATTCTGCCCCAATAAGGAAGAGGGATGCAAAAAATTAATGCTGTGCCAGTAAGCATTCTTAAAGTTAACTTTGTCATGAGGTGAGAAATGGCCTAGTTAAGAATATAGAAATTGTGGGAACCTATATATTTATTTCTGAATATTTTGACTTCGTATATGTACTTTTCAGAGAGATCTGCAGACAGAAAGCACCAGGGTAATACAAATTCTCTCCTATCCACAAATTAATTAAACCTCACAATAGTCCTTTGTGGGAGGGCCCCACTTTATATGTGGGTTAACTGAGGCACAGAAAAGTGAGGTGAGTTGCTGAATGTCACACAGCAAATCAGTGCCAGAGTTGGGAATAGAAACAAAAGGTCCTTGCTCCCAAACCCCTACAGTAAGCAAAACACCACACTGCTGTAAAATATCACTTGCAAAAAAAGATAAAAAAGAAGACAGGAATGATATGGGAGGGTAGAAGCCTAACAGGATTTGGGAATCCAGCATCTTTCATGGATGAGAGTCAGACGAGTAACTTTGAGAAAATGTAAGAGATTATGACATCACTACATTGTAGCATGACATAAAAGGCGGGGAGATGCCTCAGGGAGCCCATATAAAGTCTTTGGGATTAACAAGGTAAATTTGTGTCTAATCAGTTAAAACTTTTTTAATTATTTGGTCGTAAGGGGATTGGAGATTGAATATAAGAGAAAGGGCTGTGATCATGCCCCTTTTGCCTCACCTGTAAATGGGGAGTGTGGCATAAGCAGTGATAGACACAGCCCCTAGGAATTGATGAAGTGAACAACAACTGGAAGAGGACACAGAAAGGCTACTGTGACCTACCCTACTTGTGCTCAAGCTCCCTGGAGAAACCTTTCCAAGTAGCATTAGACTCCCTTTTAGGTGAAAGTGGAAGTAAATTCGATTGAACTATGAGGAATATGATAGCGATTCTGATCAATTCCAAAAAAAGATTTTGTCTTTTACATGTGTTGTATAGTCAGGGACTGATTTTTAAAACTATGAGTGCGCAAGTGCGCATGAAAAAAGTGCATGGGTAACTGCACACCTAATTTGCATTTCCTTTTGCCACAATTATATGCACTCAGTGGATAACTGCATAAGTGACCATTTATGTGCAGAATTATATAATTTTTTGCATACCCAATTGTTAATTGTTCATGAAAACTAGGGGTGAACTTTTGCATGTGCATATTTTAAAAATCAATCCCGTGGTGTGTAATGGGCTTCTTAGAGTATATGTGCCATTGCCCCTGCTGGGCCTGCAGGTTAGGGCTGAGATACATAGGTAAAGCAATGTACAATAGGGACAGAGTAATGGAATAATAGTGAGGGTGTTGCAGGTTATGCGCTTCACTTCATTAGCACCTTTCATTCAAGCCCCTCAAAGCACTTTACAAACAGTAATTCACACAATACCACTGTAAGGTGGAAGAACAGTGTTATTATTTGCATTTTACAGAAGGAGAAACCAAAGCAGAGAGTGGTTAATCACATCACACAGCAAGTAAGGGACCAAGCCGGGAATAAACCAGAATTGCTGATTCCTAGTCCCATTCTGTAGCTACTCTCCTGAGATACATTGGCAGAGCTAATTTGCGGGGATGAGAATAGGGGCTTGGGAAAGCAATGAGTCTTGTGAGGGAAAGGGTGGTGCACTGGGAAATCTGAGAGGGTGTGTGAATAACAGGTGCTGCTGTCAGGCAGGACTGAGATGCATTGGAAGAGCTGAATTTTCCTTTTTTTTAAGAGGTGGACATCCATAACTGTAGACCATCAGGAGATGCTGCAAGTCAGAGTTTGCTTTAGAGTTCTGAGTTTAGAGTTACGGGGTTTTACCTCTGACATTCCCCGGACAAACCTCCAGCCTTGGATGACACTTTGATATAAATAATCCAGCTGTCAGACACTAAACTGGAAAACTGAGTGAGTGGGGGAGAGGGAGGAGAGAGAGCAAAATTGTGGTCTCAGATAAGGCTCCTTATAGGAATTCCTTTCTTTCCCAGTCTTGGGAATAAGTCAGCTTCTCTGACAATGCGATGGGGGGGGGGGGCAGTTGGGGGACGTCTACCTTTTTTTAAAAATGTGGTAATTAAAAAATGTCCTCTGCAGGGATGAAGACTAAAATCGCTTGCTTGTAGAGTGATCAGAGATATAGATGGGACACAGTAGCAGGACACATGTAAAGGAGAGTTTTGAGATGCCTTTAAGAGGGATATAAATGGATATTACCGATCTAATATTGAGAGAGCAAGAGTCAACAAGTAGAATTATGGTTTGTCACAGAAATAATGAAACTCATTCAAAGTGGAAAAGCGAAAAAAGAAGCGGTCTCGATTAAAAGAGCATTGATTCTTGGGGGCCTGCTAGTGGGAAGAAATTTTCTCCCCTTCTTGATGTTACTCCCTAATAAAATAAGGAAATTAATACTAGAAGGAACCCAGCATATGATTCTATGGTGACTTGATTGTAATATCTTTTGTTTTCTTTGTCTACTTTAATCTTCCTTGACAGTAGAAATGGTTGGGAAAGATCAATATAGGAAGATTGGAGCAAGTCTCCCTGCCAGTGTGCTTCTCTGACCTCTGGCATGGAAGTAGGAGGTCATGTCTTGACAGCCACTGTGTCTGAACACTGAGAGGGAGTAAAAGGTTGATCCAAAGTGACACCACTTGTTCCTGTGAATGTTACAACAGAAGTATCCTCTGTCAAAGAAAGAACTAGAATATAAAGAAACTGTTTGCTCTGATGAGCCCCTTAACACAGATCTGACTTCTGAGTACTCCTAGCAGGTAAAATTTTCAGAAAGGGCAGAAATAACTCTCCAAGCTGTTTTTTAAACTATCATTTCTCAGAGATCCTCTGTCTCACCACCTAATTTGCAGAATGCCATTGTCTTCACTGGCATTAAACCAGCACAGAAGAATGCCCTTTAGCTGTGGCATTCTTGACTGTTGCATGGGTAACTGACTTAAATGATACATTAAGATTAAGCACTTATTTCATATTTTACATTTAATTTCCTAGATGTTTTTAAAAGGGGAAGCGGGAAGTTCATAAACATAAACATTCATGTGTAGATTTTAATGAGAATTTTTACAAAACATTACTAGTATGCAATTTTTCATAACTTTATTAAATCAAAACTATTTTTTTACTTAAGAAACCATAAACTCATGCTCATGCTACATATCGCTTTTCAGCTGGTTTTTTTTGGGGGGGGAGGTTAGTTAGAACTTTTCCTACAGTGGAAAAAAATACTTCCCCTCCACTCTTTCGTTGCTGAAAAATGGATGAAGGGACTTTGCTCACAGTTCCCCAAAATAATAACCTTTGGGAAAAGATCAAGTTTGGAGAATTTCATCCGTAAAAGTAAATTATTTGGGGACCTATAAATGTGTGGAAAAACAAGGGGTTTGTACCGAAAAGAGTCTTGCAACCTTAAATGTAGCAGATGCTGTTGGAATCCATCCTAATAATGCTTTTATATAGAGAAAAACAGATGGTGTCCCTGCAGTCACTCATATGTTGAATGTCATATTCAGTAGGCAAAACTATTATTATTATTTTTTTGTTTTAATTTTTTTTAAGTGTTAAAGAAACATTGGCTATAATCCAATGAGATAAGCCAAAAGTCAGATGTGGAAAAATTGGATGGTATTCAGAGAGATTAAGGGTAAACATGTTGTTTAGCCATATCAACTACATTTTATGTTGCTACTTTGTTGTTTTGATGCAGCAGATTTTGGAACATAAAGAGGAATGCTGGATAAAATATAATGGGATAAAGCAATGTGGGTTGAAGGGGGAACAGATAGGAAATGGAAACTGCTAAGTGAGAAATTGTATTCCCAAGGGTTATGAATAGCAGACTGCAATACATCCAACAGGATCAGCAAAGGCCAATGTGAATGAACAAGGACCTGAAAAAGTAATCAAAGATAAGAAAATGGCATATGAGAGGTTAGGTATAGAACATCAGGCATAAAGAAAAATGGGGACGTGTACAGAACCAAGCTAAGAGAGTGTAAAAAGTGATAAGCAAGTTTAAAATAGATAATATAAAGAAGATTGCACAAAAAGTAATAAGACTGTTGAAATACATTAAGAATAAGAGATTAGTAAAGTTAAAACAATTAAACGAGTCTGTCGGGCTTCTAAGAGATAATTTTAGAAGGGCTAATTTGGTGACAAGGCAGGCATGGCAGCAAATGTAAAATAATTCTTTGTCTCTATGTTCACCAGGGAGAGTGAGGGACTGATGCCAGAAAATGAATTAGATTTCCACAATAGGAAAGAGAATTGGTGAAGGAACTTAGGGGTCACATCTGAACATGTGATTCAGAAACCAGACCTAGTGGAGATTAATGCATTGGGGTCAGAGAGAGGGTCTCTCAGAATTCTGAAATTGGTGTTAAGGGGATTTTATTATCAGATATTTGAAACCTCGTAAGAAATGGAGTGACCTAAAGGAAAGGGGAGAAGCTGATAGTCTTTTTTAAGGTAAGGTCTGGTAAAAAGTGAGGAAATTGAACCTGTAATTCTCATTTCAGCAAAAAGCAAATGCTAGAGATCCTACTAAGGCCTTGCCTGCACTAGGAGGATTTTGCTGGTATAGTTATACCAGAGTGGTTTAACCAGCAAAAACTTCTAATATGGCTGCAGTTATAACCACTCTTAGCTCAATATACCAGTATAGCTTATGCCAGTTCAGGAAACGTGCATAAGCAGTTATAACAGTATAACTGCATCTACACTAGGGCTTTCCCCAGAATAGCTATGTCAGTAAAAAAAAAAAAAATCACATCCTTAACCAACACAGCTGTGCTGGTAAAACTTGTAAGTGTAGATAGACCATGTCTTAGATAAAGGATGGAACAGTAGAAACTTCCCTGCGTTTTGCTTCAAAACTCACTTGTAGGGAGCACTTCCAAGAATAAACCAGCACTTCCAGGAATAATTTTCTAGTAGCATTGCTAAAACCTTGTCTACACACAGTTCTTGTACCAATATAACTATTTCACTTAAGGAGTGTGGTGATTTTTTTTTTTGTAACCAATATATTTACAGTTGTTAGTGTGGAGACAGTTATGCTGGTATGAAAATGCCTTATACCAGCATAGCTTGTTCCTCTGCCTATATGGGAATAATATTGTTATAACTGTGGGGGTAGGTTGCCATTTTAACTATACCAGCATAGTCAAAGTGCTACAACTTTTGTGTGTTGATAAGGTGCTAATTGTGATTAGAACTGAGCAACCTATTCAATATGAATAACTTCCTTGACAAATGTTGCCTTTTTCTCTGTTTTTGAAGAATCACAAGTAGGTTGTGTTGTGTTTTTATCCAATTTATCTGGCATATTTTCTTCCAAATTTTTTCTTGGTCTATGGATTGGTCAAATAGAGTTGTGTGTGAGTGTTTGCTACTCCATATAAGAGCTGTGATGACTAGCTGTGATATGTTACATAAATTGCATCTAATTGTTTCTGTTTCCTGATTGGATGAACATAACTTTTATAACCTGGTTCTCATTTGAATATTTTGACATGCAAGCTTCAAAATTGCTTTCTGTAGCTGTTCATGTGTGAGAGCTTAAAATGCACATTCTATGACTACTTGTGTGAGTAAAATCACTCAATCAAATGTGAATATACAGCAAACACAAGAGTCAGAACACAGTAGAACTGAGTCTGTTTAAATTCACATGAAAATTCACAAAATATTTGTTTTCCCATCTTTATAGTCCTGAGGAAATTCTGTGCCACTGGGCACATGCCGAATTCATGTCCCCCACAGATTTTTTTTCTCCGCAGAAAATACATTCTGCCAGAGAGGTGCTGCAGTTACTCCTTTTGTCCACTGGGGCTGCTGTGGCTCCAGAATAGAGGGCAGCCACCTCAGCCAGCCGTAGCAGTTTATAGGAAGGGGTCAGAGGCTGCGTTCCTCACAGCATCCTGCCCGCGGAGCCAGGTGAGAAGTCACAGGATATGGAGAGGGACACAGACAGAGCAGGGCACATGGGGCTGCTGGGGGGTCACATAGACTGGAGTTCAGAAGAGCTAGTGAGGAGATAGACTGGGGCGGGGATGAATGGGAATGGGGATGCAGGGTCACATGGAGATTGGGGGGGTGCAGGGCCACATGCGGACAGGGGCAGCTATGCCTGACTGAATGGGAGAGGCTAGGGGTCAGATAAAGTATGCATGGGGGAGCGTCCCCAACTCCCTAACAATCCCCCCAACCAAAAAAACAACAACCCCTGTTCCATACTTCTCCCACCCACATCCAACAACCCTCCAGGTTCACTCCTGCTTCTGAGGGGTACAGGAAATACATTTCTGTATTGTGGTCTAAGTGAATTATTACTCAATTATGTATTAATATGCCTAGTAAGGAATCTGTCAAAAAACATTTCCTGAATCTGTTTTGTTGTTTGTATTGTTACAAACAGACTTGTTGGTCCTGCTTTGAGCAGGGGGTTGGACTAGATGACCTCCTGATCTTCTATGATTCTATGATGGGTATTATGAAAAAAATTACTAAAATAATAGAAACTGGTGTGATCATATTGTGTTATTTTGATAAATAAAATATGCTGAATTTTGCAGAATTTTTAATTTTTTGGTGCAGAATTCCCCAGGAGTTATCTTTACTTGTGATGTACACACCTGCCTACTAGGAACAGGAATGACACCACCAATTTATCTCACAAAAGGCTTCAAATAGCCATTGGAAGATATTTGGCTATTACTGAATGGATTTGAATTGATGACTTAGGGCCTGATACAAAGTTAGTAGTAATCTTTTCCTTGACTTCAGTGGGTTTTGGATTAGACCTGAGATAAAATGTTTCATAGCTCATTACCAACCTTCTGAGCTTTCAGTTCTCCATAAATCCTTCTCACAAAGTACCTGCCTCTGTCTATTCTTGTAGCATGTATTCAGTATCTCTGCTCTTGCATCACAAGTATGCTTAAATGTTCTCTTCATCTTTGTACGCAAATTATTTAATCTGCAGTCTCATAGTTTATGGAATGCATTAGTGTATGACATGTATTATTCTGTGATTAATAAAGCATATAGGGTGAAAAAAGGATAGAAGGAATTCCTTTGATATAGTTTTATCCAACACTGTCAGCATGGATACACAGAAAGAAGATCATGTCTAATATAGAATTTATTCATGGAGATAATTTACCTGGGTCTTGAGCAAGTTTGTTACATTAGTATCCAAAAGATGACTGTATGCAATGAACAGTATGGTAGAAAGGCTCAGCTACATGAGTGCTGGAGGAGCCAGTTGAAGACTAAGAATTAAGGCCTTTGTGAGTGGGAAAGAGGTAATGTGGGGAGCCTCTTAAGTAAGTATTTAAGAGCAGCTTTGTTCACTGTCTATATTAAAAGAACTGGTGGAGAAAATCTGGTTCCCACACAAGGACCAAGTAGTTTGTCTGGTCAATGGTGAGTTGCATGGTGACAGACAGAGAGGGAGAATCTTACCTCTAGGTCATAGGACAGTAATGATGCTGTGTTCAGCTGCTGACAGGCCCTCAACATGGTGATACATTGGGGCCAATGCCTGCAGTGTGATCCAAATCCAGTTTACTTTGGTGTGACATTGGATAGGTCAATAACATATTGCAATCACTCGAGGAAGATAGCAACCAAAGTCAGCACTAGGAACAACCTGCTCAGAAAATTGGCCGGTTCAACCTGGGGTGTGAGTGCCCGAACACTTAGAACGTCTGCCCTTGCCCTCTGCTATTCAACAGCAGAGTACTGTGCTCCTGTCTGATGTCGCTTGTCTCACACAAGGCTGGTCGATGTAGAGCTTAACAAAGCTATGGGTCTTGTTACCGGGACTTTACAGGCAACTCTATTGCCATGGCTACCGATACTTATAATATAGCACAGCCCTATATTCCATGGTGAGAAGGCCTCTGTCATGCTGCTGGCCAAGATCCGTGAGAATAGCAACCTACCATTGTACGCAGACCGCTTCAACCAACCGCCAGCTCGCCTGTCTTCTAAATGCCCTTTATGGTCATTTATGCCACCACAGGACAGGACAGTGGAATCTGCTTGACACAGTGAGTGGTCAGTGACAACCGTCGTTAGTCACTCCCTCTCATCACTGAAACCATTTGTCCACCGGGTTTTGATCTGCCAAAGCATCTGTGGTCCTCTCTGAACCTGTTTTTGAACAGGACAGGGCAACTGTGCAGCCAATCTTTTTAAATGGGTTTTTTCTAACAACTTGCAATGCAGCTGCGGTCAACTTCACACTATGTCACATACCTGTGATGAGTGCCCACTGACTTATTTCGATGGTGGGCAACTGGCTCTCCACCTGGCTGATGATTACGCCATCAAATGGCTGAGCACATTGCACATACACTGATAAAGGGCAGTTCTGCAGCCACTCCTTCAAGGCTGTATAGGAATTGCCAGACTGGATCAAACCAGTGGTCCATCTAATCCAGTATCCTGACACCAATGGTGGCAGGTACCAAATACTTCAGAGGAAGGTACAAAAAATAAATGCTGCAGTAGGCAGTTACGAGCTAGGCTACCCCCAGAGAAAGATGCCTTTTAACTCTCAATAGTTAGTTTGGGGCTCATAATCTGAAGTAGGAGAGTTTGTATCCCTACCGATATTCTTTCATTTTTATTTCATTCCAACTGCTGAGGTACTATACAGATGGCAGCCCCACAGTCTTGCTCCCAACTGGCTCGTATCCCTGCTTGTCTCCCCCAACATACTGCTGCCTTGCAGGGACCTTTCATGGTGCAGTTCTCTGTGCCACAAAGGGGTGTGTGTGGCTCTTCAGCCTTCATGCAGTGGAACCCCACTGATTCTGCTGTACAGGGACCCTCTGGCCACGGTGAAGGAGAGGCCGCTAAAGCAGTCTAATCTATAAATGCCACAAAACCAAGGATAGAGGCAGTCATTACAGAGTTACGGCCCTGATCCAGCAAAGCATTAAGCACATGCTTTACTTTACACACAAGTAGTTCTGTTGAAATCAATGTTCTGTGTTTGTACAGCACCATGTACAATGGGGTCCTGGTCCATGATTGGGGCTCCTTGGTGCTACAGTAATACAAATAATTAATTATAAAAATAATGGTAAAACTCCATGTTAAGTCCTGATCCAGCAAAGCAGTTAGGAAAGGCACCAGATTCAAGAATGTCCAGGTAAAGTACACACTGGACTGAAAATGTTCCATGTCATTCATTGTAGAGAAATATGAAGCCATGATAGTAGGATATAGGTACAACCTGAAAGGAGCTCCTCAGCACTCTCACACTGTGTAACTCTAATCATAAAAAGAACGGATGTGGGGGTTATAGTGACAAAATCTTATGGAGTCGATTAAAAATATATAAACACACTTCTGGGATATATAAATTGGAGGTACTCTACATAAGGCAGGGCATGTTACGTTATGAACAGTAATTATTTATTGCACTTATTAATATTTATTGCCTGCATTTATAATGTATCTGCCACTGTAATATCTGGGAGCCCTTTCTGTACAACTCATCTTAAAATGCAACAGGAACATCAATTAACTAAGCCTAATAAATTCCTAGGAGGTAGGTAAGTACTGTAACAGTTTTATAGATGCCTGTGCATCACTGAAGTCCCATTTAAACGCTATTTAAAGGCTTATGTAACACTTAAGCGATATTTAGGTCTTTTACAGGCCCTCTCAACAGTGATGAATTTAACCAAAAGTGATTAAGCCTTCTTCTGTAATCATAGACTTTAAGGTCAGAAGGGACCATTATGATCATTTAGTCTGACCTCCTGCACAACGCAGGCCCCAGAATCTTAAGGTAACACAATAATTCCATGACGGAGGTGGAAATAGAATCTTCTATTCCTTACTCTTAGTCCTTTCTTCTAGACAACATTCCTTCTCCAACAAAGACCAGTGAGGCCAGATCTGGAATATTGCCCTTATCTATAGTCCTTATAAAAAAAGTGTTGGAGAAAGCACAAAGAAGCGCAACTAGAATGATTTTTGCACGAAAGAGCATATAGTAACTACACAGAAATCCTAAAAAATGGGGAATGAAATAGGGTCTGAATTCTTTGGAAAAGGTATGACTGAGGGGGAACTATTTGCTATGAAAAATTCTGAGAGGTACAAAAAGGATCATTGCTACAAGACTGTTTGAGGTGGTGTCCAGCAGAAATACAAGAAGGATGCGCAAGTGAAGGAACAGCATTTCTTTGCATAGAGAACAGTTAGTTGGTGGTGGAGACAGAAATAGGAGAAAACGGTGATAAAAAAATTAAGCAATTCAAGAGGGATGCAACTGCTGGTTCAACAGACTGGGTTGAATGAGTTACTTGGTCTTTCATTACTATAATTTCCTGTCTTCTCATTGTTTTTTCCATGGGTCTAGGAAATAACATTGGCCTCACTTGTCAGTTTCTTGACAAGTTGAATGATTGACTGACATAACTGACACCCCTGCCCCCAATATCCATCACTAAGTCCGGTAATTTTGTCAAGTATTCGTCGCACAACATGGTGGTGCCTACCCCTGCCTTGTGCTTCATGGGGTCATGGGGTCCAGGGCAGCCTAAGGAGTTAGTGCGGGGCCTGGTGCTGGCAGCAGCAAGTGACCTGACCCCAGCCCACTCCGCTCCACCTCGCCGGCTCCCAGTATTGCTCAGGGGCGGGGCCTTTGGGGAAGAGGTGGGGTGGAGCAGGGTTGCTCGCTGCTGTCGGCGCCAGGCACCCCGCTAGTCCCCCAGGCCACCCTGGATCCTGTGTCCCCCTGAAGTGCGGGGTCCCCCAAAGCGCAGGGCCCGGGGCAGTTGCCCCGGTCTGTCCTATGGATGGGACGGATCCACTTGGGCACCACCAAAAATTATACAAACCTGCCGCCCATGTTCAGGAGGTGGTCTGGGACTATGTGTATGGCAGGAGTGGTTGTGAAGTGATATTATTCGTTCTGAACCTCCATGATTCTGCCCTGCTGATCTCCATGTCAATCAAATCTACAGATAGGGTTTGCTGTACTTAAGAAACTTCAAAAAGAAAGGGATGAAATAAGTGACAAAGGAAGGTAAAAAAAATAGAGCCAGTGCCTCAACATGTATAAATTGACATAGCCGCACAATGGATCTGTCCTGTAATTCTGCTGTTTGCATTAGCTCATCAGTTATAGTGCTGGGTCTAACCTTCCCTGTTTGACAAAGCTTATTGACAAGTTGGTGTCAAGGTATCATGAGTATTACTTGTAGTGTTTAGCATTCCTTGAAAACTAATATTTTTGTTTTGTCAGAAACTTTTTTTACCACTGTCCGTGAGGATTTGCTTTCCAGACTGTGGGCCCTAACTGGGGTAGGGCCTACCAAAAAATCAGCTAGAAGTCTAAAGGCTCAGGGAGAGAAGTAGAAGTACATAACCTACATAATCTGTGAGGGTAGGCAAAGGAGTTGATGCAAAGAACTCTTTGCTCTCGTTATCTTACCTTTTCCACAAGCAGTGCATTCTCTGAGGGCCCTGTGTCAGAGTGCGCCACAAAGTAGTTGATAACTCTAAAGGAAGCAGAATTGTTGTTTTTCTACAACCTATTTTTTTGTTTGTTTCCTTTATTTAAAGAATTTTGGGAGTTCAGCTCAAAGGTATAACTGTTTTCTAAACATACCTTATTTTTATGTATAAATTAGTTTTACTTGATTGGTTCTCATTAAATTATAATAAGAATACTTGTATGCAGTGTTGTAGCTATGTTGGTCCCAGGATATTCGAGAGAGAAGGTGAGTGAAGTAATATCTTTTATTGTATCTATTATGTATTTAATTTTTTGCTTTATTGAAGTTGGTCCAATAAAAGATATTATGTCACCCACCTTGTGTCTTTAATAAGAATACTTAGGGTTTATACCATGATTA
>NW_020664481.1:32106597-32123592 GCF_002925995.2 Terrapene triunguis | reverse complement strand
CTTATACATACAGTAACTCCTCACTTAACATTGTAGTTATGTTCCTGAAAAATGCAACTTTAAGCGAAACGATGTTAAGTGAATCCAATTTCCCCATAAGAATTAATGTAAATGGGCGGGGGGGTTAGGTTCCAGGGAAATTTTTTTCACCAGACAAAAAACCAGACACACACACACACACACACACAGTATAAGTTTTAAACAAACAATTTAATACTGTACACAGCAATGATGATTGTGAAGCTTGGTTGAGGTGGTGAAGTCAGAGGGTGGAAGAGGGTGGGATATTTCCCAGGGAATGCCTTACTGCTAAATGATGAACTAGCATTCAGCTGAGCCCTCAAGGGTTAACACATTGTTGTTAATGTAGCCTCACACTCTACAAGGCAGCACGAATGGAGGGAGGGGAGACAGCATGGCAGACAGAGACACACACCCTGTGTGTCAGAGAGAGAGAGAGATGCACATTGCCCCTTTAAGTACTCTGACCCCACTCTGACCCCGGGGGGGTGGGAGTTTGGCTGGTGCAACGCTTTGGGGGTTTGGGCGGCCCGGCGAGGTGCTCGGGGGCTTGGGCGGCCCGGCGAGGCGCTCGGGGTGGGGGGTGTTTGGGTAGCCCGGCGAGGCGCTCAGGGAGGGGCGGGGGTTTGGGCGGCCCGGTGAGGTGCTCAGGGGGTGGGGGGGCTGGGCAGCCCGGCAAGGCGCTCGGGGGGCGGAGGTTTGAGCGGCCCGGCGCTCCGGGGGTTTGGGCGGCGCTGAGGAGGGGTGTTATGGCGGGGCGGCGCTCTTCTTTTTTGCCTGGGGCGGCAAAAAAGTTAGAGCCGGCCCTGTATCTTCACCATGTTTAAGGGGGAAAAAAAACAAATTCTTGAAGGCAGGGATGCAAATTTTATGTATCATGGACTCACTGTAGCTTTGGAATAGTCGCTTAACCGCTCCCTGCCTCACTTTCCTCATTTGCAATTGTTTAGCTACCTTGGGGTATTTTGAGGATTCATTAGAGTGAATGCCAAGATAATATAAAGAGGATTTGGTACATAGGATCCCAGACATTAAAAGGATCCCACACTCCATTCTCCTCCCCCATGTCCCTTTCACTAGCAATATCCTGTTGCCACGTCACTTTTCCAAATCATAGGGGACCATATTGTATAAATTATTCCAAACATGGGAAGGTAGGATGCCTAGTTTGGATGTGTTTTGAGATGTTTCTCCTTCACTCAGCCCGCTCCCTTTGTCTACAACCTTGGAGTCATCGTTCACCCTGAACTCTCCTTTGTCCCTCCCATATTCTATATCTGTAAATCTTCCTATCACTGCCTCCACACATTGCTCCTGTAAACCACTGTCTTGAAAACAGATCTCTCTGCTAAAAATCATTGTTGCCTTTCATTCTTTTAACCTTGACTATGGCATTACTGTCCATTATGGCTTCCCCAAATTGCAGTTATTCAGATTCCTCACCACACCACATGCAGGGTGCTTTCTAACTTCTTGCCTGCACCATATTACGCTCATCCTCAGACACTGCCACTGGTTCCCCATTCATTTGAGGATGCAGTTCAAAACAGTTCTTCCTGTGTCTGGAACTCTCCATGGACTTGGTCTACTTAAGTGACAGATTCTGTCCCTGTCTCTCTCCTTCTATACTCCTTTCCACACTCCCTCTCTTCATCTAGTGTCTGCATACTCTCTATCAATTCTTACTATCTCTCCACCTTTATTACAAGAGCCCTCTTCTCTGCAGCTTCTGCTGTTTGGAACAGCATTTGTGTATCTCTATACTCATCAGTTTTCCATTGCTAAAGATCTAATCTGGAAAAAAATATTTACTTCTGGGTCTAAGGTCAGGACTGGAAGCCTGAGCATTTAAATCTCCATTTGGAGTCGGACACTGGTTCCATCTGTTACCTTGGACAACAGCTCTGCTTCTCTGTAAAATCTGTAATAATAATTACCTAACTCAGAGGGATATGGGGAGGGATATTGTTTATAAAGATTAAAAGCTAAATAATGCCTAATTATTAAGGGTTGTATTCTGCTGCCCATATCTTTACTATGCAGGTAGTCTCACTGACAGCAATGAAGCCACTCACATAGAAAGGTATTACTCAATTGAGTAAGAGTGGCAGAATCAGGCTCAGAATGAAGAGGGCAATGGACTGTCGCTTGTCTGTACATAATAGAAAATGTTCTGAGGTTAGATGCAAACATCAAAATATCATTAGAACCTTTAAAGTTTAAATAAAATGTACATAAATGGTTTTATTTCTGATGATGGGTTTGCTGAATTTCACACAAAAATGTGAGTGAGCGGTATGAAATTTCTGTTACTAGTTCTGACTGATGAGGAAACTCTGGAGGAATTTGAATTTGCTTGGCGTGATTAAAAACACTAACCAACCAATTCCTTTGGCAACAGCAGTGTAGGGGACATATTTTAAAACTATCCTCAGGCTCTTTCTTATTACATTTTTTAAAAGAAAAGGGGAGATTAGGAGGAGTAGCTTTCTGTAAATTGCATGTCTTTTTATGTAGATCTTCCAAAGAATCCACTGGCCACTGCCTCCAGCTAGGCATCTCCCTGAGATGTGCACTGACTTGATGGAGGTCAATATAATTTAGAAGGTAAAAAAAAATGTAAATGAGATCTGCTTTGCAGCATATGATTTAAGTTACACCAAAATCTGAGATACTCTGTGCATAAGAACTGGCCCTTCATATCAGAAATGAACAGCATCAGGGGCTTGGCAGGAACATTTTATTTGAGTTGTCCCATCACATTATTAATTCATTTGGAATTCACTTTGCTTCACTGTGATAAGACTGTTCATAATAAATTCATTTTATATTAATGTGGAGGGTTCATAGCTTCCCGATTCATCCCCTACAACATTGATTAAGTACTTGTGGAGATTGTATCTCCTCAACGAAAGTACAACTGTGGTTGACAATCTGAATTTATATAAATATGCTTTCATGTAGGGGCCTTAAACATAAGAGATGGTTCATGTCCTTTTTATATACCTCTTGCATACTTTTCAAGATAATAGTATAGAACACCTTCCCCCTCCTAAAACACATCTGTCTAATCTTCAATCCCTTTTCTCCTGCAGGAAATTTAATTGGAAACCTCTTTTTCATGCTTCCAGGAATTATATTATTATTTATATAGCACTGGCAAAGAAAGCGGGGAGAAAGGGCATCACATTTTGTGTATTTAAAATTAAGTCCCCGGTCCCAAGGATTTTCCAGTCTAATTTATACAACTAGCATAAGAGTAAAAGCATCAGATCAAAAGAGTTGAGAATAACTAAGAGGATAACTAAAGTTGTGGAATTTCTGAATTTTCAAAGATTTTTTTTATCTTATCAAATAATATGACTTTGCATTTCCATAGCACCTTTTATCTGAAGATCTCAAAGCATTTTACACAGTTATGTGATTAGGATTACTTCCATTTTACAAATGAATGTCCTTAACCAAGTCACTTAATCAGTGGCAGAGATGTGAATAAAAAGCAGGTGTCATCTGTTTCTCGGTCTCCTGTTCCCACTACTCCATGCAATCATTGTGTATCTGTTATATACAATAAAGCAAAAATTGGGGAAAAAACAGCACCTTGGATTGTAACTGACAATGGCGGGTAATTTGTATTGGGGATCCCAAGATTGTTTTTTTATTTTGTTGGATCTGCTTTTTGAAAGCTCTCCCCAGAATTACCCAGGAGGCTCATTTTTTCAGCACATTTTTCATCATAAGCTCACCATCAGGACCAAGCCTAAAATAAATAAATATAAACACTCTCACTACTGAGCTAATGGAAAAATGGAGATATTTTTGGCGATCGGGGACATGTGGGGGAGGGCAATGAGGATGCTGAAATGGATGGTTCTGCTCAGGATGAAATCTCTTTGTTGTGTGAACGTGCTTTTTACCGGTTTGTGCAACGTGAGCCTGGGACCAGATGAATGGTTCTGTCAGAGATTGTGACAAAAATATATATGACACAGGAGGGAAAGGGGGGAAAGGTGGATTATGTCACAAAACTACCCTTAAGCCAAATACCTGAGACTAGGTCTGGAGAGTGCACACAATATCAAGAGCATCCTTTAAAGAGCTTTTGTTCTAGCATATGGGAGACCAAGAGATGCTATAAGGGCTGAATCTCAAAACACACTTTTTTTTTCAGTTTTTCAGTGAGACATCCAGGACAATGAGGATGTTTTGCAGCACTTTTACGTGCCCTTTTTTTTTTTTAAACTTGCTGTCAAATGGGGATGTGAACACAACACATCCCTTCTAAGCACTGTTTTGGATAGTGAAGTGTAGAAACTTGGAGAGGAAGAGTCGAGGGAGCCCCAAAACAGCACCTTTCCAAGAGCTTTTCTTCCCAAATAGTTTGCAGCCCAGCTGAGGGACTTGCCACTTCAGCATAATGAATGGGAAAAATAAAATAATAGAGCTGTCCACAGCCATATGGCTCCTGCTCCCGCAAACTCTGTAACATCAATCAAACCTGAGTTAGAGGGACATGTTACATCTCTGCAGCACGTTAGACTGCTGTTCGGGTGCTACTATGTATAAAGTAGCTCTAGAAGCCTGAAGCAAAAAACCAACATAATAACATTGCATCTGAAGTCATTTGCTACCTCAGTTGCATAAAGTCCTACACCAAATATTAGGTGTATTAGTTGATGTGTCCTGCTGCATCATTTACTGGAGAGGTCACATGTGAGTTCAGGGAAGATAAAGCTTATGCGACAATTGAAAGACAAATATGGAACGATAAATTACCTTGGTGGGGAAAAGTGTGGAGTGTGTGTGGTCTAGATCCTGCCCTGTGTTAGGCCAGGCTTGTGTTGCTCTTATGGTACAAAGTTGTTTTAATGATGGTTTAGTTGGCCATTGGAAAATTTCCCCAGTGTCGGAGAGTGTGTAGCCTCCATAGTGGTCCGTGTGGCCTCTTCTCCCAATTGCTGCTGCAGGGGTGTGATCAGAAAAAAATGGTGTGTGGCCATGGTCTCTTCATCCTGGAAATCCTTTAGCTGCAAGAAAAGCTCCATAGAGGCCATAGGCAGCCAGAGCAAGTTACAGTGGCCTTCAGATTTGGTCTAGCTTGCCCCAGGGACTGGTACCGGAATGGTCCATGATCAGAGGCGGGAGGGTACAAAGATGGCTTAAAGCCAGCTTTCACACTGGCTCTCCTGACCTGCACTGAGGGCTTCTTAGCTGTCGATCAAGATCTGTGTCTGTGTGAATGAGTGCATACACATACATCAGTTACCCAAATGGAATTACATGGTCTGTGGCTCTGTTCAGAAAGGAATCAAGAAGTGGCTTCCAAGTCCAGTTTATATTAATCAATCTTTTCTGGGTTCCCTTAGAAATACACACAAAAAAAGCACTCACTGTATTTCACAGGAGAGCTGAGTATGGTTAGTTTTTAACGTGTCAAACACTTTAAAAGCTTAAAATACATAACTCATACAAAATCTGAAATGTCATAGATTTAAAACCACTCTTATGCAGTACAAGGCATCTTATTCCAAGGACTCTATTGTGATATTTTGTGTGTGTGTTTGTGTGCCTAAGTGTATGTTTTGCTTTGAGGCTGTAGGCAGGTGTCCTGGATGCACCATTTCTCATCACATTATATGATCATATACTGCTGAAGGATCAAATTCCTTGTCTATGTGTTGTTCCTAGTTGCATATACAGCATCGTTATAGGAAATGCTTGTAGGTCATCTTTTTAGCTACGCTTTCAACTAATGCATGAATTTTCTTTGAGGATGTTCTTCACTATGCAACAGATGAGGCTCCAGTCAGTAGTAGATACTGCAGAAGCAGCGACTGCTTTGCTAAGGTGAGGGAGTTGGTGAGAGGTGGTAAAATGAGGGACACCACTCCCAGCAGACCTGGCCCCAGAAATGTGAAGGGGATTCGCTCCACACCAGGTGACCTTGGGGAGAACCTGCTGAGGGGAGCCAGCCAGAGATGCCAGCCGGTAAGAACAGAAGAAGCCAGAGCTACATTCCTTTGGACATTCAGAGAACTTTCCACTGGACTTTGACTGGACTTTCCCCTGTGCTAACTGATTGTTTGTGCCAACCCTCTTCCCCCTCCTCCTACCTCCCTGAGTCTTTAAACGTCAGCTTCTCTACACACCTTATCCTCTTCTCCCCTTCTCTGTCTCCCTTACCCCCTTCCTTTCAATGTCCCATCTACCATCACTTTTATTTCCATTTGTCTGATTCCTCTTCAGTAACCCCCCACCCCACAAAAAATCTTGGAATGAACATGATGTAGATACTACTGTAATAAACACGATTAATCATATTAACTAAAGCTGATTGAATGCTCCTGGTTACTGATCCTACAGAGAAAAATTAAGCTGTGTTCTCATCTAATATTCCTGCTGTTGCTGCTGCCTCTACTTCTTCCTGATGGTTGGTTGGTTACAGTCACTTTGACCTCTGCGGATGATGTTCCGACCATGAAATCCTAAAATAAACTAGTGACATGCACAAGCTCTTCTATAGCCAAGAGGATGAAACACAATTTCACATGTCAAGAATCAGAACTCCTGGTGTGGAAGATATCTGGAGCAGCGAGGAGAGATTGTGCCAAGAAGACATGGAGGACCTGGATCTTTCCTGTCACACTACTCTCTTGTTTGTCTTTAGAGAAAGGCGACAACATGGAACACAAGTTGAGGCAGTGTAATCCAGTGGATAGGGACTGGGGCTCAGAAGACCTGCATTTATCTATTTCTAGCTATGCTGCTGACCTGCAATGGGACTTTGGATGGTCACCTTACACCTGCATGCTGCTTTCCTCTCCCACTTTTTATCTGTCTTACCTGTTTAGACAGTAAACTCTTTAGGGGCAGGGACTGTCTTTTAATACATATATGTGTGGTCCCTAGCACTATGGAACCCCAATCAAGATCTAGGTGCTATTGTAATATGCAAAATAATAATAAATAGAAAGATTTCCAAAAACTACTTCAGATTAAAGATGAGCCTGAGCTGCAAAGTTCAGATCTGAATCCAGATTTCACACACCCCAAATCTTGTGTGTGTTTGAATTTGGGGTTTTTGTGCAGTCCATTATAGTGAACTAGTGACATGCTGTGAAATTCAAATTTATATCTAGGTTCAGATTTCATACTCTCAAACACCAGATCCAGACTTGGGGGTAAACTTCTGGCCAAGCGGGGACTTGGAAAATATTTCAGTCTTGGCAAAAAATTTTCGGCCTGCTTCCTCCGGGTTGACCTGGTGCCCGAGCGGGGACTTGGAAATTTTTTCACTCTAGGCAACAATTTTTCAGCCCACATCCTCCGGGTTGGATGGTAAATGGAAAATGGTTGAACACACTGCTCTAAAATCATCTGGAAGAGTCTCGCAAATGCGGAGGGTAGGGGGAGGGAACAGAGATCTATTACATGGACAATTTCCTGCAAATAAAACAGCTTTTGGTCTTCTTGGCTTTTCACAGCTGAGTCCCCATGCTAAACTCTCCTCGCATAGGTTTATTTATAAAAAGTATTTATACTAATGGAGATTTATCTGCATTTGCAATTGATAGAAATAGTAGGTGCTTTTGCTCACAAGTGCCAACTTCTAGGGCTTGATTTTCAAACTTACATGCACAAGTGAAAAAATGTGTGTCTAATTGTCTGATGTGTGGTTTGGCTATACAGGTTTGCGTGAGGGGTAAGCATGTAAGATTCCGCTTCAAGTGAGAGAGTTTCTTCTGACTTGTCAATACTGTATATGGAAAACACAGAGGAATTTGCTCTGGCTTCTTAGAATTGTACATTAATATTTCCCAATTTGTTTTAACCTTTGAGAGCAACATATGGGTAACCTATTCTCTTTGGCAGGTTCTCCTATGTTTAGATTTTTGTCCCTTTTTTAGTTAGATGCCATTCCCCCTTTGTTTAAGCAAGAGCATGTATCCACAGATATGCACCAGATTCTCAGATCGGGGATTCAGAATTCCATGACTGCATAAAGAAAGGGCTGGAGCCATATTACAGAACTTTCATTTAATGTATGTGAAAATTGGAACTAGCAGGAGATGAGCAATAACAATAGGTCACTTACTTTAATTCTCTGTCCCACTAAGAAAACAGTGTCTTTGAAAATGCTGTTTGTTTTTTAGTCTCAATTAACTTCAATTGCATGCTAATTTCTATTATCTTGTAAACTGAAAATAAGTTTAAAGATGAGGATACTCAACATATTTTACAGTGTGATGGAAGTTGAATAAACAAGCAAGTATTAGGGCTTAAGAACCGAATCAGCTTCAATGACATCAGCCTTAGCCTGTCAAACAACATCTGTCACATTGCGCACTAAGCAGAGCCTGATGGAAACCACCTGCCATTCCAGAGCTGGATAAATTGTAAAGAGAGAGACTGTATAGTTAAAAGGGGGTGGGGGAGGAGTAGGGAAAAAACACTGAACTACACAATTATTCATGTCATAAAATAATCACTGATTTTATTTATTTACTTATTTATTAATAGCTCTGAATTTTCAGTTTTCCTCTAACCACAGCAGCACCCAGTGGCTGAAAAATTAAAAACTCCCTGAAAGCAGAGCCCCTGATCTTTGGTGTGGTATGTTAGTTTCTGATCATGCAAGTAATAATTCAGTAGGATTACTATGGATGAGTGAAGTGTCAAGGTCATTTACATACTTTGAGACAATAAAGTATCTTAAATGTGTTTGATTGCAAACACTAGAGCAGTCATTTAGAACTCTCAACCTCAAAGCCTGTATTGGGACAAATCCAGAGAGATGCTAAGCACCTGCTGAGCACTTTCAATAGAAGTTGCAGATGTTCAATATCCCTCAGCACTTAGTCCATTCCGTGTAAAAGTGTAAGCCTGAAAGAGCTGAAGAGTGATTCAGTACAGTACTAAGTATTATTTAAAGGCCACCCGCTGCCCAGGACCATTGAAGAAGGCAGTTGTGTGCACATTTTGTCAGAGCAGCATTCAGTTCTAATTGTAGAATTCATTCCTTTTCCAGTTAAATTTTATTGGTGAGAGAGTCACATTGATATTTAATTCCTTTCCTGTTTAAAATGGGGATTTTGTTTCTTTGCAATAAGAGGAAATCTTTTGCAAATGCTTTGGGAGTAGTTCTGCACTCAGGTACAAGTTTGCACCTCCTACCAACTCCAGTAGCGTTTGGGGCTTTTGAATCTGAGTGCAGAATAGGAACCAGAGTGTCATCCTTACCGACTTCTTCTTGTATTCACTGGGCCTGATCCTTCATTCCCTTGAGTTGCCTCTACATGCAGATAGCCACCCTGATTCAGTGAGGTTACTCACACAAGTCAGGGTTCTGCAGAATCAGGATTGCTGTAGGTAACATTTTCCATTTGTGTTTACCTTTTGAAAATTCAAGCATTTCATCAGGGTGGAGATGTAGGGCCAGATTTTCAAAAGAGCTCAGTGCATCATAGCGCATCTTTTGAAACCTGGCTGTGTCACAATAGGAGCTGCTGAGTACTTTGAAAATCTGACTTTATTTAGGTACCTAAATGGAAGCTGAGCTCTTTTGAAAATCTGGCTCCAATTTTGGGTGCTAAAGCACTTGAAAATCTGGGCCTGAGTTTGTTTGTTTGTTTTGAGTGAATGATTAGAATCAGATCTTCTCTTTTGTAGCTCTCATACAATGCTCTTGGTTCCTATTAGAAAAGAATTTGCTAATCAGACATAGTCTAACAAACTGACTATTAATGAGGGAAGACTGAGTGTGCCCATGTGAATTTCTTTCTTCAGCTTAATTTTGATGTGTTAAGGACACTGGCCTTTTGATTCCAAAGGTTTACCAAATTATCTTTCTGCACAGTGTGAAGTGGTAACCTGTTATTTAGAATTCCTTTTGAGGGAAATTTACATTTTGTGTAATGGAACTGTAACTCCCGATGCACACTTAATTGACACTGAAAATGTTCAAGTTTATTCAAATAGAGCTAAACACTGAGATGTATAATTTTAATGCCAATTAGTCTGCTCAAGTGAGGTTACTTAATGAAAGTCTGTATTTAAGCGATGAAAGAATTTGCTGTGGAAAAAAGAAGCCCCATATCTTGCAGCCCATTAAATCATTGTAGAACATACAGTGTATTTCCCCAGATATTTATTACAAAAATGAGAAGATGCTAAACAGCAGTAAAGTGCTACAACTATAAAAGCTTGGGGAAAACATGAGTAAGATAATAAGCAAATGTTCTAAACCCTTTGAATGAATGGAGGTAAGAGAGTAATTCTTCATTTCCTCTTTTAGGGACGTTAGGGTTAAGGAGTGGTCTTCTGAGATACACTCCATTCTTGTTCTTTTGTTTATCCTCCTTCAAAAGCCAGGGTCCAGTTTGCTCGCTCCCTCCAGCTGAGGAAGGCTGTCAGACGGAACTGCCTTCAGGTTATTTTTGTGCCTCTTCTAGGTCAAGCTGGAAGGAACTGTGTCAGAGCAAAACAAGACGCTCCCTTCCTCAAAGTTCAGCTTACTCCTTCACAATCCTTGCAGACACTGGGAATCAGGAGATTAAGGGACCAAATACACATCTGAAGTCCAGTCTGCTGCATTGCTTGTCTTTCACTGCATTTTAGGGATGAATAGTATAATTGATCAGAACTGTACTGCTGGTCGAATTGTAGATGCCTGGTGCAGAGCATTAGCAAGTATAATTACCAGTTGTCCAGTGCAGAGTAATCAGTTTAATAATCACCATTTTACAAGTCAGTAAACAGATCTATGTGTATGTACATCCCCAGAGCCATAAATGGCAAATATTCTCTCTCTCTCTCTCACACACACACACACACACACACACACACACACACTTTGTTTTCAACTGGATTAATCTACGCAAAGGGGTGGGATATGTGTGGGCCAGCCATATTATGTGCACGCAGTAACAAATTTGCATAATTTGTGTGCACCCTTTATTGGACTACCTGGTGTAATGACACAATTTGGCCCTAAAATGTGTAGAACTCTTTTTTGCGTGGAGTTGGAATTTTCCAGCCCAGAACCCATTGATGTTAATGGGTCAGCAAAGTGAATTATTTCTGGCTCCAAATAAATAATTTATTAATTACAACAAGTGGGTAATGGATTTTATTAAAATGATTAACAGTCAAAGAAATGGAATGCAACATTGCCAAAGTAAAGAGATTATAAAAGGTGACCCTTGGGATTTTCCAGACCTTCAGATGTGTTTATCTGCATGGCCCACATCCTCAGAGCATTCCCAATAGTGGACCTGGAAAGGATGTAATTTATCCAAAAAGGGATGCTTTGCAAAACATTCCCAACATTCATCTTCTAACATCTGAGAATTGCTTCAGTGAAGTCTGTTTCACACACCCAAATTATTTCAAATCTTAGATGGAGTAGTGTAAAAGAATGTACAGGTCACTTGCTGCTATATGGAGTAGCATCCTACCGTCCCCCGCCCCAGTTGTACCCATAAGAGGAAGCCATGCCAAGTCAGGCAGCACAGGGGCAGTGGTAGCAGAACTGCAATATTAAATGCTGCAGGGGCTTTTAAATTCTCTTTAAAAGCCCCTGCAGCTTAGTGGAATTCACAACCCAAGACAAGGCATTGTTGTGGGGAGTTAGGTGCCTAAGGGTGGGTTTCACAAAAGCCAGCAAGCTGAGTGGGCAGGTGCCTAAGCTACCCAATGGCAGGAGCCAATGAAAGGAGTATCCCATAACTGGGCTAAAAGTTATAAGGGAGGGGCCAGTGCCACCTCCTCTGGCATCTGTGGTGTAGATTTAGGTGTGCTCTGAACATGCCCCGAAGACAAGATAGTTGGGGGAATGCCTATTTTGAGAATCTCGCCAAGATTTGGGGGTAAGTTTGTTGCTGAGCTGCTGAGTGTCAAGAAAGAGATGGCTATATGCATGCCCAGCCACCAAAATGTAGACACCTCAGGGGCTTTAACAGTGGAAATTTAGGCAGCAGTTGAACAGGGGTTTTGTGGATGCTATTGGTACCCACATGTTTGACTTAGGCACCTACTGCCTCTTTGAGTACCTAAGTCCCTTTGTGAATCTGGGCCAGAACCTTAAAATGGGTCTGGGCTAGTGCTGTGAGAGGATGAAATAAGGGTGAGAAGAAGTCAGAACAAAAGTCCTAATAATTGCTCTGTTTATGTGGAGATTACAGACTATTAAACTTCATCCAGGCTTTGTTGGTTTGTGTAAGTTTGGATGAACAAAATCATGGTAAATAAGTCAGAAAGTCCAGAGACAATTTTAGTTAAATCTGGCTCTCCTGTGATCTTTCTTGCTATCTACTCTGACCCTGATTATTACTGTCTGATGTGGAGCTGATAGGGAACTGGCTGGCAGTGTATGTTTCTGTATGTATCTGTTGCTATAAAGAAACGATGCAAATGTTACCATTAAGAAGTGTTAAGTGCATTTGAAACAATCTATGTGAAATATGGTTTAATGAAACAATTGTTGTATTTAGACAGCTTCTGACCTATAATTCTGATCCTGCATGATTCATGCTGCTGAGAGGGAAACACTATGCGTATGTTTAAGATTAGCACTGTGAAACTTTAAAAGTTCAGTAGTAGATAGCAGTGTGAATGAACTGTGAAATATATTATATATAAACATTAATTTGGCATCTGTGATGGAGCTTCAGACATTTGGGATGACCAAATGGAAATAACGAGGAGTCATTGCAAAATTCATTTGCAAATTTAACACCATTAATTTGGGCTTGAATAGGGACTGGGAGTGGCTGCCTCACTACAAAAGCAACTTTCCCTCTCCTGGCATTGACACCTCCTCATCAATTATTGGGAGTGGACGACATTTTCCAAGTCCCCGCTCAGCCACCAGGTCCACCCGTAGGAATTGGCCCTATCAACACTGGAAAGGTAACTCCCTTCTCTTCATGTGTCGGTATAATAATGCCTGCATCTGTAATTTTCACTCCATGCATCTGAAGAAGTGGGTTTTTTTACCCACGAAAGCTTATGCCCAAATAAATCTGTTAGTCTTTAAGGTGCCACCGGACCCCTCGTTGTTTTTGTGGATACAGACTAACACAGCTACCCCCTGATACTTGACACCAAATGGAAATAGTTTTTTAAACTTTTAGGACACAATGGATAATGAGTTACAAGACGATCAAAAAGATTTATACAAAGTATGCATGGTATTGGCAGATTTTTGTGGCAGGTGGCATGCATGTCACTCTTTGGGGCAGTTGCTGTCATTTATTTTTTTTACTGTGTGTGTCCAGTACCAGTCCCAACTTGGTAAAGTCAGGTAGGCACTACATATGCAAACTCTAGATGTAAGTGCTGTAGCCTGAAGTCCTTAGGGAAGGAGCTCTCTGCTCTCATCTGTTGGTGAACAAGTGGAAATATGGCTACAGAGAGAGTATCTGCATAAGCTTTCTATCTAGTACTCTTCTAGTAAGACTTTGTGTGTCTTCATAACTGTACACAAGCTCGGAATTGGTTGGATAGTGGAACTGAATTGAGATGAGAATAGGGCTCTGATCTCCCAGCAAGCAGTGCATCCTCTGTGGTAAGAACTCTCCTCAAGGGTCCTGTATGCTACTGGTTTCATTCCACTGAAGATTCTGTAGTGCAATCTCTTTATTGTGAAAGTGCAATTTACAAATGTAGGATTTTTTTTTACATAACTGCACTCAAAAACAAAACAATGTAAAACTTTAGAGCCTATAAGTTGAAGGATGAAGGGGCATATGAATGTGTAGAATATCTAGCACATAAATATCTTGCAATGCTGGCTACAACAGTGCCACGCGAATGCCTGTTCTCACTTTCAGCTGACATTGTAAATAAGAAGCAAGCGACATTATCTCCCATAAGTATAAATAAACTTGTTCGTCTTAGCAATTGGCTGAACAAGAAATAGAAGTGAGTGGACTTGTATGATGTGAATTGAAAAATACTATTTCTTTTATCTTTTTTACAGTGCAAATATTGTAATCAATAATAATATAAAGTGAGCACTGTACATTTTGTATTTTGTGTTGTAATTGAAATCAATATTTGAAAATGTAGAAAAACATCCAAAAATATTTATAATGCATTTAAATTGGTATTCTATTATTGTTTAACAGTACATTTAAAACTGCAATTAATCATGACTATTTTTTTAATCTAGTCAATTTGTTTTGCATTTATCTCTTGCATTAACTGCGATTAATTGACAGCCCTACTTTCATTGTTTCATACATAGCCTCTGTGCTGGTGAGTGTAGAAGTATTACCTACTAAGGGCGCCCAGCCTGGGAAAGTACTTAGTGGTACCAGAAATTTGTGGGTAGGGGCTTGAAGTGGTGGTGTGCTAGTCTTAAGAGGAACCCTTTGGTATTTGGACCCAGACCCTGTTGTTGTGGACAGCACCTCCAGTAGAATTATACAAATTAAGTCAGTGTGGTGAAATGCATGGTTCATGTATTAAGCTGTGTCTTGTCATCCAGTGCTGCAGCCCCAAAATTTTTTTGGAACCTAAATCAGAGTGGATGGAAGATCTGGCACAAAGGAACACAAGTCTTGTTGGTACTTGGACACTACTGAAATGGGTGCAGAATAAGAGCCTAGGTAGAGTGGAACAGAGAGATCTGACATTGCTGTGATATTACTTTTTGGGGAAATATTTTCCTTGATGTAACCTGTTGTGGAATACTCTCTTGTATTTCTGTATCCGTATGGACAATAACCTTCTATCACAGATAAATACAAGAGGGCTTCAGATATTTTAAGACTAGTGAAAGTTTCATTTCAGGAAAAAATCCCTCGATCGTGATTCCTAGCTTTCTCTGCCCATGAAATCCAATACTATGCTCCCTCCTCTATTCAGTCAATCCCCCAACATGCTGCTGCCTTCCCTACCTTTTAAAATCTTTTGCAGGAATCAAGTGTTTCTCTTTTGGACTGAGCACAATTAATTAAAACCTCTTTAGCTCTGACTGAAACATTGGAGTCTGGGGAGGATTTAGCTCTTATGAGAGCTACAAATTACATATATTTAGATAATATATATGTATTATGTGTGATTGCTATTTAAATAGGGTACTACCTTGAACTGATGACTGTTTAAAATGGAGAAGCCACTTCCTACTTTGATTATATTAAAATAATGGGAACAATATAATTTCTACTTTAAACATACCTGAGTGAAGAACAAGTGACTTGCCACAGATCACAAACTGAGTCACGAGCAGAGCCAAGAACAGAGCCCAGAAGTTCTTGCACTTTAACTGTCAGACTATGCTTCCTGTTCCCTTGTTTCTAGTACTGCTTGACTTAGCATTAGAAAAACTGCTGAATCACATTTAATGTGGGTCTTGCCAGTTTTCTTAGATAAAATGCTCATCTACTATGGTGAAGGGCAGCTTCAAAACTCCTAGATATAATCGAATAAATCCAGGATAACCATTTAGCTTTGTGGGAGATTTTATAAACTACTTCCGTTAATTAGCTGATTGACAGTAAAAAGGATTTCTTTTCATGAACACTGCAAATTTTTAAAAATGTCCCTCTGATTTTTATTTAAAGCTTGCCATTTCATTTAGGCTATTTCTTATATTTTTATCTAGAATCGGAGGCAAAAAGTCATTTTAAAATGTGATATTTTAGAGAAGACGACAGATAAGATAAAGCTGTGTAGAAGTGTGTTGAAGGCTGGTTTGACAAGATTTAGTGAATTTAAAGTACAGAACAAACAGACTGAGAACTTTGTCAGTGACTTAGATTCTCTTAAAATTTTTACTGTCAAGTTTCCTTGATTTATATGTTTTTAATGCCTTCTTCCTTTTACTATACCCTTGCAAGATTAATATGGGCTAAGTCTATAGGTTCCGGAACAGCAAATCCATTTTTCTTCTTTTCATACAAAAGGCAAACACTGTTTCCAGTCACTGAGAGGTATTGTTTTCTTTTTTGCTCAGAGTAATTAAGATGTGAAAATATACTGCCTTTAGGTGATATTCAAACTAAGATTATGATGCAGAATGTCAGTATAGTCTTTGGTGCTTCCAGGGCCGACGAGAGGGGGGGGAAGCCGGTACAAATTACCGGGGCCCGGCTTCCCCCCCTCTTGTTGGCCCTGTTTAGCTGGTCCGCCCTTCCTTGGGGGGCCTGAAAAAATTCTGGGCCCAGCTTCCCCCACCTCTCGTCGGCCCTGTTTAGCTGGTCTGCCCTTGCTGAGGGGCCCGAAAAATGTTTTCACCGGGGCCCAAACCCGCTCTCGGTGGCCCGGGGTGCTTCTGTATCATTACAACTGCGTGAGTAGCTTTTGTATAAGAGCATGCCATTATATGATCAACATGAAGATCTTATAAAATTGTTTAAAAATTTTATTTAATATAGTTTATTTTCCTTTGGGGTGAGCATTTGTGCATTAAACCCCTTCTCTTTCAGAAAATAACTCTGATATTTGGTGTAGACTTTTATAGCAGCACATAATTGGAGGCAGTTTTGAAGACTAAAGTAATTGTGGGCTTATTTTATAGCATAGTGATGTCTATCTACCTGACAGCATTTGCAACTCAGGTAGTTGGACAACTGAGTGCTGTAAAGTACAACTGCAATTATTTGCAAGCAGAAAAATGCAGGTGCAAAGTTGAGGCCAACTTTGAGGTCTTTTTGAAATTCAGAGACAAAATCTAAAATATTGCCATCAAATTTGTATGTGCATTGGTGAAAAATGCCTAAAACAGAATCTCCGGAATCCCTGTAGCATGTGGAAACATTTTGCTTTACTCTAAGTCAAAAAATACAATAAAGCCAGATATCCATTGGTTAGGGATCTAGATTAGGGCAACAGATTAATTCACTGTTTCATTTCTGAAGGTTTGGATTCAAATGGAACAAAGTAACCGTCACACCAGATCAGATCAGTGGTCCATCTAGTCTAGTATACTGCCTTTGACAGTGGCCAATAGCAGATGCTCCAGAAAAA
>NW_020664481.1:32004129-32106587 GCF_002925995.2 Terrapene triunguis | reverse complement strand
CCAGAGACATTTGTATACGGACATATGTTCCATGCTGCTTACTTTAATAAAATATTTCCTTCTGCTGTTTACCCTACTGCTCCCACGTTTTCTTAGTGCTCTTATTTATGTACAAAACATGCACTGACCCGAGTAGAAAGGCCTTACAGCTAATTTTGATGACAGCCACAGAGGAACTCTGAAAAGGAAGTGTCATAGACAAGATCCCTAAACCTACAAGACCCTCCCTTGGCCTGATTGATCTCCATGTGAGGCTCCTTTCCAAAGACAAAGCCATCCAAACTCATTTGAATTACAGGTTCTTTAGGTATTGTCCCTCCCCTTATTTTCCTTCAAGACAAACGAGATAAGGGACAAGTATTAAAATACCGTAGGCCTAGATAATTAAGGGCTATATGTACCATAACCAAAATCTTATACTGAGAACACTGGTTAGTTACAACCAATGCAGATCACAAAGAGAAGGCATTAACCATACACATGCTTCTATAACAACAAATAAAAAGGTAGCTGTGTGCGCTGTATGGCTCTTAGATTCTGGATTAATTTTAAGGGAAGGACTTGTAGGAACAATTTAGGATGATTTAAGTTGGAGTTGAAGAATTATTAAGGGCTGAACTGTGACATCTTTTGGAGGGTCTGAAACACAGTGGAATCCATCAGCTTCCTAGGGTAGAAAAGTAAGACCCCAATTCAGTGAGGTATGTAAGCATATTGTTGTTTGTATTGTGGTAGCACCTACCGCCCTAGTCATGGACCAGGGTCCCATTGTGCTAGGTGCTGTACAAACACAGAACAAAAAATACAGGCCATGCCCCAAAGACTTTATGCCTAATTTTAAACATTCATGTAGTCCCATTGAAGTTGATGAAACTATTGACATACTTAAAGTTAGGCATGATCTTAAGTGACTTGCTGAGTTAGGGCGTATATTGTGTTCCCCACCTCGATAGGACCAAGGATTGGCCTGGACCTTAGCATTTGGATTCTAATCTGAGTGATATTTTTATTTTTTAGAATTATCAATGTTTCAGGAAATGAAGGATAAAAACATTAGATTATCCCAATATTTTCATCTTATTGTGGACTATTATTTCATTATTTCAATTTTTATTATTTCAATATTTCATCTTATTGTGGATTATAATGTCCTTACTCATACTGAATGGTTCCTCACTGCACAAATATCCACGTTTACTTCAGTGGGACCACTTGTGGTATAAGGTACTATTTATCATAAGTTACAGCATCACAATCTGACCCCATATTTCTCCATATTATTTTGTGGTGTATCGTAGGCGCCGACTCGTGGGTGCTCCGGGGCTGGAGCACCCATGGGGGAAAAATGGTGGATGCTGAGCAGCCACTGGCAGCCCCCCATCATCAGCTCCCCTCCACCTCCCCAGCACCTCCTGCTGGTGAGCCCCGTGGATCAGTGCCTCCCCCTCCCTTCCCGCGCCGCCCACCCGCTCGCCGCAAACAGCTGTTTCACAGCAGGAGGCTGGGGGGAGGGGGGGAGGGGGGAGGCGGGAGGACGTGGCGCACTGGGGGAGAGGGTGGGACAGGGTGGGAAGAGGTGGAGCGGGGTGTGGGCGGGGCCTGGGTCAGAGCCGAGGGTCGAGCACCCCCTGGCACTTTGGAAAGTCGGCACATGTGTGATGTATGTTATTCATAAGTCCCTTAGGGAACATCTCCATGAGGATAAAAGACCCACAGCACAGCTGCGGCTGGCCCAGGTCAGCTGATTCAGGCTCACAGAGCTAAAAATTGCTGTGTAGATGCTTGGGCTGGAGCCTGAGCTCTGGGACCCTTCACCCTTATGGGGTCCCAGAGCTTGGGCTCCAGCCCAAGCCCGAACATCTACACATCAATTTTTGAGTCTGCAATCCTGAAACTGCTGACCTGAGCCACCCACAGGTTTGTATCCCTGTGTAGACATACCTTTAAAATGGAAGTGGCTTCATGGCCTGGGATTCTGTTTTGTTTGGTGCATACTGCATATTGTGTAATATCAGTCACTTTAGGCATTGCTTAAGTAGCAAGAAGAAGAAAAGCCGCTCCCAGATGACACACAGCAGATCTACACAACACTAGCAGGGAGCTATATGCAATCTGATATCAACAATACCTTTCTTTACAACTTTCTTAAAAAGCATAGACACTGATTTTTAACCATATCAATGAAACATACTTTGTAACATTTTGCATCAGCAATTAATATAAACATTTAGTTCTCATTGTAAAAGGTAACCAAAGGCCAATGTTTCAACAGAACCATTTAAGAACATTAAGAACCATTGAGAACATTTTCAAAAGTCACAGCTTATTATCACTGGCCATTCTCTAGGCCCTTTAGAAAATGTTCATGACAACAGTAGAAAAAAAACACTGAACTACTGTGGTTCAGTTCTCATACTGTACTGTATGAGAAAGCTCTAATTAAATTACTGAACAAAAAATGTATATGGAAGGAGAAGATCTGCAAGAAATTTTTACTTTTTTACAGAAGAGATCAGACACAAACATACAAGTCTACATACCAGTGCATCTGCATGCACAATTATCTGTTGCACACAGGAAAATCCTGATTTTCCATTTAAAAAAAGGAAGTGTCCTCACATAAGGAGGTCTCCTGAAAATTTGGGCCATAAAAGTAAATATTAAAGAAACACATAACATTGCAGAAAGACAAATTTTGTGAAGCTGCATTGGCAGGTGTTTTGAGTAACATATTTGAATGACAAACAGCAAGACTAGTGGCAGAGCTAATAGGCGGTCAAGAGCAGCAACTGCAGCCTTTAGGTGTATGTCTGGTGCCTTTTCATGCATTTTATGCATTGACAAAAGGAGGTGTACAACACAAATTTTCACATGGCACTGGAGACTGACCCCACCCTGCAGTGACCTGATGGTTGCTCCTGTCCTGGAGGGCTGGGCATTATGACATGGCACTGTGACCCTATGTAACATGTCACAAGCCACTCCAATTTCACCCAGCAGTCCCTTCATCGTGAGTAGGGGCAGCTGGGCCAAACCTGAATTGTGCTGCGACCCCGTGCACTAGGTCACAACACCTGGACCAGGGAACTGGGCCCTGCCCTGCAGGACAGGAGCCATTGCTGCTGGGTGAGTGCAGAGTGGGCTCACTCTCCAACACCCCTGTTCCCTAGGGCCTTCCTTCTGCACCAGATCAGAATTAAGGCTGTGATGCTAAGGTGGAGGGTGCAGAAGGCATGATAATATGTGAAATACACAGGCATGATAACGTGTGAAATTAGCAAACCAGCAGGTATAATTGAAGGTGGCACCACTAATTATCCATTGCCACTTCTGGTTCCAAACTTGACTTCGCCACTGAGCAAGAGATAAAAGTACTGAAACATAAGCTTCAATGGATAAAATTTTATTTTTTTTTCAGTCTGTAATGATTAATAGATCACATGGAGTATACAAGATAATCATCTTTACACCAAACTTGCCAACAAACTGTATTTCATGCCTTGGATCAATACACCTGTTGCATATTAAAGTGAAAGATATTAATCAGCACTTACCCATAAACTTCCAGTCTTTTCACTTCTAATTTTATAATAAAGCTTTAAAAATATTATTGTCTTGCATTTTCCAGTGTTTCATCATTATCTATATTTTTAAAGGAGGGTACAATATTGGACTGGTTTTAAATGATAGAATATGGTAAAAATAGTACATTTCTGTAGTTTCCACTGGCTGGGGGCACTATGACACACATGCTTCATTTCCAGACTTCAAACCAGATGTGAAGTAAGCAACTAATTCATCTGGCATTTATTCTAGCTTGGTCCTTAGTCTTTTTAGGTGATGTTACGTGACTGGTAGTGATATGACTTTCAGCTAAAGGTCACAATTTTAATTTCTAACCAGATCTTGTTGCTGGAAGTTAACATGGCAATCTAGTAATGTCTTTATTTCTAATCTATATCACACATCCATCTTCAGTGATCACATGACAAAACAAAACATGTCTTCTAAAATGCCACTTTGTTTGCTGCAGCCAAGAGTGATCCAAATGCAGAATCTGGTTTTTGTACAAGATCTTCGGGCTTGCCAAACTCAATTACCTGAAAGTCAGCAGGAAATAGATTGAACAAATGTCAAATAGGAAGCAAAAACACAAATGTTTTTGAGTTTCACACTATATAAAACTTCTTTGGGTGAAGATACCACCATAGGTTATGGGCCTATTAAAAGAGTGGCTGGGGAAGGGTCTGTGGGTTATGTGCAGAAAGTCAAACTAGCTTATCATGATGATCCCTTCTGGCCTTAAAGTATATTACATATAAAGTAATAATGGCAGTACGAATTTCCTATAGACCACCAGCACTAGAGAAAAGTGAGCGGAAAACATTTGTGAACCAACTTATGATTCTCTGAATCTCAGTGCTTCATACTCATGGTAAATTATGATTACCCAGAATTCTATAAGATAATAAATGGAGCCACAAATGCATCAGCAGAGACATTTCTATATTACTTAAAAGATAACTTATTAGCTGGTGAGGGATGGGTGCATGGTCAGAGACAGGGCCGGCTCTGGCTTTTTTGCCGCTCCAGGCAAAAAAGCCTCTGGCCGCCCCCCCCCTCCCCCGTGGGGGGGGGGGGGCCGGGGGGAGGGCGCCGGGGGGGAGGGCGGCGAGCCCAGCCGTGGCCCCGCTCTCTCCGGCGGCCGGAGCGCTGCGCCGCCCCCCTCCAGGTGCCGCCCCAAGCACAAGCTTGGTGGGCTGGTGCCTGGAGCCGGCCCTGGTCAGAGAGCTGCTAAGCTCCAGTTGATTGCTGGCTGATGCAATGGTCTTGTAAAGACCATTACCAGCGGGCATAACCCTGAGACTCTTCTAAGTGGCACTGGTTCCCTGATCAGGGGGTGCAAAGGTCACAAATTCCATCTTTCCTTCCCCATCAATTTTTACTTGCCAACAAGGATCAGAGCCAAAGGCATAACTTTATGGAACAGTTAGATAAAAGTCTATGTAACTCTGCTGTGACTATACGCAGAATATTGCATTCAGTTCTAGGCACCTAATTGCCAAAATGCTATCAACAAATAGGGAATTCAGAGAAGAGCAACAAAAATGTTTAGGAGGCTGGAGGGATTGAGGACTTGTCGACACAGGAAAGTTTTTCCAGTTCTACCAATATAGTTAAGCTGATATAACTCTCCACGTGGACACACTCATTCCAGAATAAGAATGGTGTTTTTTCAGTTTAGTTTAAACCCCTTCATAAGCAATATAAGCTAACGCAAAAAAGCCCCCTTATACCAGAATAAAAATATCAGTTTAAATTCATGTCAGTTTATACCAATGTAACTTTCCTGAGTAGAAGAGCCCTGATTTATAAAAAAAAAAGGATCAAAGGCTCAATCCTGCAAGGTGCTGAGTTACTCTGGCTCTGATCCAGCAAAGAATTTAAGTATATGCCAATGGGATCACTTGTTCTTAAAGTTAAACTTAATTTATTTACTGGATTGGGGCCAGAATGTTCAGCACATTACAGAACTGAGCCCTGAAAAAGTTAAATAAATATAGCATGGCTGAGCAATAATGAAAGGAAATAGGGGAGGGCCATGGCAAAAGTCTAAATATTTGAAGGGTGTAAGCACCAATGATGAGAATATTTTGGATGGTTTGGAGTCTGAAAGGGAACAATGGGAAGAAATTAAGAAGAAACTTAAGGAAAAGCTTCCATGAAAAGAGATCTATTAGGCAGTAGAAACGTTTTTCCCAAAGGAAATAGTAGTGAAAGCCCCGTTATTTCAGACATTTTAAAGTAGACCAGACATAGCACTAGTAAATGTACAATAGGGAATAAATGGTACAGTGGCAGAGTGATGGATTAGATGATCTAACAGGTCTTTTCCCTTTCTAACTTCTTTGATTCTGTACCTTTCCATTATCCATAACCAGAATATGGTCACACTCCAGAACAGTGTTTATGCGATGCGCAATGGTTAAGACTGTGCAGTCCTTGAATGCTTCTCTGATTGTGCACTGAATTAGTGCATCAGTTTCAGAATCAATTGAGGCCGTGGCTTCATCAAGAAGTATGATCTGTTGAGGGGAAAAAAACTTTTAAACATACAATATGTATTTTTTTTTTAAAAATCTTTACGCCTTACAGTGCTTTTATACATGAATAAACAGGAACATATATTAAAAATGGCGTTTATCAAGTTAGATATTTATTTTATAATGCTTATTTTTAACAATCAGATTAGACCAAAAAATGAAAATCTGATTATTAAATTCTCATCATTGGGGTTTGTTTGAGAATTTGCAAGGTGGGGAGATTTTGATTTGATCCCTAATCCTGTAAATACTTATATGCATGCTTAACATGTGAGACTACTCATGTTACAACTACTTACATGAGGAAAGTTAAGCATGTTTGTGTGTAGGATTGGGGTGCAAATCAAATACTCACTACACTTCAGATTCTCAAAAGCAACCCCAGTGATGTGAATTTGATTTTCATTTTTTCCTGTTCTATTTGTATTGTTAAAATAAGCATTTTAAAGATTTCTCCCATACTGACTTCAATGGGATACTCATATGCATAAAATTAAGCATGTGGTGTTTGTAGGATTAGGGCCTTGATTTGTAATATGTTTCTGCTACTTGCTGGTGGTATGTGCAGCAAGGTGCAGGGGGAATGTGCTGATGTTCTGGATTTTGTAATGATTTGGGTATTATTTTTAACTAATGGCAAAGCCAATTACAGCTTGGGCTAGGCATTCTTTTATGTCTTTTTAAATTTAAATGAATAAATATTCATTTTAATCATTGGATACCACAGTTACAAACTGAAATTTCCACAAGGTGGGGAAATTTTAAGCATATTGGTCATCTAAGCAATAGCACCATCTTCCTCTTCAGTTGCGAATAACTGAGTGGATACATAGTTAATAGAAAATGAAAAACACCAAAGTTAGTGATCTCATTCTTGTATTTCAATATTATTTAGATAGTTCATCCTCTAACACAAATAAGACTATACCCAAAAACAAAAGTAAGTATGGGGCTGTGACAGAATATACCCTGTGTTCATACCATACACACTATTGTAATAATCTTTGTACAAAGTATGCCTTGTAAGGTATCATTTGAAAACTCATAATTTGCTGTTCAGTATTGTCCTGATAAAATGTGTGGCAAAATTGTATGTAAAATTGTAAAATTTTCTTGTATGGTGTTATTAACACAGGTTCCAAACTCCACAGCCCTGCCCAAACAGAAGGCGGCAAACAAGTCTGCCCTAAACAAAGGAATGTGTGCTTGCCGTAATTTGCATTTAAGTAGTAAACAGTCATCAAGCAAGAAGGGAAACACAGAAAGCTCAAACAGGTGAGGGGGAAAAACATCAGGGAACACCCTCCAACATAGACTCTTTGTCTTCTAGTGCCCAGCTAGAAATATTTTTCAAGAGGGGGACTGAAACCATAAAAGGAGGGACAAAAACCCCAAGGCACCCCTCTCTCTCTCCCTGCCCATCACATTCATTGCACCTGAAGTGACAAAGGAAGCATTTGTTGGACTATGGGGAAAGGGTCCTGACATACAGTTTCGTCAGTAAGACTGCTGAAAGCATGTGGTGAGAAACTTTGCTTGAATCTGATATAGTTTGTTAAATTAGGTATTTGTAAATGTCTTATCTTTATTCTTCTTGTAACCATTTCTGACTTTTATGCCTCATTTTTTGGACTCACTTAAAATCTCTCTCATTGCAGTTAATAAACTTGGTTTATCTAATCTAATGTATTAAAGTTGAAGTGTCTGGATAACTCCATTTGGGGTGACAAGTTGTGTGCATATTATTCTCTTAAAGGAATAATGGACTTAAAATATTTTGTACTGTCTAGGAGAGGTCTGGGCAGTACAGGACATACATTTCTGGGGAAAATCTGGGACTAGGGGAGTGTTGCGGGTCACCCTGAAGTACAGCCAAGGCTGGTAAGAGCTGGAGTGTAATCCAAGTGTGGCTGGCAGGCTGCAGTTACATACAGACACACGGGGTGGTTTGCATGCTGGAAGGCTGTTTGTGAGTGACCCAGGTGTGAGCTACTTCAGCAAGGCATTGTAACCCCCCTCCTCCCAGGTGGCAGGACAGAGGTGACAAAGCTCCTCATTGGTCTGGATTTACCCTGGTATGTCACAGGGGCCAGTTGTGTTTGTTTTTCAGGAAAGATTTAGGTCCTAAATCCTTCTCTCATTGACGCCATTGGCAAAACTCTCTGGGTGACTCCAAATGGAGGAAGATTGAGTCCTAGAAGAGCAAATTATGGCCCCTATTGTATGAAGTGTTGAGGAAAATTTAAACTTGAATTACAGGAGAGAAAAGATAGGACACTTGCAAAGAGGACTCTAGGAGGCAGAAAAGAGGCAGTCTTGTAAGTGGAACACAACAGCAGTTTTATATGTATCATCTAGTAAGTACCTATCTTTTGGGGGGGAGGTTCTGACTTAACTTTAAGAGATAATGTATATGGATATAATTTCTTAAATGGCTATGTATGCAAACAACATGATCCTGGTGTGGTGGGTCCTGTGATCCTTACTTACATTGAATAGTACCTTACTCCATGAATAGTCTCATTTTATTTCAGTGAGGCTAGATTAAGATAGAATCTTGCTCCTATCTAGTTGCTTGAATTGCACAGTTTGCGCCTTCAGAATTGCAAATGTGGGTTTCAAAAGGAGGTTGAAGCCCTTTGGAAATGGGGCCCACTACATTAAAACACAGAATCCATGTTTGAGACCATCCTGATACAGTTGCAGGCTTGAAAGGGTTTGCCAGAGCTGGAAATTCATAATTTTAAAAATATTTTGAAACTTTTATTGGGGGAGGTGGGGAGAGAAACAGTGGATCCTTGGAACTTTTTTTCTGATGGTTTCGGCGATTGTGGAGGAATGAGAAACCTATTATAAACTAACACCACATATCTTGTAATATTAAAAATGGGTCCAGATATTTGTATAGATCAGTGCCAAGTGACAATATGTGCATGGCTTTATTAAAATGAAAGGTACTCAAGATCTTGAGGCTTATACATTAATAAGGATTTACTGATCCAATCCTCATTGATATTCATTGTCTTTCCACTGAGTAGAAACTGGATTGGGCCCTTGCTGAAAATTGGCAGTAGGTCCCTATTGTCATGTTTATGCTCAAATATGCAAGTTAAAGCCAAACAGAAGCTTTTATGCTTTTACAGACAGATGTAGGAACTTGTTTGTTACTGCTCTATTGCCTTATAGATTATACAGTGTCAACACTTGAAGAGTAGCCTGATGGACCAGGCTACAAGGTTATTTAGTTTCCTGAGAATGCTGGGAAGTCCCATTATGGATTAGTTCCTCTCAGGAACCAGTTCTCATGGTCTCTCTTACAGGTTTTAAACCTTCATTCCGAATAAGTTTGGATATGTATATTTGAGCATAAAAATTATTTGTAGGGATGTGCTCCTCCGGGGAGAGAGAATCCCTGCAGACAGAGCCCTCTTTTGAAGTTTAAATTTCATTTTCACTTGAAAAAGCATAGCTGAGCAATAGGCAAATCTCAAATATGCTTTGCCATATTTGAGCAAAGCATATTTGCTCAAATATGCTGGTGTAAATCAGCATAGCCTCAGCTGGTGTAAATCAGCATAGCTTCACTGAGGTCAGTGGATTTATACCAGCTGACGATCAGGCTCCATGATTTTATAGATTCAAAAATGACCACAGGCTTCTTGTCCTCATAGTGCTATTAACTAGTAGGACAACAGAACTTTGTGACTTCAAATTGCCAAAAGCAGCAATTAAAGTGAGCAGGAGACATTGTTAGTGTGAGATGTATATATTGTTGGAAAATAAAGAATATGGGTGTTCAATCATTAGCTGCAGTAGATGTTTAGTGTTTAATATGACAAGACATAGGTTGATTTATGAGGAATCTAAAAAGTGGAAGAGATTTGGATCAAATATAGCAGATAAGAAATGCTGAAAAATATATTTCAATTAAGTTGACTTTACTCATAAGCTAGTCATAAAACTGAGAACAAACATGTTGGTTTCTTTCCTCTGTTAGATGGGGAAAAAAATATTGCAACTCTCATGCATTCGGGACCACTGCTAGAAGTATCAGACTCTCCCCCATTACTTACTTTTGAATTTCGAAGGAGTGCTCTGGCCATACAAAGCAGCTGTCTTTCCCCTACTGAGAAGTTTTCTCCATTTTCAACAACTTCTGCCTGTAATTTTCCTGGGAGTTTCAATATCTAGAAAACAAAGAAAAAGACACGACTATACATATTATGCAATAATATATATTGATTGTGCATGATCATACATTTATCAGGATGTTATATTTTCATGATCGTTAAAAAGAGTGTTGTACATTTCAAATAAACATTCTGCCATTATAACATCAAAAAGGGAAGCAATGCGGTAAGTAGACATTATTCACAACTAATGAGATTATATATTAATGCCTCACTATTATTATCACCAATCTATCATGATAAATTATATGCCATAACAAACAGTAAATAATGACTTTCCATTTATTATCTTTATCAGAAAATGAATTATGACCAAACCCCAAAAAATTTACCGTCTCTTTCATAAATGTTCTTTCCAGAGCTTTCCAGATCTGCTCATCTGTAAAGTTACCAAAAGGATCTAGGTTGTACCTGACAGGCAAAAATTAAAATCATTTTTTTTTTAAATAAAACACAATATAGTACAACAATACTTTGTAAATTACTGTCACAAGTCACTTTGAACATGAAATATTTTGGCTGAATGGCCAAAGAACTTATATCTGTACTTTAATTTTTATAATGCATGTTTTCAATTATTTTTCATACATTGTTTTCCTGTATTCTGAGCTCTTAGCTGGTTTGAGGGAAAAATCAGTTTGTCCTGTTGATATTGATACTTCTGGATTCATGATTATTCCATAGAATATGTTGATATTATTATAAAAATATAATAGCTATATTCAGGGTTTCAGTGTTACTGCTAATATGATCTAATGCCTTCTCTTCTCACCCAAGTGAGGTTTTTATTAAGGAATTTAAGGAATGTTGCTGAACAAGTTTGGGCAGCATATTCCAACACTAAAGTGAAGCATGAAAGATTGCATGGAGGGCATTGTAAAAGAAGATGAAGGTGTTATGAAGGCCGAATGGAGACGAAGGTGCAAGGGTAGTGTAGACCTGGTTGAAGATGTAGGCAAGCACTGTCTGACATGGGGCTATGAAGGCAAATACAAGAAGGTGGGCATGAAGAACAGCACAGTGGGAAGCCAGGAAAGTAATGCAAATAAGAGGATGGTGTGGTTGAAGTGACAGCCAGAGAGATGACTTTTGGCAGTAACATTTTGGATAAATTGGATAGGGACAAAGGAGAGTGGTGGCATCAAGTTTAATGAGGAATGGAGGTAGTGGAGAGGGTCTAGAATGAAGGATAATGAGCTCAGCTTTGCCCACATTAAGTTTGAGATCATGGTGAGCCATTCAAGCTGATATATCTGAGACATAATGAATTCTGCTCCAATGAAGATGAGTGATTTTTAGAGGTTAGTTCCCTGCCATTCACAAACCATTTTCAATATTGGTAAACTGGGAATTTCAGATGTTCTGTGTATATTTTATGAAATTCTGTTTTCAAAAATTTGATTCTGAGAGAATTACTGGACTTGGACACAAGTGGTCTGGGTTCAATTCTCAGGACTGTCATAGACTTCCTGTGTAACCTTGGCCAGTCACTTAGGATATGTCTACACAGCAGCTGAGAGGTGCAGTTCCCTCCATGGGTAGACATACATGCACTAGTTCTGCTTGAGATGGCACCTAAGAATACCAGTGTGGCCCCAGCAGCTTGGGCTAGCTGCCAGAGTACAGTCTCCCCCCACCTCCTGGGTAAGGACGTGGGTCACCATCCATGCTGCTGTGGCTAGACCGCTGTGTTTAGATGCTAGCTAGAGCAGAGCTACTGCCTCTATATCTGCTTGTGGTGGGAATCGCACTCTCAACTGCAGTGTAGACATACCCTGAGCCTCCCTGCGTCCCAGTTCCTCATCTGTAAAAGGGGATGCTAATACTTAATTTATCCCACCTTTGTCTGTTTATACTGTACGCTTTTCTTACTATGTGCATGTATAGCATAAGGGGGTTTGGATCTCAAGGCTTCAATCTCAAACCAAAATGCCTCAATTTATGATTTAATGAGATTTCACTTCGCAACAAATGTTAATTTACAGTTGTAAGAACAACTACCTTACTGTACCTACAAACAGAACAGGATCTTGAGGAATAATAGAAAGCTTTGTTCTTAGATCTTCCAAACTAATAGTACAGATATCAACATCGTCAATTAGGATAGTACCAGCAGTTGGTTCTACTAGTCGAAAGAGTGCAACTCCTAATGATGATTTTCCTGTAGGGGATAAAAAAAAATATTATTCAGATAAACTTTGACTTTTATAAACAATGATGTAAAGTGCATTTTAGTCTACCTGGAAAGTTCCAGGTTTGATATATGTGTGATCCGAACTCTGTTTTACTCACAGATCAGTTATAGCACAGTTAGCAGCAGTGCAAGTTGCTAAAATGTAGTTGTCTGTACCGCTTCAATGTGTCTCAACACTTATACAAATTGATCACTTCGAAGGTGAGAGGTAAGTTCATTCTCCATGCTTATTCATTCTTGGGCTCTCTGCTGAATATGTTAAGAAGTTTGCCAATAATGTTAATTATAAATGAAGGATACTTACTTGTAACCAGAGTTCTTCCAGAAGACTCTGTAAATATCCATTTATGGGTAATGTGCCGCCTGGTGGTGCCTAATGATAGAACCTTCTCCAAGTAGTGCCCATAGAGTACACATGTGCCGCCATCTCAGCATCCTCAAATGTTCTAAGGGTAATCTATATGAGGTGGTGGTGTGCCCCCTTCCACCTTGTTCTTTCCACCACTAACCCAGAGAACCAAGGTAAGACTCTGAGAAAGAGGGGAAGGTTATTTACTTGTACCCGAGTTGTGGTGTGAATATGCAGAGTTGTCTTGAACTCCAGTTACAAGTAGCCAACCTTCACTTCTTCTTTGAGTGACTCTGCATATTCATAGTTATGAGTAGTTTGGTACACAGTGCTGAAATTTCAAGAAGAGGGAACAGAGTCCTAATCAAATAATGATTGAAGCATGTCTCTTACTAACTCTGGCATCTGCTCTTGAAGCAAAATCCAAAGCATATTTTTTGGTAAAAGTACAATAGACTCACCTCGAAGTAGCAGCTTAGTAGATTTCTCCAATAGGAACATGTTTAAGGCATGCAAGAGATGTTACCATTGCTCTAGTAGAATGGCACTTCACAATAGCAGGCACAGGAACTGCCACTAACTTATAACATTCAGTTATACATTGTTTAACTGATCTAGAAATAGTCTGAATAGATACACTATTACCCATATGATTCTTAGCTTAAGAGATAAATAACCTAGATGACGTTCTAAAACTCTTTGTTCTATTTAAATAATAAGCCAGAATCCTTCTAGCATCTAAAGTATGTAACTCCAATTCCCTTTCATTAGCATGTGGCTTAAGGGGGAAAAATTAGGGAAAACAAATTAATAGTTTGATGGGTAATTCAGATGCTATTTTTGCAGAAACTTGGGGTCAGTTCTAAGAACCATCTTGTCTGTATGAAAAATAGTAAATAATGGAACTGCCATCAGAACATACTTTTTAATGCCCTAGATCCACGAGTAGGGAGACTGTGGAGTTGATATGAAGTAGCAGGCCCTCACATGAAGAAGACTTCAGCAGCCAGTTGTCCAAATATAGGTAAACAAACACACCCTGCTTTCTTAAATACACTGCTACTACAGAGAGCCACTTTGTAAAGACTCGTAGTGCTGTAGAAAGGCCAAACAGCAGGACCTTGTACTGGAAATGTTGCCGGGCCATAACAAAACAAAGGCTTAGCTGGATTGAAACATTAAAAACCAGAACTTCCACATGTACTTGTTCAGTTTTCTGAGATCTAAAATTGAAGAGAATCCCTCATCTTTTCCTATACCAGGAACTATCTTGAATAAAACCCGGACACCAAAGATGTTTGGATATCTCTTTGACAACACCTAGCAGAAGCAGTTTTTGAACTTGTGATAGAAGAATAGCCTCATGAGACAGTTCTCTGTAAAAGGAAGATTAGGGAGATTTGAAAGAGGGTAGTTTTTTTATTTATATGGCATACCCCTCCTCGGTGATTTCTAGAACCCACTTGTCTGATGTAATAAGCCTTCAATTGTTTATGAAAATGACTAGCCTGTCTCCAAATAAAGGAAGGGAGGAATTGTCACTTATTGGTTCCTGACTCTCGATCCTCACATCAAATGTCAGGCCTGGTGTTCAAGGAAGGTAAAGAGGAGGGAGCAGGTTGTTTTGTCTTAGGTGTGTATCTAAAAGCCTTCTTCTTGCACTGGCTCTGAGATGAAAACAAAGCTTACTGATGCTGACATCTGTGATTTGAGAAAAATAAGCAAATGACTGAGGTAAAATTGTCTCTGATAATGGAAACAAGGAGTGTGGTCTCTTTCTGAACCAGGGATAGATACCCAGTGAACAAGCAGTGGATTTGCTATCTGTTAATTTTTCCAAAAATTCATCAGTCTTATTGCATCCCTCTCAAAAAGAAGATCTTCCATTTTAATTTGGTATCCACAGCCAGTGAAGAGGAACAAAGCCAAAAAGGTCTCCTTAAGGTAACTACAGATGCCAGTGCTCTAGTGGAAGAGTGAGAAGCATCAGCTGAAGCCCTGAGAGCATGCTTCACATTTTGTCCCTTCATCAAAATAATATTTGCCAGCCTTCTCTTATTGTCTGGCAAAGCCTGAACAAACTCAGATGCCATGACCACCTGGTAATTAGTCATTCTAATACCAAGAGACGAGGAAGAAAAAAAACGTTCTCCCCCTCTCTGTCAAGAGTCTAATGGGCCTAACTGGACCTAAACTTATTACTGGCAGCAGCCACCACAGTGAATTAGGCAGAGGGTGAGTGTGACAGTAAGAAAACCCCAAGTCTTGAGGTATCTCATACAATTATCTACTTTTTCAGAAATACACTGACTGGAAGCAGGGGTTGCCCAAACAGTCCTAGTAGGCTGCAGAAGACCATCCAGTATCCGCAACCACATCCTATTCCAGAAGGCAGCCCCAAGAATGTCCAATACTGGGTGGAAGGTTTCCTCCACAGCCACAGAAGGTAAGTTCAATGTGGATGCCATGTGGTCCACCAGGTCATGAAACTGCAAAGCATCCTCAGAAGGAGACAAAGCAGAAGCAACACCTACCTGCTAATCAGGTGACAAGTCACATCAAAGTCTGTATCTATCTGCTCTTGTTCAAAAAGAGGAGCTATCTCTATCTTCCTCTTTAGAAAACGTGTCAGGCACAACCATCTGAGCTGAAGATAGATCTGGTGGAACCTGATCCCAGGGTTGCTCAGCACTTGGATCCATATCTGCTGAAACATCACCTCTCCATCCATAAGGAGGATGACTCAAAAAGTCCTGTGGTGGAACCAGGATTGCCAGTCCCTCCAGTAGCTGGGATGTGGGAAGATGCCCAGAGGAGGCAGAACAATATTGGAGTGGTGAGAAAGTTCTGCCTTGGGAACCTGTTGGAGTCCTAGGAGGAAAAGGCACAAATGGATCCAGAGAAAGACTAACAATCTCCTCTGCTCGTCTCCTTTTTCAGATGAAGAGGAAGCAGAGCACTGTCAAGTCATCTACCTCTCACTTAGATCCGAGGAATGCTCACATGCAGGATTATTCACTTTAGCCACCACAGTAAGAGATCTTTTTGGATTAGAGGATGACCCCAGAACAGCAGCGAGGAAATAGCTGTCCCCACAGATCTACAGAGTACCAGATACAGCAAAATACTCAGCTCCACACCTCTGGTCTTTGAAGTAGAAAGTGGAACCAACTTGGGCTTCAGAGATGGAACTGCAGAGGCCATGTCAGAATCATATGGATCCATCAGAGGGAGCCCTGAAATTGACAAGAAAGCCAGCTCCCAACTCCCCAGCTGGGCTTCTGCCAGGTCTCCGCTCCAAGCTGGCTGCTACCCAGACTCCCGGCTTCGGCTTCCCCCCAGAGTCCTGGCTCCCCGCAGGGAGCACAGCAGCCGACTGGACTCCAGGCAGGAACTTCCTGCTGGAGGCGAGAAGCCCCGGCGGGCAGCTGGGCTCCCAGTGGGGAGTCGTGGGGAACTGAGCACCCTGGCCCTCAGCCCCCTACAGTGCCCCCCTTTAGTCGGTGGAAGTGCTCCTGGTAAGGATGTGCACCACCGACAAAAGGAGGATAGTGTGGACATCAGCCACCACGACTTAACATAGGTCGACTTAAGATTGCGGTGTAGACATTCCCTTAATGGCAGAACTGAGCCCTTTTAATGTAATGTCACAATTTACAGATAAACTGACTAGAAAACAGTGAACTATCAAAAATATGTAATTAATTAGTATGAGGGGCCAGAGAGAAATCAGGGGGCAAAAAGACAAAATGGTATATCGCACCAGAGCCTGTTCTTCCAACAATACCAATTGTTTCTCCACCATGAATGCTCATATTTAAGCCATTGAGAACCACAGGACTGTTGTTTCTATATTTCATCTGGTAATCTTTAAATGTGATGTCCCCTCGATCTGGCCAGCCTTTGGGAGAGTTCACTATATCTGCACACTGGGAGGCCTCAGGAACACACGTCTACAAGAAAGGGAAAAAAAGGAAAACATTTAATTGAGCCACAAAGTCAACAGTTAAAGATTTCAGCAATATTTATACACACGGTGGTCTTAGTGGCCCATTTAGATGTATTTCTTACCGAGATATATTCTTGTATCTGTTCAACAGAAGTGAATTTAGCTTCTGTCTCAGTCCCTGTTCTTACACATACTTGGAGAAGTCCACTCAACTATTAAAAAAATAAATAAAAACTTTAATGGAACTATTCATATGCATAAAGTTGAGCATGTATCATAAATCTTTGCAAGAAAAGGGCCTAAAACAATAACAAACTCATTAATATTTATATCAGCTTACTGAACTCTTCTGACCATTGTCCAGAGCTTCACAGGAAATCTCTTTCTGTCTAATAAGTGATGCATATGATAGTGATCATTTAGGGTGTGACTTTCAAAAGCACAAAGGAAAGTTAGCCACCCAATTCCCATTGATTTTCAGTTTGATTTGAGTGCCTAATTGCCCTTCGTGTCTTTGAAAATCAATCCCTTACAGTCTGACCTTCAAAAGATAGGTGCGCAAACGTGTATCTAATATGTTTGTTTATTCAGCCAATACTCCATGCGGGGGTCTTGCTGTGGTATAGTCCTTCCATGCCCACGCCAATGCAAGGCTATTAGGTATAATCTAGCCCACAGCTGTGCCAATTCTCCATTCCTTTTGAGAAGTGTAAAATCTTCACACACACAACTGTATGCCAGGAGTTTCTCCCTCTCTAATTAGCCTTGTATGTAACAGGCATTTGAAAAAGTGTATATGAATCACGTAACAGCATACAGCCTTTCGAATTTAGCCCAGTGCATTGTGGGAAGTCACCTTCTATTCACTTCTGTCTACAGTAGCTCTAGTGATGAATGAAGAGTGCATAATTAATGTAAAAGAGTGTTTTGGAGAATGAAACTGCACACAAGCTAATCACCAGCACAGCTCAATAATAGATCCCGAGGTGATTTCAAAGCTATTACAACTGCCTATGGAGCTTGCCAAGCTGAAGCAACTGGAAAAATATCTTTCACAGTTTGACATGAGAGTCCTGCATTTTTCTGGCCTTTATGCTCACTGTTAGGAGATATTCGGTAGTCAATTAAATGTGTTATAAATATATTTGTATTTTCCATGACATCTTAACTACCTCACATTTAGGAATAAATAATATATATATTTTTTAAATCTACATTTTTTCATATTTATTTTTAACATTTAAAATATATTTTGGCAACACATCATTAATCCAGCAGTAAAAGCCATTGGGCATATGTATTCAATCTTTGCACACTAACTTTTAATAGATGTATGAGCTTTAAATGTTACGAACAAAAGTAGTGGGCTAAGGTGACAACAGTTAAGGTAAAAATGCAGAAACTACTTGTTGCTTCTGAGAGGTTCATTATGACTGGAAATATTTCTATTACTTTATTGAAAGTAGAAAGGTTATGAAAGTAAAAACAACATTACCCTAAGTGTGTAAGAATGGGATGGTTTATTGTAATTTTTAAAGAAAAAAATAGAATTTATTTTCATTTGCCATTTAAAAAAATAAACAACTCCCATTCCTTTTTGTGCTTTGCAATAAGTTAGGTATCATTTTCTATGGTAAATTCTATATAAAATGAAGGGATATTTAACATTCATATACTAAACACAAATGGTTTGGAATTATTTACTTATATATTGTGCAGTAGTACATGAAGGCCCTAGTCAGGATCAGATACACACTCTGGTAGGTGCTGTACTGACACATAGAAAGACACAGTCCCTACCTTGAAATGTTAGCAATCTAACTTAAAACAAGATATTACAAATGAGTTATTAAATAATAGAAGGTAAGATGCAGTGAAATGAGGATGAGATAACGTATTTACATAAATTAGCTATGTGTACAACTTGAATCTCAGCTCTTTCTAAAATGTGAACTATTTTTTGTCTCCCTGTGTTCTCGATTCTGCCATTCTTTTTCACGCTGGGTAATATCTTGAGTCATTGATTTCAGTATCCAATGCGCTATTTGCAGAGTAAAGTATTGCCCAGCCTGAGTAAGGGTGGTAGAATCTGGCTTCAAGTGAATATAATACTTTCATGTATTTTAGGATAAAGAGAGGGTAGAATAGGAAATGTATATGCACTAACATAATTAACAGAGGTTAATCCAAGACACCAAACATTTATTTTTACCTGAATAATATAGGACAAAGCCAAGCCTTTTGCTGCAGTACTAATAAAAGAAGGGCTCAAAGCAACAAATAATGCCACAATGAAGGTTACCAAGGTCATGAGGATATCCGTTCTAATCGCAAACCAGCGTAGTGCATAATTAAACAGCAGAAAATGGCTGCAGTTTTCATCATTTAGCATTTTAAACCTGAAATGAAAATAGATGAACATTTCTGATCATCTAAAAGAGGTTTTAACACGTAAACACAAGTTCCATTCCTCCTAGTGAGTCGGTGACATAGGTATTTTTATGACAGCCTTCATGCATGTTTTATTCTACTTACTTAAAATATTATGCAAACACAGTTGAGTAAAACAGGAGATACCACAGCTTAGTATGAATTTTTCAGGAATTGATTTATATTGCAACATTTTTCTAAAGGGAGGCTTCCATAAATGCCATCCTCAGGAACAGAAATGATCTACTGTATCTGGACAAGACCCACAAATACTGGTAGGGCCAGACTATGTACAGATTTAGGAGCTCTGGGAGTCTAAAGGGGCCTTAAAGTGTGTGTAAGTGTAATTTATGCAGTGTAAAGAGCCATCAGTATAAATGAGAATCAGACCTTTAATGCAGACGAGAAGTGTCATGGTTAACTTCAAAGTCCACATGACATGAGGTAAAACACAACAGTCCTTGTCTATGATCAGTGCTACATTGTGTTAAACGTTGCATTAGTTAACCTGTGTTCTAACAACCTGTGCATTTAGACACATAGGGAAAGTGGGAGCTTCCCTTTGGAATTTCAGGAGCTATGGATAGGGGCCTACTAAATTCACGGCCATGGAAAACGCATCATGGACCGGGAAATCTGGTCTTTTGTGTGTTTTTACCCTATACTATACAGACTTCAAGGGGGAGACTAGCGTTTCTCAAATTGGGGGTCCTGACCCAAAGGGGAGTTTCAGGGGGGTCACAGGGTTATTTTAGGGGGGGTTGTGATATTGCCACCCTTACTTCAGCACTGCCTTCAGAGCTGGGCAGCCAAGGAGTGACAGGTGTTGGCTGGGCGCCCAGCTCTGAAGGCAGTGCCCCGCCAGCAGCAGTGCAGACGTAAGAGTGGCAATACCATACCATGCCACCCTTACTTCTGCACTGCTGCCTTCAGAGCTCAGAGAGCGGCAGCTGCTGACTAAAGGCCCAGCTCTGCAGGATACCATGCCATCCTTACTTCTGCGCTGCTGCTGGCGGCCTTCAGAGCTGGGCTCCCGGCCAGCAGCTGCCATTCTCCAGCTGCCCAGCTCTGAAGGCAGCGCCACTGCCAGCAGCAGCACAGAAGTAAGGGTAGCAGTACTGCAACCCTCCCTACAATAACCTTGTTACCTCCCCACAACTCCTTTTTGGGTCAGGGCCCCTACAATTACAACACTGTGAAATTTCAAATATAAATAGCTGAGATCATGAAATTTACAATTTTAAAAATCCTTTGACCATGAAATTGACCAAAATGGACCGTGAATTTGGTAGGGACCTAGCTATGGGATCTGAACCATTAAGCAAACTAAGCAGGGTTCATAGTCAGTTCTGGAGAATAGATCTGACATGGTACAATTCACGAGACATCACAAATCAAACCCTAAAGGTCTGTATGTGTGGGTTTAGATAATTTTGAGAACCCACCAGTGAGAACTCATTGCCCCTTGGCTTTTAATTCAGATCCTAGAAATTGCTTAAAACTCAGAAAGTAAAAATATTGCACAATGCTCAAAAGTGGACACAGAGAGATAGGACATATAGTGCTGTTTGTGAGACTTCTAAGAGTCCATGGTACAAACTAGGAGCATCATTTTACAAAAATGAAAAGCTGCAGGATCATTGCTGTTCTGCATTATAATAACAGAATGGTTTCATCAGTGTCACTTAGAGTGACCAGATAGGAAGTGTGAAAAATCGGGACAGGAGGTCAGGGGTAATAGATGCATATATAAGAAAAAGCCCCAAATATAGGGACTGTCCCTATAAAATTGGGGCATGTGGTCCTCCTAGTGTCACTGCGTGTACAAAGACACAGTATCCACAATCAAGTAAAGAATAACAATGCAGTGCTCTCTGTCCATATCAAAATGACAAACAAAACAAACAGGATATAATTGTAATGTATGCAGCTTACTGGTTGATATAGTCTTCTTTTTTATTATAAGCATGAATTACACTGAGGCCTTGCACAGAAGAAGTAATGTGTGAAAACCATGGAGATCTGCTAATGTTTTCCATTCTTTTTAGTTCTCTGATGGCTCTCTGAAAAATTCTGCAACAAAATGAAAACAAAATGATATTGCAGGTGTTTATATGTCAGTAAGCCAATGGTATACATCACTATCTCATGGCTAAAGCCAGTAGTCTGAACTGGAATCTCAAATGGCCTGCACTGGGGGAAAAGAGAGAGGAATTGCATTTCACAGCCTTACCTGGAGCTCCTAAGTATGCAGAAGGAGTGCACATACCATACTATGCTCCACTCTGTGCCCAGTCAGCTTAGTTTAGCTGGTCAGTGCCATGGCTTTACCGTCTTCCTCTCACCCCCCTGGAGTACCTTGTGTCCCCTGAAGGCTAAGAGGGAGCAGTCCCTAAGCCCAGGGATAGCTGCTGGGTCTGACCCTAGCACTGAAGTACAAATGGAGGAAAGCTCCTTGTCTAAACTTAAAGTGAGTAGAAATTGTGAGTGCCTCCTGCCTCCATTTTTAAGGGCCCAGTTTGAAATACTTTAAAAGGACTGGATAATCAGAAGGGACTGGGTGCCCAATTTGAGATACCTTAAAGGGACTGGATGCTTAGTACTTTATGAAAATCAGGTCATTTCTATGTGTCTCAAATTGGGCACTCAAAGTCACTAATCACTTTTTAAAATCTTGGCTACGTGTATCCTCTCTGCCCCCCAGTGAGAGACCAGGCATAATCTAGCCCTTCATGTATATCATAATGTATTATGAGTACTGAAGTATGACAGTAGATTTTGAAAACTGCAAGAGTAATATCATCCCCTCTACTTCCAAGTACAGAAGGGACGAGAGGCACGTGAGAAAAATACACGCAACATGTGGCCAGAAAACATGTATGGGGAGAGGAGCCTAAGCAGCAGCATCCCACTGAACATCCATCCTCCATATGAACAACAGAACTGTGGCTTGGTGCTTCCACTGTGAGGCTGTGGCTTTAAGCTGCAGTCTCCATAGTGTCTCCACTGCTGGAGATTATATAGCACGGGCTAAATCAACGCATTCCAGGTTACCTTGGCTATGCCTTCCCCTGCTAGCCTGGCTTATTTCTGTGGCCTTGGTCCTGATTGTAGACCTATAGGTTGAGGGAAGGTTATGGATGACTTCTGTCTCTGTAACATCATTTTGGGCAGACTAAGGGCTCTGGACTATATTGGCAGAAAACAGTGCAAGCAAAAGACTGAATTTAGCCCTTAGTATAGAAGGCAGTAAATATTTGATAGCTTCCCAGTTTCCACTGGCTGTGCCTGCTCTATGAGATACTGGTTCCTGTAGTTCTCACCCTCCAGTAAACCTTTACAAAAGAATTTATAGTATTTCGCAACTGGAGTTCAACAACAGATGTACATAAGAACTACAATTGCTATTGGCTAGACCGCAAAGGTAATAAAAATTCTTAAAATAGTTCTTAAAGAACTAGCACATCAACTTACCGAAAGAGAATAACAAAAATAGTAGCTAGGACAACAACTGCAATTAGGAGGAACGGAAACACAATGGCTATTATGATTAGAATAGAGATCACCATAAAAAACTGCTGCAAAAAATTCTCTGCATGAAATGGAAGTCTCACATCCAATTCATCCATATCCTTAGAAAAACGGTTCATTAGCCTACCAGTGGGAGTTGTATCAAAGAAACTCATTGGACTCAGTAAGATCTGTGGATAAAGGGAAACAGCAGAATCAAATGACAGTCTTTGTTTTTTACAGTATTCAGAGTTTGTGTGATAAAATAGATACTAGTATAATCTTGACTAAAATGTAAATAAGAGAAACAGCAAACAACTGTATTATAGCTTTCACAACATCACATAATATTTGTGAAGCAGCCTTTGAAAATAGAGTAAGGGCTTATCTCCTGTTGTCATGATCATAACAGAATAAATGCACATGAGAATCTGAATGGTGAGGATCTACAGTACACTTAAAAAGGAATCATTACAATAAGATATACTGTATAGACCCTGATTCATCAAGGTGCTTAAACAGGTGTCTGACTCAAAGCAGGTGTTTGCAATGTTGTGGTAGCCATGTTGGTCCCAGTATATTAGATAGAGAAGGTGGGTGAGGTAATATTTTTTATTGGACTAACTTCTGTCGGTGAGAGAGACAAGCTTTCAAGCCACACAGAGCTCTTTTTCAGGTCAGAAGTGCTCTGTGTAAGCTCGAAAGCTTGTCTCTTTCACCAACAGAAGATGGTCCCATAAAAATATTACATCACTCACCTTGCCTCTCATAGCGGGTGAGTAGTTCCATTGAATTTGATAGAACTATTCATATGCTTAGAGTTGGGCACTTACTTAAGTACTTTGCTGAATCAAGTCCTCACAAAATATAGGAACAAAGGACAGGTCACACCAGATTAGATGAATGAGGTAAAATTTTCAAAAGCACCTAGGTGATTTAGGAGTCAATAAACTTTACAAAAGCACCAAAGCAGGTTAGGTGCCTAGATCGCAGGCGCCGACTTTCTGATTTCCTCGGGAGTGCTAGACCTCCGCTCCGCCCCAGGCCCCGCCCCCACTCCACCCCTTCTGCCAAGTGCCCATCCCCACACTTCCTCTTCCTGCCACTGCTCCTCTCCCAGCTCTTCCCACCCCGTTCCTCCCCTGAGCGTGTCCTGCCCTCACTATGCTTCTTCCTGCCTCCGCTCCTCCCCCCCCCAGTGCCTCCTGCCTGCTGTTGAACAGTTGATCAGCAGCAGGCAGGAGGCGCTGGAGGGGAGGGAGAGGAGCTGATTGACAGGGCCTGCCAGTGGGTGCTGAGCCTCACTATTTTTTTTTCCATGTGTGCTCCAGCCCTGGAGCAACCACGGAGTCGGCGCCTATGGCCTAGATGCTTAGGCACCTTTGTAAAGCCCACCAAGCAACTATCTGCATCTTTAGACACCTAAATACCTTTGTAAAGCTGGCGTCACTTCTAAAAATTGGATTTAGGTGCTTTTGAAAATGTTACCCTTTGGCCCTTAGACTCCAGTGTCTGGAGTGATTTTCAGTTGGATTTGAATTTCTGTCTTTTAGGCACTTTTGAACATTTTACCCATTGCCTTTTTTGTCTAGTAAAATGCCTTCAGCAGAGACCAATATCTGATGCTTCAGAGGAAGGTGAAAATCTGTATGGTGTTTCTGTCCAATTGCACAGTGCTGTCACATGGTGATGTCGCAGTTTCCCTCAACAGCAATCATTTTAGGTCCAAGTTGCAAGAAGTAATAGTTTGCATTTACATAGAGTCTTTCATCTGAGAAGCTCTAAGCACTTTGTGAACATTAATTTAAAGTTTACAGCAACTGTGTTCAGAAGGCAGACATTATAATTTAATAGAGAAACAGGCACAAAATGTTCATGTGCACTGCTCAAGGTCACACAATGAGGCAGCAGCTGAACTGGCAACAGAACCAATGACCCCAGGCATCAATAGTAACTACTAAACCATACTCCATCCTTTTATAAGCTTATTATGGTAAATATCCCATAATAATGGTTAAAGCCATGTATTTTCCATACCTTATAAAATACATCATCATGTAACATTGAAGAAGCCTTTAACGTTGTCTTTGTGAAAACAAACCCTTTGATGATACTTAGGACAATCATGGTCACCATGCTCATTCCATAGACTAACTGGTAAAAGTGCAGTCTGGGGTTATCCGAGATGCTTCCCATATCACAAATGGGATATTCTGTTTCATTACTCAGGAGGCTGCAGTTTGTCTTTAAAGCAAATGTGTAAAATACAGTGATTTAAATTTGAAAGCTTTTACTGATAAAATGATAAATGGATAGGGATAAAGGAAGATCGGACAGTTAAAGTGTAGGGATACCCTCATCTACACCACTTTCCCTATGCCTGAGTCAGAGATGGGGTGGCATAGTGCTATTATGTCACCTTCACACCACACTTGAATCTTCCCCCCCCCCCCTTACACAGTGAAATCCTCACAATGCTGCATATCCACTGATGTCATGCAGCCATAATGACTCAATCTCACCCAACATTATTACTTTTTGCAAAGAAAAAGATTTTCCAGTTTGAAATCCTACAGATTTTTGTAACAACAGTTCTCTGGCTATGTTACACATACCCCTTCACTAGCTTCCTCTTTTTTTATTGTATTTTTTTAAGTTTTATACAATTCATTTTCATTAGACAGTTCCACTTTTGCCTACATCTCATCTCTCATTTCTTTTAACAACTTATCCTCCCATTCTAATTTGAATAGAAATTTATTTTTATCCCTATTAAATTCTTTTGGACTTTTCTAGTTATCATGTATGTGTGTGTCACTTACCTCCACTAAATGGAATCAGAACTGCTCAACTGTATTTCATAGGACCCTATAACTAACTGTTAAAGGAGAGTCTCCTCTGTGCATGTGGTAGGGTCTTGTGCTTTTGGAGAAGTATCTGCATTCTATGTTGTTATCATTAAATTTTAAATTACTATTGTGTGGAGCTTAGTGACACCTGTGATGTTTCTAGGTCCCACAGCCTTGTTACTCTAGTAATATGATTTGTTAAGTACCATGTGTATTTATGGTGCTGTATAAAATGTAATAATTTTGCCTCCTGAAAGCTGTAGTTGGGTTTTAAAACCTATACTTGTATATTTCAGCAGGCAGCCAGCCACTGAAATCTAGAAGTCAGAGTTCTTACTTAAACTCTTCAAAATAAGGTAATGGCATGTTGTTAAGAGCCAATAGTTTATAACCCTGACTTTATTTTTTCCCGTCCAGTACGTACATCTATGGAAATAGAAGTAGTATTGACAAAGCTGTTACCAGAAAGACAATTATTCTTATTTTTCCGTGGAAATGTATATCAGATAAGGAAAAGTAAAGTCAAGAGTTTAAAACACCACTGTACCTTTAAAAAATTACCTTTACCTTATTTTGTCAGCCTAACCCTTGTTTATAAAAAATAACTGCAGATATCAGGAGTCTTTTAGCTCCTTGCCTTTGAAGTATCTTAAATATTGTAAATTTAAGAGGGGAAAAATTAATATCTATTTATATTTTCAGGGACACTGTCAGAGATATCCCTATTTAAAAAAAGCAAATTTTTAACCTGTTAATGATAACACCTTAAATTATTAAGAGCCAATTTTACTTTTCTCCATTCATTATATTCATATTTTGCATTTCCTTTAGCTTGAAGAATGAAAACAAATTGATCCTTTTTACTGGAAATTATGCTTCATGGTTCTGATGCATGAATACAAAGTTACTAATGATGCTTACTTCCTTTGTAGAGCATTTTGAGATCTACTGATGAAACATGCTCTATAAAAGCTAGGTATTGTTATTATTATTATTATTTATTATTGTGTTATAGTTTTGGGGTTATAAACACAGCATACTGGAACCTTATACAAAAGCTGTTTTCATTTACATTATTGTTAGGTTTTTCTGTCATTAAAAAACCCAAACACCTAAAGTTGAGTCACTGTCAGCTAGTTAATCCCCTTTTATGCTACATAGGGGCAAGTTTTTACACTTGCCTAAGCCTTACGTAGCTGCAAAGACAAGTAGAAAGAAGAAATTTCTCCCCAACAGTCTTTTGAAACTGGGCTGATGCACTGGCCAGCTCTGGTAGTCAGCTGCCTGGCAAAGGGGGCAAGATGCTGGACCCCAGAAAGGGATGTTGCAAATTACTTCTCCCCAATCCTATGCAACTGGATTGCCAGGGAGGCATTGTACCTCTACGATCCAGGGCCTCTGGTGCCCTTCAGCTGGCGAGAAGGCACAATTTAGCTCTAAATTATTTTTATCTAATGATAATGGGAAATTTAGGTCTGATTTTGTTCCAGTAAAACATGTACAACAATAGAGCACTCAAACTAATACAAATCAGTACATGATTCATGTCCACTTATTTATATTCATTGTGAAAAAATGTGAAGCAATAAATCAGTCATATACACAGCTTTGAATTCCCAGCTAGTATGTCCTCAATGAGTATATAATATAATACAATCAATTTGATTTTTATATGGCATACTTAATATGCATTATCTCAGAGTTCTTTACAGAGAGTTCATTCTATGCCAAAGAGGAAGGAAAAGTTTTTGAAGGGAAATTTAGGGTGAGTATGTGAGTCAGTGGGTTGGAGAGAGATGTCAGAGAATCCTAGATACAGGACATACAACAGCATCAGAGAAAGATTAACTTCTGGAGGAGCCCAAAATTGTAGAGGTGGAATGAGTGGGATAGGAGGGGATTAGATAAATGTGAGTCTAAAGGGACATTGTGGATTGAGTCCAGGGACAGTGTTGCAAACCAGGAGGGCAGTGTTGCATAGGAATGTGCAGGAGGCTGCTGAAAGTGGCAGGGGTGATATGGTCCATTTACTTAGAGAGCGTGCACACAGCAAATGAAGGGGTGATTGTAGTGCCAATAGGCATACTGGTACTAGCTCTAATCGAACTAGCCTGGGTAACAATAGCGAAGATGTGGTGGCACAGGGTTCAGTGCAGGCTAGCCATCCCAGTAGAAGCCCACCAGGAACCCTGTGTACACACTTGGGTTGCTAGCCCATGTTGAAGCTTGTGCTGCCCCATCTTCACTACTGTTGTTACCCATGCTAGCTAAAGTGGCAATCACACCATTATTTGCTCAGAGAGAGAGAAAGAGAAATAGTTTCAGCAATATGAATCTGAACGAGCACTGTGTAAATGATGACACACTGGACACTTTCAAGAGCAAGTTCAACAAAGTTCAGAGGAAGAGAGAGTGGCCCTCTGAAGTTTAGAGAGAAAGGATTTATGAAAACCATTTTAAAAGGAACTGCAATTGAGATGGAAAGAAATTAAGAGAAATAAGAATTTCATCTGAAGCAGGATTTGAAGGAAGCCGTACAGCAACTGTCTTAATGCTACAGATGCTGGAGTTGAGCTTTATTATTCATATTAAATACTTCAAATATATGTGCAACTCTGTTTTAAGGAGCAGAAATTTACAATTAAATTGTTACACTTACCCCTGAGCCCTGTTCTAGCCAGAAACTTAACCACCAATTGCTGAAGGTTGAGCAGCCAATCATCAAAATAAAGAGAAGTACAACAAAGGAAGACAGTATGAAACCTGCAAATGGAACAAAAGACTAGACTAATAACTGATGGTGTAAGAATGGTTAAACATACTATACTCATGTACTCTGTTGTGTATCTTCTCAGCAAAGACTTTATTGTTTAATCTGTATTTATTCTTCTCTTCCTATAGGCGCAGAACTGCCATTTACAAGAATGTCGGGACAAGGAGTTAAATCCTGAAGTAAAGATCAAGGTAAAAACTGAATAGGGGCTTCTGAATTTAACCCATTAGCCCAGAGAAGGGGAACTGATATTAATTGTTTTTGGTATTTTCCAGAATGGTGGCTAAGGGCCAGATTCTGCAATCCTTGCTCATATTAAGTAGCTCTTATTCAAGTGAGCAGTCTGACTGTACAAAATGTTAATGATTGTGAGTGTGGTTTTCAGAATCTGTTAGTAAATTAATGCTTGGGAAAACACTTGATGTACATATTAAAACCTATGCGTACTCACTGCACACACACACCACATGATTCTTACTAAATGAACCAGCATTGAAATAGTGGGCAATGCTCCCTGGCTATGAACCCAAAAGGGGTTATAAGGATTAATAATTCATATTTAAAATCTGGTAAGTGGGTCTCATTCTCATTTATGTATGTTACTATGTGATCTGTGAACATAAATGCTTGTTTGCATATGCATATATGGGATTTGTGGTCAAATAGTTGTGTGTGCACTTTTACAGGCACAGTAATTGTGCCCATGGCTAACCATAGGCCCAGACAGTATGTTTTATATCAGCGAGGTAAAATCTTAAGGGTAAAAATATGCATACGTATTTACATAAACACAATTTTCCTATATAATTGTAGGATTAGAAGTTGTCTTAAAGCAAAATCTCACAAACACCCTGGAAATCTGTGGGGTGTGTAAATCTGAACCCGATCCAGACCTGAATTTCACTGCTGACTTCTCTATCTAATGAGCTGGACCAAAACCCAGATGTGAACTATTCCAAACTTCAATCTTGAAATCCCAATCTAGAGCCAAATTTTGCTTTTCAGGCTCCACTCTGACTAGAACGTTTCACATTTTCTTTCTAATAAATGTCAGAATATCTTAAATTATTACTCAATTTCTCTATAAAACCCAGTGATCTGCAATTCTAGGTTATAAATATATCAGGAGATTACAATGCTTTGTTTCTTGAGAAATGCAACCATTGTTTTGTGTGTTTGTCTAATTTCAATAAAATTAAAGCAGGAAACTTTAACAGAGATCAAGAATGAGGCAATCTGAAACTGAAATATTAGAGTTTAGATTTAGGGAAAAACATTGGAAAGGAATCCTAGCTTTAAAAATGGAAATATCAAAGGGAAAAAAAGCAAATTCAGTATAAAGACATTTTTGCAGAATGTACCTCCAGATGCCTTAATATAAGCGTGATAGGTTTTCCATGTCACTGAGCCTTCTTGTTTTTCCTCTTTTCTAACAAGTTGGTTTACAGGAGCTACCACACAAACAAAAAGCATACATTCGTGTAACAAAATTTTGACCCAATATCAAGGAATCCCGGGCGTGTTAAACCAAAATAAAAGACTCTATGTTCAAAAATACATATTTGTAGCTTCATAAGAAACTCAGTGAAATGTATTCCTTCTTTTAAAGAATCCCCACAGCCTCTGGATGCTGCCATATGGTAAATGCTCCCTCCAGTTTTATAATGGTTTTTGAATGACTAGAAAATCATGATGAGAATTAAAATGTAAATGATATGGATTTGCTAAAAATGATCGATAGCACATAGGTTTGAATGCAAAACTCTATTGACATTCCTGTTCTTCTTCCTCATCCTTGACAGAGCAATATGCATGCTAAAGCAGAATAAGAAACCAAATTTTTCTGCTCCACCTAAGACAGTTATAAAACGGTGTATATCACTACACTGCTAATGTATAGAATTTGATGTGAAGGGAGAGGTTTTTTAGCTAAAAAGTAATTTGCTGTCTATATTAGTCCTTTACAACAGTGCTTCTCAAAGCCGGTCCGCCGCTTGTGGAGGGAAATCCCCTGGCGGTCTGGGCCAGTTTGTTTACCTGCTGCGTCCGCAGGTTCGGCCGATCGCGGTTCCCACTGGCCGTGGTTTGCCGCTCCAGGCCAATGTGGGCTGCAGGAAGGGCGGCCAGCACATCCCTCGGCCTGCGCCACTTCCCGCAGCCCCCATTGGCCTGGAGCAGCAAACCACGGCCAGTGGGAGCCGCGATCGGCCGAACCTGCGGACGCGGCAGATAAACAAACCGGCCCGGACCACAAGGGGCTTTCCCTGAACAAGCAGAGGCCCGACTTTGAGAAGCACTCCTTTATAACATCCCTGTAATTTTGATTTAGCTTTGAAAGTGTCTTTTGTTTGTCCTAACCCCATTATGTTTCCTTGAAAGGATTTTAAGAGCAGTTGAAATAACAGTTCCAGCCACTTTGGGCGATACAAATGAGAAACTTCTGTTCAGCATTAATACTGTGACCTTTGGTTCTACTGAAGGCTCTGGCTGGCAGTTTAGCCAAGGTAATTTTAACTTCTTCATATTTGTGAGAGATGTTCTTATAAGTGACAGTGTCAGCTATGCCAATGAAGGAACAGTGTCAGTGCTTAAAAATTTTCATCTTTCAGGTCAGATAACAAAATGGGCTGTGTCTTATCTTCTCTCTCTCCTCCCTGCACTTTTTTAGCCACAACCCCACTCTTCCACAAGTTACATTTAATAAATTTCAAAGTTGCTCCTATTCCTCCAACCACGTTGAAAAAATGTCTCTCAGGTTGCTTCACCCCACCAACATGGAAGGTGGAGGTAGGACTCTCTTACTGGGAGTCTCATTAGAAAACCCCCCACTCAGACTTACTACCTCTCCAGCAATGCCTCAGTTGGTCTACAATAGAGTGGAAGCACAGTGGCAGAGCAAATGTGGGGGTGCTTGCACTGCAAGTGTCTGTGTTATGCTTGTTCCCAGGGCCGGCTCCAGCGTTTTTGCCGCCCCAAGTGGCGGGAAAAAAAAAAGCCACGATTGGCAGCACTTCGGCGGGAGCTCTACCGCCGCCACTTCATCCTTCGGCGGCAATTCGGCAGGAGGTCCTTCCCTCCGAGAGGGACAGAGGGACCCGCCGCCGAATTGCCGCCGAGGAGCCGGACGTGCCACCCCGTTCCGTTGGCCGCCCCATGCACCTGCTTGCTGCGCTGGTGTCTGGAGCCGGCCCTGTTTGTTCTAAAGGGAAGACATCAGCTTACAGTATTCTCAGTGTGGCATTTTTCACAAATATTAAATTAATCTAAAACTGTTCCAAAAAGTGAGGCGGCAATGATGATTGATCTGCCTCTCTGCCCATCAGGTCAGGAAAGGCAATTTTATTATTATTTTAGAATAATTATTTGTTTTGCAGTAATGCACCAACATCCCATTGTGCTGTACAAACAGAGCAAAAAGACAATGTCATCCCTAAAAGAGCAACTAATCAGCGCAGGCAAGAGGATCTGAGGAACAGAAACTAGTTGATGGATACAGCACATTTTGAATGCAGCAATCTCTTTCAAATCAGAAATCTATATTAATATACAATTAAATTTATTTTTTTAAAGCAACAATTTGGAAAGATGCACAAGTGAATCTTTGTAGCATACCTGTGTTATTTCCCCTTTGTGGGTCTCTTTCAGGTTCCTTTATGATGATTTCTTCATCAGACATAACAAAAGCTATGTGTATGAAAGAACAGTTAGTCTTTTTTAAACAACAGAGTATAGGCAATTCTGATTATTGTCCTAAAATACATTACCAGGATTTTCAACTCCTCCATAAGAACTTCCTGAGGAATCACTCTTATCCTGAGTTTTGCTCGTTGGTTCTTTTATTGATCCAGTCAAAATAATTTCTGGGTCCTGTAAAATAAGAAAAATTTACTTGTGAGATCTGAAACCCTATTTTCAATATTCTAAGGCATGTAAAAGCAGAATATGTTTAAGAGTAAGGGCTAACTGTTACCTTTGCTTGCTCCATATAGAGGTTTTGAATTAGCTGAGCATAGCGTCCTTTTTCTTTCATTAAATCTTTGTGAGTTCCCCTTTCATATATTTCTCCATCTTCTAATAAAATGACTTCATCACAGAATTCTAAATACTACAGATTTTTAAGAATGGACCATTAATTCCATAAATATTGTAACTGCATTGGAAATAAATGCATGCGCGTAGTGTCTTCAAAGTGAATGATGGTAATTAACAGGTTTCATTTCACAGTTGGGAAAACATCAGCAATTCTATGTTCATTTACTACATTCATGCAGGTGTCTATGCCTCTGTCTGTACTCCACAATTAATTGTGTAAAGGAATTATTTTAAAACTGCTTTCCAATACGATCAATTTTGTTTCAAAAATTCAGCCTAAATTACAAAAATAGCTTGTTTGGGCTCCACTGAACTTGATGCTCTTCCCTTTAATTTAGCCAACATAATGGATTCATTCCTTAGCTGTGCTTATAAATGGTGAGGGCCACTGAGAGGAAGAACTGTGAAAAGGGCACTTTCTATAACCCTGGGGCTGGTTCTGTGCTGGACCCTGTGTAGTTTAGTGGAGCCTAAGGGCTAGCTATGATTCCAAGGATCTGATATATCAATTGGAGATTGTCAGAGCACAGTGGCACTCTGGTCACACACCCTTCTTGGCATGACCTCAACATGTCCCCTCTGTAAGTTCCTGAAGAGAGATAGCATAACAACTGGCTATGGTGGCTGTACTTCACCCAAGAATTTCTCCTTGGCAGAGGGTTTCCAAGCTGACTGCTTATGTTTTCTTTCCAACCTCTTTAGGCCAACTGAATGGCAGTGCAGAGCAGGGGCCAGGGCAGATCTGATGCACTTAATTTACTAATTGGATTTCTATTTATTCTGTCTTTGACAAATCTGAACCAAATCTCCCCAAGTTATTAGTGTCACAGTTCTGCACATAAAGGGCAAATCCTGCCTTCACTGGTACAGGTACAGCAGCAAAACTAGTGTGGCTGCTGCACTAGAGGCATGGGGGGATGTTCAAACTGCAGAGGGATGCACCATGCCTCTGCAAGTTCTCTTCACCCTACTGGCTTCATGGAGTGGCTCTGGCTCCACTGTAATTTCATTGCCTTGATGAGAGTATTCTTCTTCCCTTCCTTGGGTGCTGGGGATTAGTTTTGCCCCATGAGTCTCTTAGAAAATTAACTTCAACAATCACCTTTCCTCAGCCTTTTCTGTCAAACTGTACTTCTTGACAAGTTGGCAGGCCCCTTACTCTCTCCCCAAAAGACATGTCAATATGTGATCATCACATTATACATTCAGTTCAGATCTGGGCTCTGGGGTTTTGTGCCCCAGAATGTACTGGGACCTAAAGAACCTGAGAAATTTGAAGTAGGTGACTATTACTCCTGGGAGAATTCTGCACCACTATGTACGCGCAGAATTGATGTTCGGCGCAGAATTTTTTTTCCTGCAGAAAATACATTCTGCCTAAGAAGTGCTGCAGTTCTGCCTTTCACCCAACAGAGGCCACTGTGGCACCCGAACAGCCATGTAGAATTTTTTGGCGCACAATCTTCCCCCACTTCCCTCTTTGAGAGCATTCCAGATTGTATAAGCAAGTCCTTACCCCAGCCACCCCCAGTTGATTTCAAGGAGGCAATAGTGCAGTTTTTCTCAGCTCCAAATAAGTGCAACGTATGAGTTCAGTTCTTGAAGCGCACTCATATCACTGTCTCCTGCAAGTATGCACTGGTGCATTTCACCATCCCCACAGAGTTTTTTTCTTTAGGAAATAATTTAGGAAGATAAGAACACAGGCCCTGGTTCTAATGGGGACTTCAATCACCCTGACATCTGCTGGGAGAGTAATACACCAGTGCACAGACAATCCAGGAAGTTTTTGGAGCATGTTGGGGACAACTTCCTGGTGCAACTACTGGAGAAACCAACCAGGGGCCGTTCTCCTCTTGACCTGCTGCTTACAAACAGGGAAGAATTGGTAGGGGAAGTAGAAGTGGGTGGCAACCTGGGCAGCAGTCACCATGAGAGGTTGAGTTCAGGATCCTCACAAAAGGAAGAAAGGAGAGTAGCAAAATACAGACCCTGGACTTCAGAAAAGCAGACTTTGACTCTCTTAGGGAACTGATGGACAGGATCCCCTGGGAGGCTAATATGAGTGGGAAAGAAGTCCAGGAAAGCTGACTGTATTTTAAAGAAGCCTTATTGAGGACACAGGAACAAACCATCCCAATGTCCAGAAAGAATAGCAAATATGGCAGGCGACCAGCTTGGCTTAACAGTGAAATCTTTGTTGAGCTTAAACACAAAAAGGAAGCTTACAAGAAGTGGAAACTTGGACAGATGACTAGGAAGGAGTATAAAAATATTGCTCGAGCATGCAGGGGTGTAATCAGGAAGGCCAAAACACAACTGGAGTTGCAGCTAGCAAGGGATTTGAAGGGTAACAAGAAGGGTTTCTACAGGTATGTTAGCAACAAGAAAAAGGTCAGGGAAAGTGTGGGACCCTTAATGAATGGGGGAGGCAACCTAGTTACAGATGATGTGGAAAAAGCTGAAGCACTCAATGCTTTTTTTGCCTCGGTCTTCACAGACAAGGTCAGCTCCCACACTGTTGTCCTGGGCAACACGGTATGGGGAGGAGGTGAGCAGCCCTCAGTGGTGAAAGAACAGGTTAAGGACTATTTAAAAAAGCTGGACAGGCACAAATCCATGTGTCCAGATCTAATGCATCCAAGGGTGCTGAGGGAATTGGCTGATGTGATTGCAGAGCCATTGGCCATTATCTTTGAAAACTTGTGGCAAGCGGGGGAGGTCCCGGACGATTGGAAAAAGGCAAAGTATGAATTGGATGAATGGACTATAAGGTGGATAGAAAGATGGCTGGATTGTCGGTCTCAACGGGTAGTGATCAATGGCTCGATGTCTAGTTGGCAGCCGGTATCATGCGGAGTGCCCTAGGGGTCGGTCCTAGGGCCGGTTTTGTTCAACATCTTTATTCATTATCAGGATGATGGGATGGACTGCACCCTCAGCAAGTCTGCAGATGACACTAAGCTGGGGGGAGAGGTAGATACGCTGGAGGGTAGGGATAGGGTCCAGTGTGACTGAGACAAATTGGAGGATTGGGCCAAAGGAAATCTGATGAGGTTCAACAAGGACAAGTGCAGAGTCCTGCACTTAGGATGGAAGAATCCCATGCACCACTACAGGCTGGGGACCGACTGGTTAAGCAGCAGTTCTGCAGAAAAGGACCTGAGGATTAGAGTGGATGAGAAGCTGGATGTGAGTCAGCAGTGTGCCCTTGTTGCCAAGAAGGCTAACGGCATATTGGGCTGCATTAGTAGGAGCACTGCCAGAAGATCAAGGGAAGTGATTATTCCCCTCTATTCGGCACTGGTGAGGCCACATCTGGAGTACTGCATCCAGTTTTGGGCCCCCCACTACAGAAAGGATGTGGACAAATTGGAGAGAGTCCAGTGGAGGGCAACGAAAATGATCTGGGGGTTGGGGCACATAACTTACGAGGAGAGGCTGAGGGAACTGGGCTTGTTTAGTCTGCAGAAGAGAAGAGTGAGGGGTGGGGGAGTTGATAGCAGCCTTCAGCTACCTGAAGGAGGGTTCCAAAGAGGATGGAGCTCGACTGTTCTCAGTGGTGGCAGATGACAGAACATGGAGCAATGGTCTCAAGTTGCGGTGGGGGAGATCTAGGTTGGATATTAGGAAAAACTATTTCAGTAGGAGGGTGGTGAAGCACTGGAATGGGTTACCTAGGGAGATGGTAGAATCTCCATCCTTAGAGGTTTTTAAGGCCCAGCTTCACAAAGCCCTGGCTGGGATGATTTAGTTGGTGTTGGTCCTGCTTTGAGCAGGGGGTTGGACTGGATGACCTCCTGAGGTCTCTTCTAACCCTAATCTTCTATGATTCTATAAATGAGGCCAACTATATTAATGTATTATGAAGGATGCCTGCTAAAATAAAAAGTTTTTAAAAAATCAAGCAAAGCAAAGGCTTCTACAGCAATGTCAAATCAGCTAAGGTATACATATGTAGGTTTTTCTCTTCTTGTTTTTCTACATTTCTATTTATGTTGTTAAATGTTAAACACAAATATACAGGTTGGGCAGAGTGGCCAAGTTAACATTGCTGTAGGAACCTCACATTTTGCGTTTCCTGACTTTTTCTTTTCTTTTATCAGACCAACCTTAATGTTGCATTAATTTAGATATTGGCATTTACTACATGCGACGCTAATGTCTTCCATTAGTGTAGGACATTCTCCTCCAGCTTTTGCTTCAAGGCAGTGTAAAATGTTGCTGCTGTGCCACCTGCTGGTACATTGCTTTTATATTACTAGCAACAAAAACAACAAAAAAAGTGAAAAATGAAATGGGTGTATTAGATCAAACAAAAAAACAACTCCTGAGACATATTTGCCATTAGGAAGCTATGAGAAATGCATTCCAGTATAAAGGCTCTAATGCTGAACAAGGACATCTGTGCTTTAATTAAGATTTATTGAAAATTATGACTTTCAAAAGGGAGACATTTCCCTACTTTGTTAATGGAAGGAGGAGGGGCTTGAAGCACAGTACTTTAGACTGCAGAGAGATGTCTGCTCAAACACAAGGCTTTGTACTGTATGTCTGGTAAGCCTGGAGGTAGAGCTTGGAGGGGAAAGTTTTTCCTGTCCTGCAAAAAACAATTTAAGATTTCAAATGCTTATTCTTTTCTGCGTTGGGACAAACCCAAGAGCTTTTGAAGTTTTGTGCCTGTTCCCAGAACACCCACTAGCAAGGGCTCTCAGTGGGGACATGGGAGATCCAGGTTCAAGTCTCTGGCCTGAATCAGACAGAGCAGGGACTTGCACCTGTGTTGCCCACCACTAGGTTATTGGGTATGCTTGGGTGCATGGCTCTAGCAGGGTGGCCTGCCCCTTAAGGGCCAAAAGGCCTGCGGGTAGTCAGCCCTGTTTAGGATGACCAAAGGGAAAACAGGACACTAGGTCAACCTGAGACCCCCCCCCTCCGCCCCACCCCTACCTGCCTGCTGCTGATGGGGCCGGCCTGAGGCCTCCCTTTCTCTCCCATGTGTGGGGCTGGCCCAAGCCCCACTACCGTCTGCCTACACGCAGAGCTGGCTTGAACTCCCGTGCCCTCTGCCCGAGCCCCCCTGCTGCCAGTGCCCCCCTCTACCCTACTTGGCCTGAGGCCCCCCTCTACCCACAGCATGTGGGGCTAGCCCAAGGCCCCCTGACGCCTGCCCACGCAAAGCCTCTCTCCTGAGTCCTCCCTCTCGTGCAGGGCTGCCCACTCATCCCCCCCCTCCCCACGCATTCCTCAGTTGGCAAGAGCAAATGCAATAAATGTACAGTTTTGCAAAAAAAGTTGGAACAGCCAGGACAGGGCTTAAAAAAGGGACTGCCCCTGCCAAAATGGGATGTATGGTCACCTTAGCCCTGTTCAGTCAGCTCATTTGCGGTGTAATTAATTAGCTGCTTCCCAGCCTGAGGGAGCTAGATTAATTGGGGTCAAGTGATAGCATGAAACAGCTGGGCCTCAGGACTAAGAAAGCTCAGTTGGGGGGGTAATCACAGGGAGCAAGTTGGGTTCCTGTGGAAGGCTTTGAAGTAGGGTCTGAAAGGACTCCAGGGAAGCAGCCTGGGTGGTAGAGTTCTATCCCAGAGCCAGAGTGACTGAAGCTGCGAAAGGAATTAGCTTTGCAGTCAGCCCTCTCCTCCCGGGAGCGGAGACTTTGGCCTGGTCTACACTACAAACTTAGGTCAACATAAGCCTCATTATGTCGATCTAATAATGTGTGTGTCTGTGCTACTGAGTCCCTTCCACTGATCTAAGTGGTCTGTAAAGTCAACTTCTGTACTCCACCTCCACGAGAGGCATAGCACTTTTTTTTTTTTTTTTTTTTTTTGTTTTTTTCCCTTCTTTTTTTTTTTTATGTTTTTTTTTTTTTTCTTATTTTCCTTCCCTTTTTGTTGTTTTCCTTTTTTTTTTTTTTTTTTTTTAATGGAGATATCCCATCTCCTAGAACTGGAAGGGACCTTGAAAGGTCATCGAGTCCAGCCCCCTGCCTTCATTAGCAGGACCAAGTACTGATTTTGCCCCAGATCCCCAAGTGGCCCCCTCAAGGATTGAACTCACAACCCTGGGTTTAGCAGGCCAATGCTCAAACCACTGAGCTATCCCTCCCCTCCCTTGATTCGACATCCACGTGTTGACATAGGGATAGTGTAGACACTACATTGTGTAATTTCAAATGAATTGGCCCCCAGGAGCAGGGTGGATAAAAATCAATGATATTTTCAAAAAAATAAAAAAAATTGGATTTTTTTAATTTAAATCGGATTTTTTTGATAAAATGCTTTTTGAGGAAGAAACCTATCTAAAGATACATACTTTATAGCTCAATGATATCTCATCATGAAATAGGAATGATAAATTCTAATTCTATAGTATGATACAATATATTCATGTATACCACGAAAGTGTAAGTTCCAAATATAGGATATTGGGGTTAGTTTTCAATGGCTATTAACTTAATGCAACAAACAGTCAAATGAAAGGCAGAGGCTATTTAATGCTTTTTCCATTATTCTAAGTTACTCATGCTAATCTCCAGTGGGAAACTAGAGCTCCTAATAAACTAACTACCAATATCCTATATTTTACTATTATGATTTTTCCCATAAGGTAGCTCAAACTAGGTGGGAGGGATAGCTCAGTGATTTGAGCATTGGCCTGTTAAACCCAGCATTGTGAGTTTAATCCTTGAGGGGGCCACTTAGAGATCTGGGGCAAAATCAGTACTTGGTCCTGCTAGTGAAGGTGGAGGGCTGGACTCGATGTCCTTTTGGGGTCCCTTCCAGTTCTATGAGATAGGTATATCTCTGTATAAAGTGATTAAAGAGGGCTCCCTATCTCCAGTGCTAACAAGTGTGAAATGAAGAACTGGAGGCAGTTGATTAAATTGTCCTCGCTCCTAGAATGTTCTCCAGAAATGGAAACTGAGGTGGAGTCTAAAAAAGAAACATCTATCTATATATCTACTCCCATCATCATAGTACTTGAGTGCCTTGCACGTATTTAAAAATTAAAATAATAATTTTAACCTGAAGAGAGAAGGCCAAAACTATAAATAAACAGCAATTTTGTCTTATTGATAGCAATAGTTGAATTATTTAACCTTCAAAAAAAGAAACTAACTGTGAGAGACTACTTAATTACCTATGAAAGCATCTGTATCCCCAGATTTTAGAGACATTTAAACACCAGTTAATTGGTTCCTACAGTCAGTGTCCTGTGTATTCCACCATTCCACGGCCGCAGAATTTGCCATGGAATGCACTCCCTTCTTCAGAATCTAAGCTTTAATTTTAAAAAAAGATATTTCCAATCCTTTTGATTGCAAAGAAAACCTTGAAATTATGTAATGAATGTAAACCCGTACAGAGTTGTCTGCATGAGTCCAGACAACCTAAAATAATAACTCTAAGCCGTATTCATCTCAGTAAGATATTAACCACTCAACCTAAGGATCACATTTAAAATGACTTAACTATTTCACTGATGACCTTTATAGCAGACCTGCCTAACGTCATTCAAGAAGTCTGTGTTAGAGCCTGAACTTAGCACCCGGACCTAAACATTAATTATTAGGCTGTCCCACATTCTCCTTTTATGTTCTATTTCCCCAACAGAACACTTACCATACAATCTCCAACATACTAAAAATCGAAAGAAATTGTCTCCTCTATTAGGTACAGTTTCGCTTACATTGTTTTGTTTGTGATATTAATATTATTTTACATGTATACTTATACATATATATGCTTCAAATATACTTCACATTTATAATTATTGCATTAATAATATTAATTGTTTTAATTACCTGTAGTTGATGAGTTACAAGAACTACTGTTTTTCCTTTAAGGGCCTCTTTTATGCATTTCTCAAAAATGTATTTTCCAACATGTGCATCAACTGCTGATAGGGGGTCGTCCAACAAGTAAATGTCTCTATTGGCATAAACAGCACGAGCTAAGCTGATTCTTTGCTTCTGGCCTCCAGAGAGGTTGAGACCTCTTTCACCTATCTTTAAATGGGAAAAGATGACTGCATGAGTTTATTGGTAATAATTGTTTGATTTTTTTATATATACATATAATAATAGGTCCTCTCCTTATAGTAAAGGTTGCACAAAACTTTGCATTATAAGACCCTGTTTTCAGTTGCTTATAACTTTGCCAAGTCAGGCAAGCTAAGAGCAGGAAAGAAGGCAGGATCTGGGGAGGAAGGGCTATAGAACCAGAAGGGAACAGGGAGAGACTGGCAGGGACAGCTCAGAAGGATCTGTAACCATTAGAGCTCACTCTCCTACAGAAACTGGAATTGAACCCATTATTCCTGAGTCTCAAAATTCCCTTACTGTCTAGTAAATAGCTGTAAAATCTACTGGCAAAGGGTGTCTATCTCTTCGAGTGGCAGGTCCACATAGAAGATAACCGCTTTCTGCTGCTACCAATTACAGTAACTCCTCACTTAACGTTGTAGTTATGTTCCTGAAAAATGAGACTTTAAGCTAAACGATGTTAAGCGAATCCAATTTCCTCATAAGAATTAATGTAAATGGTGGGGTTAGGTTCCAGGGAATTTTTTTTTACCAGACAAAAGACTATATATATACACATAGTATACGTTTTAAACAATTTAATACTGTGCACAGCAATGATGATTGTGAAGCTTGGTTGAACAAGACCCCACTCTAAGTACATTGCCTTTAAAAAGATCAGGAAGTTGAGACGACAGCTGCGGCCAGCAAGCTCTTTCCCCCTGAGCCCTGTCATGTCCCCACTCTGCCCTATATGGAGAAGGGGTAAGCGGGGGGCAGGAGTACGGGGGAGGGGGATACCCTGACATTAGCCTCCCTCTTCCCCCCCCCCGCACAGCAAGCCGGAGGCTCCCCGGAGCAGCTCCAAGGCAGAGGACAGGAGCAGCACAGGGCAGTGGGTGGAGGGACAACTGAACTGCCTGCAATTGATAGCCTGCTGGGCGGCTGCCGCACAGGGAACTTAGGGGAGCGGGGAGCTGATAGGGGGGGGCTGCCGGTCCACCCTGGTTCCAAGCCCCCACCGGCTAGTCCAATGGGCTGCTCTTTCTGCAAGCAGTGGACAAAGCAGGCAGCTGCCGAACAACGTTATAAGGGAGCATTGCGCAACTTTAAATGAGCACGTTCTCTAACGATCAGCAATGTAACAACGAAACAATGTTAACCGGGATGACTTTAAGTGAGGAGTTACTGTACTCTATTAACGCAAGTCATAGAGGACTGTGCTGCAGATCTAAAGATCCCAACAATACTGAACCACAGGGATGGGCACAGGCTCAATAAGGTTCCATATGAATAAATATTTACTGTTTCAGTTTTTAAGTTTTTAAAGAAATTTAGGAAACTACATCTAAAAACATAATTAAAAGAATGTGAAGATTGCAAAGTCATCCTCTCAAATGGTAGGGAATGCCAGAATTCAGGTTGCCTGTGCAACCTTCGTTCATCCTCCTTGTGCACGTGCTTCATGATCGTCTTTAACTACATGATCACATCCTATTTCTTCCACAGGACCTCTGCCTAACTTATTGATTTCCCCTGCCACTGCTGTCTGTAGGATTTCTGCTTCATTTGTTGCAGTTCTTGGAAGGTGTGTAATTAATGAGAAAGGATTGTCTTGTGGTTAAAGCAGCTAAATACCATCCTGGAAAATTTTATTCTATCCCTGCCTCTGCCACAGATTTCCTATGTGATGAAAGGCAGGTCATGTAAACGAAAATTTTAACAGGTGATCACTGTGTTCCTCATATTCTCAGTACCCAATGTGAGACTTCTGTGATCTGATTTGCAGAAATGCTCAATGCTCACCACTACAACTAACGTCAATGGGAGCTCTGCTCTGAACATATAAAGTACCATAAAATGCGAAGCATTCTAAAAAATCAGACCCTACGTTTTTCAAGTTGAGGACCCAAAATCAATTGACACCCGCTCTTCTAAAATCTTTGCATGCAGAAATTCTATAGACCTCAAAAGTAGTTCTGTACACAGATGGCATGTAAGATCAGGTCCATAAATAGAAGCTGACTTGTTCTTTAGTTCTGAAAAAAGGACCAGACTCTTCCAACAAGTTTTTGGTTAAAATTATTAAAATTACTGTGATAGTTATTATTACAGAAGAGCTAATTAAAAATCTAACCTCATTGCAACAAAATATCAATATGCTATAAAAAGAACAAATAGGCTTTAAAGGGTTGTAATTGTAGGTGCATTCCCCCTAAAGCCCAGTGCCTCCGGAACTTCCTGCTGTGCCAAACAGCTTTAAGCCAACCAGAAAGTGGGTCATTGATTTAAAAACACAACTGAGCCTTAAATTGGAATATGCTTTATGTTCCTAGTTAAGTTTTTAATAAAAAAAATTAAACTAACAAGCTGGCCAGACCATGAGGAAAGCATTGTTGAATCAAATGATTGCAGCACCCTTAAAATTAGGTTGAAATATTTAATGTCAACTCAGAGAGGCATGTAGTATGATAGAATGCAAAACAGATAATAAAAAGGGCAGCTTTAAATGAGTTTAGCATTGCATCCACTTAATTCTCGCCAGCTTGTTCAGATAAAAGGGTTGAGTGAAAGATGAGAGACATAGAAAGGGGAAGAAGAGGACTAGTAGCCCTAAAAAGGGAAGACCACACAGTGTCAGTAAAATTATGATTACAGTAAAGATAATTCTCTAGTAAAGATGGGTGTTACCTGGACTCAAGTGACCCTGAATCTTGTGAATTTCCCCACTGAAGCCAGATCTAAACTTCGTGGAGTGTACCCATTTCTACTTTCTAATAACTTTAGTTCTCTGATCCTTCACCCTGTTAGGTCCAGGAATCGATTAAATGAAAATTCCTAGAAGGGTCAGGCATTCCTCTAGTGGAATGAATTCTGACAGGAAGGAGCATTAAACTGATGAACCTCTCTGTGTAGTAGTCCAAAGATACCACAGGACCACTTTATATGGAAAAGAATAACAGGAGGTTCTGATAAGAAATTGCAACATAGTATCTTAATTTTAATTAGTACCTTTCAAATACAAGGTATATCAAAGCACTTTACAGTAATGGATCAGATACTGATAGTGCAGTGGTTAGGCAAATATGACAACCATTGTACACTTAATAATACCTCATACACAGTTTGAATCTGTTTCACTGACAGTTAGCTGGATCAGTAGAGTTACCTTTTACTTTTTAAAAGGTGCCACAGGAACAGCCACCAGATATGGAAAAAGGAATACGATTTAACACAATCTCAAGGTCCCCACCTTTAACAATACTCTAGCCTCAACACTGCATGAGAGCATTAATGTTAGCGTGAACCCAAATCTTGATGTGGAACTTGAACCTATGCCTTTCTTGACCCTGAAATACAAGTGCAAGGTGCAATCATGTGAGTCCCACTAAGACATACATATAAAGAAACTTTCTACAGCAGCTTATAAAAGAAATTTTTAAGGTGTCAAGCAGTTCAGAGCCAAAGAAGGAGGAGAAGGTGAATGAGGTTAGGTGGTACTGTTTCTGTTCCCTGATTGGATCACGTCAGTGACTAATCAGAACAGTGTAAACTGTGAATATTAATCAATTATACAACTTGAAATCCATGCTGTTTGGCTAATTGGTAAGTTGAGTTAGCTATATCTGTTGAACACACAATTCACAATTTGTGCAGTTTTTGTAATATTTGCAGTTTGTATTTTGAATCTGCAGATAAGACTGCAAACTGTAATTTGCAGACCAAGACAATTGTGACTAATTTCAAATAATGAATACATTTGAAAATTTCATGATCTGTTCCCAGATAGCAAGCAAACAGAAGAAAATGCAAAATCCATCAGTTAAACTATTACAATTTTTTGATCGTCAATACTATCAGTATTAGTTTTATGGACCAAAACAAGAACATTTTAGAAAAGTGACTGACGAAAGAGAGATAAGGAGGGAAGCTTTCATTGCAGAAAGGAAATCTGTGTTATCTAAACCTTATTTCTTAACTTTTTCAGGTTGGCAACCCCTTATTTGAAGTCAAGATTTTCACGAGCCCCTTACATTTTTGATAAAAGTAAGTTTTATTTTTAAATATCAACTATAAGCTTATATAATTTATTTGTGTGTGTATTTCAGGAGGTTGACAGCGAATACTTGACCTTGAAGTGTAAAGGTGTATAGCGAGTAGGGATGAGAGGTTTTCTTTGTTTTAGATTGTAATAAAAATTTCAATGCCTTGTGACCCTCCTAATTGCTTTCCATGACCCTCCTGGGTGTTGCAACTCACCAGTTGAGAAATATTGATCTAAACATTCAGGGTCAGAGTCTCAGTTGCTGTAACTTGATATAGCTCCATTGACTTCAGTTTACACAGTTGAGTCGGGAATCAGTTATAAATGACTGGCAAACAGTAATTACAGAGATGCACAGGAACATTGTCTCTGCAGTGAAATAGCTCAGGGAATACTACCATTCTCCCAAATCTGTTTCCAGAAGATAATGGCTTCTTTGTATATTTAAAGACCTGGAGTGAACCCTTCTATGTTCGTTCAGCTAGTATGTCTTTGTTTCCTTGTCTGTGAGGACATGAACCCATTTTCCTTACAGGACTTGAGAGCTAGGTGCACAGATATTTATATACAACTTCATCTCCAGAGGATAGTGTACAAGAGATATGTTACGAAAGGCTCTGAGTAGTAAATTCTCACCCATTTTGGGAATAATCTGTCACAAATGTGACCTGCAATTGATGAAGACAACATAAAAAGGACTCTAAGGCCCACTAACAAATAATGCTTGACAGGATAGTTGACAAACAGTAATAGGTGAATTGTAATATTTTTGGGGCCATTGTGCTCTGAGAATGTTCTACAAAGAAGATATCTTTTAGCCTTGGTAACAGATCCAGTACAGGAAGTCTAGAAACCACACAGACAAACTATTGAAAGTATTTGAAGAGGTGGGTGTTATTGCATTGAATTATAGAACTACCACAGTAGAAATCTGTAAAATAAATACATACAATGAATTATCAGTCATTCTTTTTTCTGCTGGAGGATGCTTTTCAGGGTTATGTCAGCTGTTAAGAATGTTTACATAAAACAGATATTTCTCCTATAACACAACTTTGATTTTTTTCATTTAATAAAAAATAGATGTCACTTGGGTTTTTATTTCTTTTCTTTTCTTTAAGCAGAAGCATAACATTATTTTATGTCCATTAAGGCTTTCTTGAAGATTAGGGCCAGATTCAAATCCTGATGAGGTCAAGGTGAGTTTTTCAATTGACTTCAGCAGGCTTTAGTTTAGGCCGCAAGAGCAACACCTAGATAGCATGGTTGATAGTTGAGAGTGCTCCTCACCCAGGTAGTAGGAATATGTATGCATATAATGGTAGCAGATAGATAGGCTATTACTGCTGCCAATCACCCTGTATACTCTGTGGCAAACTGGATCTCTGGATTATGCAGAAGCACTCTGGTGTCACAGACTGGAACTTCTGTGGCAGCTTCATTTAAACATTAAAAATACAGGGTTTTATTTAAGCAAATATGAATAATACAAAGAATACAGTGGCCCCTGTATTTATTTTTATATTAAATTCATTTATTTTATGCTGGTCTGGATGAAAAGAGGCGGGAGATAAATCCATAATCCTTCCCTGTCCCCTTTGCTCTTTGTCTCTTTTCTGCTTTCATATGGGCCATAAAATTTGTGTGCTAGGAATAGTGCAGTTAATATGTGGGAATATGAGTACTGTGGGGTATTTTCTCTTTTGTGATGCATAATACTTTTGTACGTGTTTTATATGTTGGCACCTAGAACTTGTTTGGTTTGTTATAAAAAAAATGAAAAAGTTTAATAAATAAAAATAGTTTATGCAGCCCCCACATTTTCAGTTTTCAGTATGTTGCAGATTTTTGAATTGACAACACAGAACTACTTTGTAGAAGCTGTTGGAGGAAGCTGGATAGGAGCTTGGCAGTTTGATGGGGCTCAATTAGAATATTTTTTTACTCCTAGGAAAGTGGGGCCGTAAGCTTTGGGTTGTGGGATAATCACACTACCAAGATGTATTCAGCTTGTCTGCAATCTTAGAAAGTCCATGCTGCATGATTTACATTCAGTTCATATTTGTAAAATTTCTTTTGTGCAACCATAGAACTAGAAATAAGTTTTTTAAAAATATTTTGAAATCCCCTTTCTCTAAAACTTTAAAACAAATGTCCAGGGGAAAAAATCTAGCCTGGGATTTGGTGTGGAATGTGAAATTTTTTTGGCGTGTGTGTAAATCAGAGTGAAAGTGGGTTGAAAATTGGACATAATGGGACTCTATTGTCAACTTTTTTTCTATGGAGAGTTTAACAGCTCTCCATAATATATGCCAATATTTTACTAGATTGCATAATGATACTTACTTCAGTTAAATCTCCATAAGGAAGAGTTTCCATATCTGACTTCAGACTGCACACATGGATTGCATAATTGTACCTAAAGAATGAATGTTCAGAATTGTTTAATTTCTAAAAATCTATTATTTTCTTCAGCACAAAATCTCATGCATTTTGAATTACCCTAGCATCTTTGTTGCAAATACATTGATTTGAACCATAATTCAGTGACCATGGCTATCATTCATTCATTCAGATCCAGCCCTTTCCCCCCTGTTTTCTGTGTGTACAAGTTACAGTTATATCATACTGTGACACAGTTGCCTTTGAAATTCTTATACAATATCATCATATGAGCAGATATACAGTATTGTACTCTACAACCTCCAATTGAGACCAAGAGCATCAACTCTGCAATCCCAGCCTCACATACAAATCCAAAAATGTAGGAATTTGAGATTAGATTTGAGATTATTTTGGATTTCTCAACCCTGAATCACAGTTGCTTGCTATAGGTTGAGCCTTTTGACCAACCAAATACTGAACCTGATTCTCATTTACATTAAAGAGTTTTTACACCACTTCGTCAGTGTAAAGAGGCCTTACTTTATTAGTAGTATTATAATGTATTTGAACTGTGTGGCACCCAGAGGCTCTACCCCATTGTGCTCAGCTGTGTACAAACATAATAAGGACATGGTCCCTGCCCTGAAGAGTTTACAGTCTAAAAGGGCATAAGTTTGCATTGATGGCCACATTAGGGCACCTTTACACTGCAGTGTAAAGGGGCCTTAGTGTAAATGAAAGACAGGTTCTGAATGTTTAAAACTTTGTACTGTAAAACAAGAAGGATAAAGTGCAATCTTATATACAATCTACACATGCAAAATTTCTTCTTCTTTCTGGAGCGGATGGGCTAGGTGTCTACCTACCAGAACTGGTCTCAGATATTAAAAGAAATTGTTCTTTTACTACTGTAAGATTATATTGCAAATATTAATCTTATGCTCTTCTTTTATTCCATATTTTGCAAAGAATGACTAACATTTCATTTATCAGCCCTGTTTCCGTGAGCAGTAGTCCATATCAGTTGCACCAAATGCCTTATAAAACATTATTTAGTTCCTACCAAATTTATGTAGTGGCTATATGTTCAGAATCTTCTAGTTCTCCTGGAAGAAAATACCTACTGTATTAAGGTCTTGCAGTTGTTGCATCCCAATGTTGTTTTACAGGGCCGATACCTCACCGTCTCACCTTTTTTCAGAACCCTTTATTGTAAACATGCCATGGGGAATTTGAACCAAATTTCAGCTACTAATTCATATGTTTGTGAAACGATCTCCAATTTGTATTTTGTGTTTGTATGCTGGTTTCTTAGGAAATTTGGGGAAACAAACACCAGAAACCCTGTTTTTCTTCCCTACGTAGTGCACATTTGCTGCACCCTGATGGTGCCTGAGCGGTAACATTGTGACATCAGCGGTAATCAGACATCCATCACTCACTCCCTCCAGTTCAGTTGCATACTTGAGGAGAGTCACTAGTGCCTTGGTTGTCATGGCAATTGCTGCCTGTGATAACTGATTTACCTCAGACAACCATGACATTATTACAGTGAAGGAGCCCAGGAGGAACTGGAATGAAGGCTGACTGTGCTCTTTTGGACTTGTCCTGTGGCAAGTTACACTGTTTATTTTCAAAGGGTAATTGTTACTTTTCTCAGATACAAAATTACTTTTCATGCATATTGTTTACATGCTTCTTTCAAATTGGAGGTTGAGACTTTATGAATACCTCCAGCTTTTTTAAAAACATGGGAAATTATAGGTCTGAATCCCTACTCAGTTTTCACTGTCAGACAATTTAAAAAAGTCATTTAGAAGTTGTAGTAAAACTGAAGTTTAATTACCAAAAAACATGTTCTGACTACAGTTTAATTTAATTCCTTTCAGTATATTGGTCAACATGGCATTGAGTGTTGAAATATGGAACTTCACAAAGATAAGAATGGCAACCAGATATATATTGAAGAAAGCTAATATGCAAGTGCTTTACTTAAATAGTACAGGGGGCCGAATTAAAGGTTGCATGGGCAACAATCGATCTGGCATTTCCAAACTTTCATAATCTTTTAATCCTATTTAGTCTTTAACCCTGTACTTGTTAATGATTTTATTGTTTAGTTTATTGATGACTGACCTAAACTAATGGTAAAAGAAGGTTTTTTTGTTTAATTTGTGTATATTCTTAGAATACTTATTGCCTTTTAACTACATGTAACTCTTCATAATCTAAAACCAGTATTCTTTGGAGCCATTTTCAGGAACTGGTAAATGGAGTTTAAGAAGAACCATAGAATTTGATATGCTGCTTCAAAAATTGCTGTAATATATGAATACCATAAGAAATGGCTATTAAATGTCTTTTTCTGATATTCCTATGTCTATATGTTTTGATAAAATAGCTACTAAACTATTTAAGGAAATTCACTTCTTGAATTTTTAAATACAAACCATATGTCTGGGATGTCTAACGGAAACATTTATCTGAAATTTATAGACAGGCAAATTCATTCCATTTCCCACATGGCTCAACTTCACGAATTGGCAGGTTGAAGACAATAGCAGGTATTGAGCAAAATGAACATCTGACAAGCATGGCTGCTCACCAGCATCTAGCCAGATTTGGCAGGTTAGACACTGGAACAAGTCCTTTTTTTAAAAAGAGAATCCCTGTGCTTATTTTTTATCTATTGTCCATAAAAGTATGGCTGAACAAGGTTGGAACTAGAGTTATTAGCAATACAAAGGTAGCTTTTGTTAGTACTTAGGGACGGGAACTTGCTGGTTTTATGCAATGCTGCATTGATAAGTAGCAGGAATGCAGAGGAAAGTTTATGAATATTTACAGGAGCTCTTTATTTTCTACATTTTTCCATATTTCTTTGGTTTGAAGTCTCCTAATTTAGTTAATTTGTTCCCATTTTGGATTTTAAAAGCCTCCTCTCGCATATTAAAGTGACCTGCTGTGTGATATGTGTGGCCCATGTGAATATAAAGGAGAGAGGCATGTGCATCAGGTGTGTAACAGGTTGTCCTGCCACTTTAAGGGCCAGAGGCCTGGGGCAGCCAGCCATGTTCACTATTCAAATGCAGCTGTGAAGGAAATAGATGTTCCCTATTAAAGAGCTGCAAAACAGTGGGACAGCTGAGAGAATCTGCAGGAAGGGACAGCCTACTACAGTAGTCCCAGAAGAAGGGATATTCCCGGGGGGAAGCTCTGCTAATTGTGGTTGGGTAGAAAGCCCCAGCTGGAAGTTTTGTTTTCCTTTTGTGACTTGTTTGGACAAAAAAATGGAACCAGGAGGGAAGGGCTAAAAGCTGATTTGGGCATGGCTGATGATTCCCCAGGCTGGTGAGCGAAACTGCAAGGACACAGAAGGGTTTCTGCAGCCTGCATGACCAGAAAGGGAAGGACATGTGCAGCCCATGTGGCTGTAAAAAGAGAGGGGGGTGTGCACCTTGGTAGGCATATTCAATGTGTTCTAAGTCTATGTACAAAGCACAACATATATATGGCAGTGTCACACTACATGAACTAAAATAAAACCCATTTCCCTGCAGTCTCAGTCCAAAGCCAGAAGAACATAGGGACTGCTTCCTCCCTAGGGAGTAGAAAAAGACAGGGCTGGCCTTACCATGAGGCGAACTGAGGCAGCCGCCTCAGGTGCCAGACTGTGGGGTGGTGTCACTAGGACCCTGAGTGTAGAAAATTGTGTCTGCTGCTGGTGCATATGTATTCTCTCTGCTCTAGATGCACAGAGATGGTGGAGTGCTGTGCTGGAGGAAGGAGGGCACAAGAGACATAACAGGCAGGGAGGAGAAAAGGTGAGAGGGAATAACAGAAAGCAGCAGGACTGCAGGGAGAGAGAGGGGAGAAGCCTCTTATGTACCTCTCTAGCACCCCCAGGAGCCTGGACTGAATAACACCAGCTTCTCAGGGAGCTTCCTGTTTCCTGCTGCTTCCCTGAACCCATTTGAGGAGAACAGGCAGTCAACTGAAGTAATAGGAGCCAGTTAGGCCCTTAAGACGCTGATATCTTCCCTCACTCAGGCCCTGCTACCAGCCTGCTTATTTGTCTCCTTCAATTCAGTGTTGAGAGCCACTATAGCTGGCACAGAACAGCAGTCATGAGTGAAAGAAGAAAACGCCCCTCTGGGGCAGCATTCAGAAAAAGAAAGAAAGCAAAGGAAGCTTTTCTATCTAAGCAGGAAGGAGCTCTCCTGAGATACATAGACACAAATGTTCACGGTGAGCCTTTCGGCCCCAGTGAGGATGTGAGTGGTGAGGAGATGCCTGATCTTCCAGTTAGTCAGAGTGCAGGTGACCTGGCAGCTACTGCACCATCCATATCTCCATCTCAAATGGATGTAACCATGCATATTCCTGAAGAAAAGTGTAGATCAAAGAAGAGTGTGGTGGAGGCGCAAGAAACAGCTGCTGCTGAGTTTAGTTCCTTAAGTCTAGATGATCCAGGACTGTGGACCCACTTGAGCAGTAGCCTGAGGGACTTCCTTCTACTGCATGGGCCACAGCAAGTGAAAAACTTCATGTTCCCCAAGGACAATGAAAATAGAAGTTTCCATCCAACACATTACTGGTGTGAAATCCCCAATGGTGACAAAGTGGAGAGGCCATGGCTTATGTACTCAAAAACCCAGAATGCTGCATACTGTTTTTGTTGCAAACTGTTCCAGCCACATTGGGTTCTACAGGAACAAAGGACTGTAAAATCTGGCTAGAAATCTGGCATGCCATGAGAAGGCAGCAAATCACCAGAGAGCATTCCATAGGTGGAAAAAGCTTGAGATGAGACTAAGGTTAAAGGCCACCATAGATGATCAGCATCAAGAGAAGATTGCATCAGTCTCTCTTAACTGGCAAAATGTTCTGAAAAGGCTCATTGCTTGCTACCCAAAACCCTAGCACTGCGTGGCACTTCAGATCAGCTGTATGTGCCAAACAACGGAAACTTCCTTAAAAGTTCCACTTCCTAGACCCCACAGTACAAATAAGTGATGGTCACGTTAACACCACCCTATACCGAAAACCCACTGACCACTATGCCTACCTTCATGCCTCCAGCTTCCACCCCGGATGTGGAGGCTTTCTACACAAACATCCCACACACAGATGGAATACAAGCTGTCAGGAGCAGCATCCCTGATGATGACACAGCACAACTTGTTGCTCTGTGACTTTATCCTCACGCACAATTATTTCAAATTTGGTGACAATATATACCTCCAGACCAGTGGCACCGCCATGGGCACCCGCATGGCCCCACAATATGCCAACATTTTTATGGCTGACCTTTTATGGAACAACGCTTCCTCAGCTCTCGTCCACTCACGCCCCTCCTCTACCTACGCTACATTGATGACATCTTCATCATTTGGACCCATGGGAAGGAGACTCTGGAAGAATTCCACCACGATTTCAACAGCTTCCACCCCACCATCAACCTCAGCCTGGACCAATCTACACAGGAGGTCCACTTCCTAGACCCCACAGTACAAATAAGTGACGCTATACCGACACCCACCGCTATACCGAAAACCCACCGACCGCTATGCCTACCTTCATGCCTCCAGCTTCCACCCTGGACACACCACACGATCCATCGTCTACAGCCAAGCACTGAGGTACAACCGTATCTGCCCCAACCCCTCAGACAGAGACCAACACCTAGAAGATCTTCACCAAGCATTCTCAAAACTACGATACCCACACAAGGAAATAAGGAAACAAATCAACAGAGCCAAATGTGTACCCAGAAGCCTCCTGCTACAAGACAAGCCCAAGAAAGAAACCAACAGAACTCCACTGGCCATCACCTACAGTCCTCAGCTTAAACCTCTCCAACGCATCATCAGTGATCTACAACCCATCCTGGACAATGATCCCTCACTTTCACAGACCTTGGGAGGCAGGCCAGTCCTCGCCCACAGACAACCTGCCAACCTTAAGCATATTCTCACCAGCAACCACACACCGCACCATAACAACTCTAACTCAGGAACCAATCCATGCAACAAACCTCGATGCCAACTCTGCCCACATATCTACACCAGCAACACCATCACAGGACCTAACCAGATCAGCTACAACATCACCGGTTCATTCACCTGCACGTCCACCAATGTTATATATGCCATCATGTGCCAGCAATGCCCCTCTGCTATGTACATTGGCCAAACTTTTCCTTAAAATTGTGGAGCTGATGGCCGAGTTTGATGCTGTACTCCAGGAGCATCTAAGAAGAGTCACCACCCAAGAAATGTACACACACCACTACCTTGGAAAAACAATTCAAAATGAGATCATACAGTTACTGGCAACAAAAGTCAAACAGAAGATTGTGGCAGATCTGAAGTCAGCAAGATATTACTCTGTTATTCTGGACTGCACACCTGACATCAGCTATACGGAACAAATGACTTTAATGGTGCGTTTTGTAACAACAACAGAACCTAGTGAAAATGTCCCTGCAATGGTGACTGTCAGAGAGCATTTTCTAGAATTTATTGACATTGATGATACTTCAGGGCTGGTATGACAAATGTGCTTCTTAAAAAGCTGGAAGATATGGGAATTGCGATAGCTGACATGAGAGGTCAGGGCTACGATAATGGTGCCAACATGAGAGGAAAGAACAGAGGAGTGGAGACATGGATCTGAGAGTTAAACCCTCAAACTTCTTTTGTCCCATGCAGTTCTCATTCATTGAACTTGGTGGTGAGTGATGCAGCATCAGCTTCTAGTGAGGCTGCTGAATTTTTTAATGTAATTCAAAGCATTTATGTATTTTTCTCTGCATCAACTCATCGATGGCAAATTTTGAAGCAACATCTGGGAACATCCTCTCTGACACTGAAACCACTGAGTGCCACATGATGGGAAAGTTGAGTGGAGGCGATAAAGCCTATCAAACACCAAATTGGGAAGATAGCATTATCCTCCAGAATGGCAACTAGGGCAACATCTATGACAGGAACTGTTCATGGGAGAACAGTGGCAGAGGGAAATGGAATCACCAGAAACATAAATAACTTCAAATTTCTTTGTGGCTTAGTGTTGTGGCATGACATACTGTTTGAAATAAATGTTGTAAGCAAGAGAGTCCAAGGTGTTGACCTTGATATATCTGGAGCAATGGAACAACTGGACAAAGCAAAGTCATACCTACAGTCTTACCGGTCAGATGAGGGATTTAAAACATTCTGAAGAGTGCACAGAAGTTGGCAGAGGAACTTCACACTGAAGCCTTTTTCCCACCCATTCAAGAATACAAGAGTCACCGAAGAAGAAGACATTTTGATTACGAGGCACGGGATAATCCCATATAAGACCCCAAACAACAATTCAAAGTTGAATTCTTTAACCAGGTGCTAGATTGTGCAATACAGTCAGTTGAAGAATGTTTCATGCAGCTCAAGGAACACAGCAGTATATTTGGGATGTTGTATGATATTCCAAAACTCCTCACTATACCTGAAGAAGAGCTACACCAGCAATGCAGGGCACTAGAGGCAGTGTTGACACATGATGACATGCGCGATATTGATGCGAGTGATTTAGGTGATGAACTAAAAGGCCTTTCAAGATACATTCCAGAACAGCCTTTGGAGTTGATCCTGCTGAAATGTATGTGCACAAATAAGATGACCACCCTCTTTCCAAATGCTTTTGTTGCTCTGCGCATACTTCTAACACTTCCTGTAATAGTTGCCAGTGGAGAACGCAGCTTCTCCAAGCTAATGTTAATAAAAACACATCTACGCTCCACAATGACACAGGAGAGGCTGGTCGGCCTTGCAACCATCTCAGTAGAGCATGAGCTGGCCCAGACTGTGGACCTTCAGGAAGCAGTTCAAATCTTTGCAACCAAGAAGGCACGGAAAGCACCACTTTGATTATTCAAACAGATAAAAATGCCAGTCTTTACAATGCAGACAAGAAAAGTTCCATTTGCTGTTCAGGCATTTGAAAGTTAAGTGTTACTTAAAATTTTTGAACAAGGCATTTTAAGTTGTTAGTTCTCCTCTGTTGGGGTAGGTAGCAGAGCAGTACCATGAGAGGAGTAGAACAGGAAGAAGGCAGAATTGAGACTTTTCAAAGTTTTGGCCCAAGCGAGGGGGCATGGGGCCGTCATTTGAGCTCCCTTCCTCAGGTGCCAAAATGTTGTGGGTCGGCCCTGAAAAAAGAGGTGAAAACTTGACCTTGCCCATATCACGAGCTCATAGTGTAGGACCCAGTGGGTACTGGGGAATATGCTGCACTCACAGAAGGGTGTATTCCCCTTGCACATCAGAAGTGCTAGAAGGCATTCTACTTCACTAAGGCAGAATGTTTCCTAGTGCTTCCCCTGGAATGGTGCACCTCCCACTCATGCCGGGAAGAGCTGTGCCTTTAAGGCACAAATGAGTCCTGAGGCCCAGATTTTTAAAGGTATTTAGGTATTGCTCTGCTCACCATTGTGGGGTCTAAGTTCCATTTTCAAAAGTGTCTAGGCCAGGCATGATTTCAATGGAAGTTAGGCAGTTAGGTGCTTTTGAAAATCCTACTTGGCATCTATCTGCATCTTTAGGTACCTAAATACCTTAAAAAAACTGGCCATTAGGCACTTTGGAGCCTAAGTCCAATTGACTTTGTGAATGGAATCATTTAGGGCCTTGCAAGGTAGAGTGCAGCAGTGCCAAAATATCTTTTAAAATCTGGGCCTAAGTAACTAGATGAGCTTTACACCATGTCCTGAAGATAAACAGAATAATACTGACAGACCAATTGGTTGGTATCCCCTTAAATAGTTGGGGGAGGGGGGAGCCTAGTGGACCTGCCTGTCTTCTACTGCAGGAGACACCTAACACATCAGCAGCATATATATGTACTAGGCCTTGCATGTTTGATTATAGGTAGTAAATATAATTATATGGACCCCCACTCTGCCCTTGTGGTTTCCTCTTAGTCTTAATGTTGCGTAGAGAGCAAAGACTCAACACCAATGGAGAAAGTGAATTCCATACATTTCCTAGTTGTTTATAACTAATTAAAAAAAAACCTTTTACATAGTCTCACAAAACTAAATGCAATATACACTGACTGCACTGCATCAGTTAATAATATGAGAACTTATGAACTGCTGCTTTTGATTTCTGGGGATATTTCTGTTATTTAGCTTATGGCAAATTTAACACACGTATTTTCTTCTGAGTTTTAGTCACATGCTATTGAAGCTGAAATTTGAACACATGGTACATGACAACAGGAGTAAAGTGATGATTTAATCATCATTATAATCTGTGAATACCAGTCCTGAAAAATGAAAATATCCAGCAGTCTAGGTCAGCACAAAGAAAGTAATGGCCATTTATAGCCTAACATTAATTTAAAATAACTTTTTAAATAGTCCATTTGCCTTTTGAGATATAAAAAATAATTAAAATAACTGACTAGCCTGATCCTTCAATTGGCAATATCTGAAGTCCATATATGAGAGAGACCTGGAAGTTTTAGTTCTAAAGCTAACTGAGGCTGGGAGCATCAAAGAGGTGATACTATATATCTTGTGACTGAGAATGTTGGTTGTGGAGTTAATGTCTTGGAAGATAATATTTGGCATTGATGGTTGCAGCAAAGTACAGAGTTTCATTGGGTGTGGATAGGAGCATTGGAACTCAGAGGTGCGATCTCCCGTGGTGTACTTATGTGTGGGGCCATGATTAATTATAGGTGTTCTAACGGAAATGAACCAGAATAAAGGCAATGGTGAAAGTCAAATAATACCCTCTCCTCCTCGTTAGTCATGGGATCAAGTAGAGTGAGGGAAACCGCATGTTCAGAGTCTTTGGGCCCTAGTCACAAAAGGGAACATACAATAGAAGACGTGTGTGTGTGTGTGTGTGTGTGTGTGTGTGTGTGTGTGTACAAGTATGTAAGCTCATCTGTCAAATATGGAAGTTTATCCTTAGAGTAAATAAGTATTGGTAAGATTTCAATAGTTCAATAATTACCTTTCTTCATTGTATTCTTCTCCAAATAATATATTCTGCCTAACATTTCCATGAAATATCCATGCTTGTTGTGACACATAAGCTAATGTTCCATCAATACCTACTGTCCCATCATACAAGTACATCTGAAACAAACAGATTGTACAATTAAAAAAAAAATGTATAGAGGTCTTCTAATCATCATTATAACCTGACTCAAAATACTGGACAATCAGCAAGGATGGTCATTTTGCTAATGTGTTATGAGTGTAATTCTTCACTGTATAAATAACAGGTATCTAGAACATGACTTAAGAAGGACCCGCAGTTCTTTTGGCCATTCACCCAAAAGCTCTTGTAACCATTCCTCTATGGTGCCCTTTTTACCTCCCTGGTCCTTTTCAGGAATAGCTGAGAAGTGGAGGGCTAAGTGAGTGACAAAATAACTGCGAGTGGCCATAGTTACCATTGTGTGAATTGTTCTTGAACTTTGAGGAGTTTCTCTCCTGTGTAGGGCAGGGTTAGAATAAATGAGTAGATCTGGTCAGAAATTTTCCAACAGAACCCTTTTCCTGTGGAAAATGCTAATTTGTCAAAACCAGAATATTCCACAGTAACATGATTCCAATGAAATTTTGATGGAAACCAGGCAGATTTCCAATGGAAACTTACCTGATTTCCTATCTCCCTGCCCAATTCCCAGGGTCCTCAGGATCCCAGCTGGTGGGCTGCTGGGGAATCTAGGCTCCTCAGTTAACCCTGATTCCTCAGCAGCCTGCCAGGGCTTCCTTGGCCGACTGCCAAGTGAGCAACTGTGGAGCCTGGGAGCCCAGGGAACTTATTTTGTTTCAGGCATGTTTTGGGGCATCTGAAACTAAATATTGCAGATTTCCAGATCTGTGAAAAATTTGAAGTTTTTGGATTTTCATCCCAATCCGGGATGAAAATTTTTCCAAAACCTTGTAATTCTGTATGGAACTGAAAATCCATTCTGGCCAGCTGTATTGGTGAGAGTTAGTGAGTGCTTGTCACTTTTAAAAATCAGCCCATTTATTTGGGTGCCTAACTTTAGGTTCCTATATTTGCAAATCTTAGCCATAACATGAATTTCTTATTCTCATGTTGAGACCCCCACATCAGTCTTTCATCTTTTGAGGGTGGTTATTAATTTGCTCAGTTTCTCTTTCTTGGCCCTAAAGATCAAAAGAAAACTCTGATCCCAACACACATTCCTTAATGTCACATACCTAAAGGACAAGCAGTAGTTACGTTCAGATACATAACTGAATACTTCATCCAAAAGCAGCTTAAGAGAAACTCAGCCAACATAGTTTCAGAACCTAAGAGTCAGCGCCAGCCTTTTTCAAAATAGCTAACAAAACCAATGTACTAGATAGGGCTGTCAAGCAATTTAAAAAATCAATCGCAATCAATCACATGATCAAAAAAATCAATTGCGCGATTAATCGCACAGTTAAACAATAATAGAATACCATTTATTTAAATATTTTTGGATGTATTACTAAAATAGTATTTTTCAATTCACCTAATACAAGCACTGTAGTGCAATCTCTTTAGCATTAAAGTTGAACTTACAAATGTAGAATTTTTATGTAAAAAAACCTGCATTCAAAAATAAAACAATGTAATATTTTAGAGCCTGCAAGTCCACTCAGTCCTACTTCTTGTTCAGCCAATCACTCAGACAAACAGGTTTGTTTACATTTGCGAGAGATAATGCTGCCTGTTTCTTGTTTACAATGTCACCTGAAAGTGAGAACAGGAGTTCGCATGGCACTGTTGTAGCCAGTGTCGCAAGATATTTACGTGCCAGATACGCTAAAGATTCATATGTCCCTTCATGCTTCAACCAGCATTCCATGGGACATGCATGGTGGGTCAGGTTCTGTAGTTTCTGCATCGGAGTGTTGCTCTTTTAAGACTTCTGAAAGCATGCTCCACACCTCGTCCCTCTCAGATTTTGGAAGGCACTTTAGATTCTTAAACCTTGGATCAAGTGCTGTAATTATCTTTAGAAATCTCACATTGGTACCTCCTTTGCGTTTTGTCAAATCTGCAGTGCAAGTGTTCTTCATGTGCTGGGTCATCATTTGAGACTGCTATAACATGAAATCTATGGCAGAATGCGGGTAAAACCGAGCAGGGGACATACAATTCTCCCCAAGGAGTTCAGTCACAAATTTAATTAACAGATTTTTTTTTAACGCACCTCATCAGCATGGGTGCATGTCCTCTGGAATGGTGGCAAAAGTATGAAGGGGTATATGAATGTTTAACATATCTGGCATGTAAATACCTTGCAATGCCAGCTACAAAAGTGCCATGAAAATGCCTGTTCTGACTTTCTGGTGACATTGTAAATAAGAAGAGGGCAGCATTATCTCCTGTAAATGTAAACTAACTTGTTTTTCTTAGCGATTGGCTGAACAAGAAGTAGGACTGAGTGGATTTGTAAGCTCTGAAATTTTACATTGTTTTGTTTTTGAGTGCAGTTATGTAACAAAAAAATCTACATTTGTAAGTTGTACTTTCATGACAGAGGTTGCACTACAGTACTTGTCTGAGGTGAATTACAAAATACTATTTCTTTCATTTATCATTTTTACACTGGAAATATTTGTAATAAAAAATAATATACACTTTGATTTCAGTTACAACACAGAAAACAATATATATGAAAATGTAGAAAAACATCCAAAATATTATATACATTTCAATTGGTATTCTATTGTTTAACAGTGCAATTAAAACTGCGATTAATCGTGAATAATTTTTTTGAGTTAATCACATGAGCTAACTGTGAGTAATTGACAGCCCCAGTACTAGAACAAACAGTACCAAAACATTCAATTAAATATGTATTTCTCATGCAAAAGGAAAATAAAAAATAATTATGGAAGTTATTCTACAGTGATTAGCGTACCTGTCCTAGAATAGCTGATATGACTGAGCTCTTTCCGCTTCCAACATTTCCACAAATTCCCAAGATCTTTCCCTACAAAGAGACATATTTTGCAGATAGTTGATCTATATTTGTAAAGTAAGAAATTTCTCATGTCACGTTGCCTACTGTTCTACGATCATGCCACAGATATTTCATGTCCTGTCACACCTGCCAATTCAGGAAAGCATCCTTATTCAGGAAGACCTCCTAAGCATTTAATGTTAAGCATGTAGATAAAGTGCTTTCCTGTATCAGTGCCATAATGCATATTTTACCCCCAAGAAGACAAAGTTAAAGGTGTTGTATTTGGATTGATAGAAGCCTATATAAGTGGCATTTTAAATAATGCAGTGATGTAAATTTGTTTTTACTGTGTACAGTGCTGTAGCCTTTTCATTAATGTAAGGAATTTACAAAAAACTTCTCTATTCTGGTGACTGGTAGATAAATGAAGGCTTGAATATGCAATTTATTTATAAAAATCAGTCATTGTTTGGTATTGAGATATGCACTTTATAAACCATATTCTGTGTTTGTATCTAGAACAATAGAATACTGATCCATGACTGTGACTCCTAGGCACTACTGCAGTACAAATAATAATTTATTCGTGGGCTAATGGGTGCTTTAGAAAGCCTGTGCTGGGCAAGGAAAGGTGTGTGTCTGGGGAAAGAAGGAGAATTGAAATCTTTGTTCCTTAGCTCAGTAGGGCAGTGCAAGGCAGAGATAGCAAGGGAACCAGGGCACCCAAATCCTTGCAGGCAGCTTGTTAAATATTCTTTTTAGAAAGAATATTTAAGACAAACTTACCTTCTTCACAGTAAAGCTTAAGTTGTATAAAGCAATTGCTGCACTACCCTCTTTTCCTGTTTCTCTGATTGATGTCTCAGAGTGAGGAAGGACAGGCTCTGGTTTTGGCTGGTATTTATAAGCACTCTTCCCATTCATACTGTTTTCATTATTGTTCTTTCTGCTGTGTTCATTCAGACGTTCCCAAGACAGTGTAGCATTTTCCATTACCACGGCATTTTCTGAATTTTTCAGTTGCTTTACATAAACAGGAGGAATTTCAGTTAGGAGAATTTTCTAAAATAAGAGAGATAAAATTAAGAATGCCATTTATTTATCGAAGTATGAAAAGTGAAAAAATATTATTATTTTTTTATTAATCCAGCATAGAGCTGACTGCTAATAACATGTTGATGAAATGTGGTGAAATACTGGACAAACTATTTAGTATAGAAGCAGAATCAATGCAAAAAAGCAGTGGGAAGCAGATTCAATGCAAATATTGCTTTAGAAATACTGCAAAAAATATTCTTAAGAGATTTTCACTTTTAGGGATTCAAGAATTTGGATAAACATTTGAGCTTTTGTGCGCTGATCCTCTGAACCATTTGCGGTTCACCATGAACAAATAATTTGTTTAGTTACAGTAAAAGTCCACTGACTAGTTCTAATACAAAGAGAAGCATCATGTAAATCCTTTGGCATGTGGGAGGCCCAATTGTTTTCAGAATCAGGACCTTAGAGACCTATTTGCTACATAACATTACTTGAGATTTGTTATATATATACATATAATATTTTTTTATGTTATTTCGGTATCTCCATTCAGTGAATGGGGTTAATTTCTCTTTCACTGAGGGCAGGCATTTCTATGATAGCCACATTACGTGAAACAAAGTAGAACTAATCCAATCAGTTGTCCCATAAGAAGGCACTGGGAATCAGAAAATTTCAGAGCTTGTATAAGGTAATATTTTTTAAATATATATATTATATGTAACAAATAAGGGCTGGTTTAAATCACACTGTTGAGCAATAGAATACCAATTGAAATTTGTTAAATATTTTGGATGTTTTTCTACATTTTCATATATATTGTATTCTGTGGTGTCACTGAAATCAAAGTGTATATTTTTATTACAAATATTTCCACTGTAAAAATGATAAACAAAATAAATAGTATTTTGCAATTCACCTCATACAAGTACTGTAGTGCAATCTCTTTGTCATGAAAGTGAAACTTAGAAATGTAGATTTTTTTTCATAACTGCACTCAAAAACAAAACAATGTAAAACTTCAGAGCCAATAAGTCCACTCAGTCCTACTTCTTGTTCAGCCAATCGCTAAGAAAAACAAGTTAGTTTACATTTACAGGAGATAATGCTGCCCTCTTCTTATTCACAATGTCACCAGAAAGTCAGAACCTTCTGCTGGTGGCATTTGTCTCATATAATGAAAATGAACGTGCATTGGTCCAAACTGCTTTTGATCGTTATTAAGCAGAACCCGTCATCAGCATGGACACATGTCCCATGGAATGCTGGTTGAAGCATGACGGGACATATGAATCCTTAGTGCATCTGGCACTTAAATATCTTGTGACGCCGGCTACAACAGTGCCATGAGAATGCCTAGTCTCACTTTCAGGTGACGTAAACAAAAAGCGGGCAGCATTATCTCCTGCAAATGTAAACACACGTGTTTGAGTGATTGGCTGAACAAAAAGTAGGACTGAGTAGACTTGCAGATCTAAAATTTTACATTGTTTTATTTTTGAATGCAGTTTTTTTCCCCATAATTCTATATTTTTAAGTTCAACTTTCATGATAAAGAGATTGCACTACTGTACTTGTATTATGTGAATAGAAAAATACTATTTCTTTTGGTTTTTTTACATTGCAAATACTTGTAATCAAAAATAAACAATCTGAGCACTGTACACTTTGTATTCTGTGTTGTAATTGAAATCAATATATTTGAAAATGTAGAAAACATCCAAAATATTTAAATAAATGGTATTCTATTCTTGTTTAACAGTGCGATTAATTGCGATTAATTTTTTAATCGCTCGACAGCCCATTCTTTATATATATATATATAAACATATTGGTTCACTTAACAGTTGGTTCAACAATAACTTTTAGGTTAGCTCCTATTTTTTAAAATAATTTAAGAACTCACTATTTCCAGTGCACTCTAACTGGAAACAGATTCTTTTAATCTTTCTTCTTTTCTCTTGCTTCATTATATTTTTGTTTGTACAGCACCTAGCAAAATAGTGCCCTGGTCCTGATTGAGGTCTCTTAGGTGCAGCCGCAATGCTAATAATAATAATAGAGGAAGAAGGCAGTGGTGGCTTGTTATTTGATGGATAATTATTCTGTTTTTAATTCTACTTTTGAGATACACATTTTTAGTTTTCTCTTTAGAATTAGGTATGTAGCTTAGTATAGTTTTCTTTTATTTACTAACTAAAGCCTGTTATAATGCCTGAAGTCATTGAAGTCAATGGGAGTCTTTCCATTGCTCTGAACAAGAAGTAAAATTATAATCTACATTAAGGGATTGTCTGCACTGAGAAATTAATTCCGTTAAGGGAGGATGTGAATTAAAACAGAAAAGCTATTTCTGATTAACTTCTTGTGTGGATGGTCTTATTTAAGAAGATTCTTATTCTGGTCAATTTTAACCACTTTGGAAGTGGATTAAGCTAATTTAGAATAAGGTATGTACATATAGGGAGTTAATCAGGAATAATTATTCCAGAATAACTTCCTATATAGGTAAGCCCTTGTTTGCACTTATCTAGAAAATTCCCCAAATATTTTAAAACTATGCTTTACCTTCAATCTTGTTAGGGAAACTTTAGCTTCTGCTGCTGCTTTCACTGAGAACGGCAAGATAGCAATTGAAAACTTCATTACGTTAAACATGGCAATCACACTAAATGCCTGCAAAAGAAAAAAGGAAAGGGCTTTTACTGTTTTAGTGCCGACGATTATTTTGCATTAAAATTCTAAATATATTTTTGTATTATATTTTAAAGGGTAGGAAAAATATATCTATATGCTTTTAATTTGTGTGGTTTTCATTTTCATAATTGCAACGTGAGTGGCTAAAACACAATGCAACTCCTTCCATTTTTCAAGTCATTATGAATATGCAAAATGTCATTGGTCCCAGTTTATAGCTTTCTAGAACATCACTTGGAGAATTCTTCCTTGGTCTTCTACCACTGATTTCAGTGAAATTAGGTGAGGGAGGAATTTGGTCTATTAACAATAAATCTCTGAACCCTTCCTGCAAACCAACTTTCAATCCATCTTGCTATGTTAGCAATGAAGCTCACATTTTTGTATCTTGTCTAGAAGCTTCCTGTGTGATACCTTATCAAAGACTTCACTGAAATCCAAGTAACTCACATACACTGCCCTGCCTTCCTACATATGCTTTGTCACTTCTTTAAAGAAATCAGTCAGGCTTATTCTTAGTGAACACATGTTGGCAAGTGCCTAACTCCTGTTATACACTTATAACTGAAACATTTCATTTCATCCCTAATACATGAACCCAGTATTTTCATAAGACATAAATGAGATTACTGATTTGTAATTAAGGGGCCTCTAGCTTACTATGCATTTTAAAAATTGGTATTATGTCCACTGTCTTTGTGCATTTTCTGTTTATGCAGTTACGTGCAAAATAAAAAGATGCTAATGTTTTTGCTTGTTCCTTGCTTAATTCCAAGAGTTGCCTAGGGAGCTGGGCAAGCCCAGGAAGCAATTGCCTGGGGAGTCAGAGAACTGGGAGAGTCTGTACTGGCAGGAAACTAGGCAGGCAGACTTTGACAGAATCAACATGTTCCTACATAATGTTTCAGTTCTCTTGAATCAGCATTTTCTAATAGAATATTGTTCTGTTGGAAAATTTTCAACCAATTCTAGTGGGCAGTGCAAGAAACTAGTCACAGTTGCAGCCCCTCCACAAGCTTTATAGCACCCCCAGGCTTCCCAGAGAAGCTGATACAGATGCTCTCTCACATGGTGATATGGTTCACAAGACTCATCTCAGGAGATTTCAACATCCACAAGGGCAAGGACTCTGATATAATAGCTCACAACCTCCTATCCAAACTCTTCATCGTTGTTTTCTCATAGGGAATCTTTGGACTCCCACACATAAAGCATAAAATATGAAAGTACTATACACAAATATACAAGAAACATAACTGGAATAAACAACTGTTACAAAATGCATCAGCAGATTTGTTTAGCAAAATGGGTTGTGAAATACATCCCCTTTATGCAATACTCTGCACCAGCTCCACAGTTTAAGGTTTCTAACCTGAAATTCAAAGCTTTCCATGGAACTGGCCCTGTCTACTTGAGAGATCACTTCCATGGCCATGACTTCCCATGACAACTGTGTCTCACTGGAGCAATGAAACGATCAAACAACATGGGAGGCCAAACTTTACAGGAGCTAGACCAAGACAATGGAACTCGCTACCAGAAGTCAGAATGACAACTAATCTCACCATGTTTACAATGAAATCCAGTGTTCATCCCTTCTGCTTAGCTTTACCCGCGTTTGCTCAGTAAACACATAAACCCTATCAACTATTCAAGTTATATCTCCTACAGGCTGGGGAGAAAGAGACCACACTATTATTTCTATTTTCCAATAGAGGAGGTGTTCGGATACTGGTATGCTGGGGGACATATAAGCATATAGATTCATTGGATGAAATCCTGGCTCCACTGAAGTGAATGGCAAAACTCTGATAGTATATCAGAAGCTATATTCTCTTTTATCAGCATTACATGGAATCTTTCCCCCTGCTTTTTGTTGTTTCTTTGACTTTCCTTTTGTACATCCTCACTCATTTTGTAGTCAAGTGTTTTTGCTAATAAACCCCCTACATGTCAGATTGTTTATTTTTTTAAACAAAATTTCCTCCTTTGCTTGTATGTTTACTCTTCCTGCCCTCCGTCTTTTCCCTGGCTACTGCTTTCTAAAGGGGAATGCATCTTGCTGTTCACCAGACTGAATTTTGCATTAATCTGCATTGAGTTCTGTGTGGAAGGAGTGGGTAGTGAATGATCCCAAATGTCTAGTTAGTTTCTTACTATTTAAGAAAATACTTTAAAGCATTTAAAAGACCATATATCTTCTTTTAGAAGCTTCCCTAATTAATAACCAATTTAATTTATTAACTTTATCTTTACCATGCAGTGTTTAATAGAAGCTACCCTTGTTTACTAGCCAAATACAGGGACAGCGAGTTGTATTGGTCCATGGTGCCCGTGCTCCAGGAATATTCAGGGCCTGGGGGCCCGGCTCCACCAATGTTTGGGACCAGGTCTCTCCCCGGCCCTGCTTGCCGTCCCCACGCACCTGCCCTGGAGCGTCTCCTGGCCCCGCCTGCTACCCCCAGGCGATTTAAAAGGGCCTGCAGGCTCCCAGCTGCTGCCACCACCACTGTCAGCGCAGTGGGGCTAAGGCAGCTTCCTGCCTGGCCTCGCTCCCTGCCACTCCCAGAAGCGGCCAGCACGTTCCTGCGGCCCCACGCTGCCCCCACCCCGAGCGCGGACTCCGCAGCTCCCATTGGCCAGGAACTGCAGCCAACAGGAGCTGCGAGGGTGGTGCTTGCGGGCAGTGGTGTGCGGAGACACCCTGGCTCCCCTGCCTAGGAGCCGCTGCCAGAGGGGTGTGCGGGTCACTTTCAGGAGCCACCCAAGGTAAACCCCAACTCCTCACCCTCTCCCACACCCCAACCCCCCCTGCCCCAGCCCAGAGCCCGCACCCCGCCCACCCCCAAACTTCCTCCCTGAGCCTTAGGCAGGTGTGTGTGCGGGGGGTAGGGGGTGGGGAGGGGGCAGAATTTGGACCCATTCTGGGCACCACCAAAAATTACACAAACCTGGCCATATATATCTGTACAGGAAAGCTATGTTAATTTTGGAGCTGCCATTCATTAAAAATCCTAGGGGAAAGTAAGTAAATTTAAGAGGATCCAGATCTACTCTACAAAGATATACAGTACTATAAGGGAACAAGGACTTTGGGGGGAAAAATATATAAAAAAAGGTCCTACAACTGATGCAGTTAGTTCTTGCTTTAAAAGGGTGTGTAAAACAAATGTCATGACAGTAGCCAGTGTCGATACAATAGGTGTCAGAGCAGAGTTTACACTTTGTACATATCCTGCTTTTTCCAGTATTTTCCTTTCCACATTTCTTATACCTGTGAAATATAAGAAATTTAAAATATTGTAATATAAAAAAAAAGTAAAGCAGAGCTAACATTTTCAAGAGAAGACCATTCTAAACAGCAAAGGCCTTCCTTATACTAAGCCTGGATTTGGGAGACATTGATATCAATTGAATTGCATGCACCAAAGGTAAATTTATGGCCCTACATTTGATAGCATTAAGGTGGTAACACAAAAGCTATTTAAACATTGTTCCCTTTAAACAAACAAACAAAAATCTTATGATTAAGCAAAAGCCTAAATGACTACCTTACATATATACTTTTAGATTTGGAAGAAATTGATTTTGATTTTTTTTAATAACTTCAATAGATAATACCAGTTGTTTTTTTTTTAAAATCTATTGATTTAAATTTTCACAGTTGTGTAAAATTATGTCTTTAAGCATTCTTTTATTTGTAATCAAGTTTAAATTTTCACTGGTGCAGAAAACTGGAAGGGATGTCAAACAATAATTAATGACAGATGTTGAGCTTCAAAAAGTTAAAGCTTTAAATTTAAATTTAATTAAATTTCAGTTACTATTGATGGAAATATTTTTTGTTGGTTTGTGGGTATATGGTAAAAGTAACATTTCCCGATAAAAGACTATATATTTTTGCCCTTTAAAAGCATTAAATGATGGATAATCAGTAAACAGACTCAAATGTTTGCACTTAGGTTCAGTTAAACATTGATTTTAGAGCGCTCTCTTTTCATTACCATGTTTACCTTCCTAAATCTGTATTTTTGTATAAATATTTTATTTCCATATTTACTCCAAAATCTGGAGGAAGTCTTTACAAGGGCTACATTTAAGATAGCATGGGTTGTGATGAACAAGACGATGGGCTTGCTTTGTACAGGTTCAGAACCCCAGTTTTGCTTTGAGTTTTGGGTTTGTGTGAAAATGCAAACTCAAAGCGGAAAAGGGAAGGGAAAACACAAAAAATGTCTCTCGGTGAGTTGCACTAAAATTGATCAAAGCACCTCCACTTCAGTAACCCTTTCACCCCAGTAAGCCTGGCCCTCTCTTCAGTGGCCCGGAATCCGTCCACTCCCTTCCAAAGGTATCCCGTCACTTACCTTTTGCAGCCTTGAGGGAGAGCCACCTCACCTACTCCCTCTTATGTGAAGCCTTTAGGGGGCTGCTTTTCTCCCCACCAGAGTAAGGATCTTCATGGACAGTGGGAAGACTGTTTCCTTTGTCCCCTTCTCCATAGCTCACTTGGTCCCAAAGTTCTATTTTTGTGTCCCATTTTATCTCTATGTATCACCCATTCAAAGGTTAGGAGCCCTCTTATAAGAGCAGCACCTCAGTTTACTGCTGCCCTTCTAAGATTATTTCTGGAGGACTGACTCACTTAATGTTCCTCTCTTGACCACCCATAGGAGTGTAACTCCTTAGTGGTATACCCTGCAGCTGTCCCATCTGGTCTAGGATTTCCCCCTGTTCAGTCTATCCTGGCTGCTTCTGACCATTTCCCCCCATAGGCTTCCATTTGGTCTCACCCATATGTGGAGACTCATCACATATCTTTCCCCCATCCTCCTTTGACCATATGCACAGCTCTTCTGGCCTCCAGTGCTCTGATTTCCCTGTCCGATTCCCTGGCCAGGATCATGGAAATTCAGGCTTTAGGCTCTAAGGTAAGGGATTTGTGAGGTGGGGCTGCCTGGAGAAAGGGAAATATTGCAATACAGGATGCAACATTCCAGGTGCATTACCACCATAGCAGGCAAAGACGAACTATCTCCTGTCGAGAGATGCCACCCCATATGCACTCTTTAATTGTTACCCTTTCTATTGCCAAAACACAATGTTTCTTATTTGCTGTCCTTTATCCCTATAGCTCTCCCGATATTCCTGCTTTCCAGCTTTTGGTCTCCCATTGAATAGTTTTGGGTCATTTTTACCTAAATATATTAGCTGAATTTCTTCTTCTTATTTTCTGCCATATTGCTACCTCTGTATTATTACTGTGTTCTGACCACCTCCTGATTTAGTGTCAGCCAGTTTGATCAATGTGTTATTTACCTCCACTTCCACATCATGAATGAAGAGATTAAATAAGACAAATCTTAAAATCTCCCCCCACCCCCAATTTAATGCTGTTTTATCATTCCACTTTGTTTATGGCACTTCAGTTTCCAATCTAGGTAAGTGTTCGCATCCAGGCCAGTACAAATTAATCTCGTGATCAACATTTCATGAGTCATCCTATTAAATCCTATATTGCATTTGCTACCTTCCTTTATTAGGGGCCCAATCCTGAGAGGTACTAACTGCTCTTCAGCTCCCACTTATGATGGGAGTTGAGGGCACACAGCAACCTTTTGGGATTGAGCCCTTACTTTGTAACAGCCAAAAGCAGTAATCAGATTTGTTTGGCAAGATTTGCTGCTTGTTGTAGACAAATTGGAGTGAGTTCAGAGAAGAGCAAAAATTTTATTAGGAAGCTAGAGGGAATAATTTATGAGAAAAGAGAGCCAAATATGCATGGCTTGACTAAGCAATAAAGGTGATATAAGATTTTACAAGTATTTGAAGAGTATAAACACCAAGGAGAGAATGAGTGGAATTATTGAGGGTGCTACAGCGGGTATAAGTAGGAGTAATGGGATAAAAGAAAAATGTAGGCTCAAAATCAGGGTTGGGAATCTTGTTAACCCCATTGCTTGGAATTGTTGAAATTAGACTGGATCAGGAAGTAGACTAGGTAATATACTGTAGGGAGCTGCACTGGCAGGGTCATGGAGTAAATGGCATGATACTTCAGGGGTAACATTTTCAAAAGTTCCTCACTGACTTAGGAGCCTATGTTCTGCTGATTTTCAGTGGAGAAAACAGATCAGGGGTTCATGAACATCCTTCTTAGAGACAATAAGTGGTTTTAAAACACAGAGCACATTAAGTTTCTATAAGTCACTGATATTGGACAGAAAGGCACAGTTACCATTTTATATACTACTTTAAAATAGCCGCTTTCTATACCTTTGATTGCCTTTCCAAAAGATTTTTCCCAAGCATACATTTTAATCAATTTAATGCATGTTAAAATCTCATTCATTGTTTGCACACGCTTATCAGTCACTGAAATAGCAGCTCGTCGGAATACGGATGTGAGCTTAGCCATGAGCATCTGCAATCAAGATGTAAAAATGCTATTAAAACATATCCTTAAAATGGAGACGTCTAACAAAAAATGTGAATTTAAGCAAACATGTTTGAGTGTGTGTCTGTGTGGATGGTAAATGCCTACAACGGCAATATTGCAGGAGCCAATTGCCACATCCTTTTAAAATGACAGCATTATATTGCTACCTCACTAGCTAGTCTTTATACATTTGAATGTTTTTCCTCCATATGCTTCCAAACTCTTTTTTGAATATTCATGTTTCCAGTTTCTGTTGATACTCATCATAGTATTCCAATGAACACATTAAAGGCCTCATTCAGGACTCCATTTTTGCATCCAATATATATTGTATAGATTTCTTGTTCCTTTTCTAATTTGACTCTTCTTCTAAGATGTGTGTCACCTAGACTAGAGCTTGCTTCCATGTTCCATGTCAGAGGCCATTAACATATCATGTAAAAAACAGGAACAGATCTGTATGTTCCTATACACCTTACTATTTAGACATGACGAGGGAACAACAGGAAACAGCTGTGATTTCCTATTCACCTTAATATGTATATATTTTTACCCTTACAGATGCTAATATCAAGTTAGAAAAAGAACAAGAAAGCTATACAATATATATTACTGGATGCAAAAAAGGAGGCCTGAATGAGTCCTTTATTGTGTTCAGTGGAATACTGTAATGAACAGCAGTAGATGCTGGAAACATGAATATTCAAAAAAGTTTGGAAGTATATGGAGGAAAAACATTCTAACGTATAAAGACTAGCTTGTGAGGTAGAAGTATAATGCTGTACTTTAAAGGATGTGGCAACTGGCTCCTGCAATATTGCCAGTTGTAGCCATTGACCATCCACACAACCACACACTCAAAAAAAAACAACCTGCTGCCACTGTATTGAAAACACTTTGAGGCAATGGTTTGTGGTTCTGTGTGTTTAGCTCCTATAGGTGCGACAGCATTGTACAGTAGGAGATTATCAAATGTACTTTAGAAACTGTTAAGATGTGCCTGAAAAAGTTTAATCAATTGAAAACACATTTCATTAACTAAACAGCTCTATGAATCCCTTTTAAATAGAAATAAAAGACATATAGCTTAATTTAAAAGTAACAACGGATTATTCCACTCTTACTGCTTGAAAGGAAAGCTCCTTTAACTATTCTGAATGTAGTTTATTCTTTATATGAAAAATTTAAGCACCAGTGAATACTCAATTAATACATTAATTAACACACTCGAACTATCTTAAGGCCATATTTTCATAATAGTCTCTACGCTTGCACGAGTTATTGATTGTACAACAGGTACAAAATTGCAGTTACATATGTTAGAATTATCATCTGTAACTATCGTACCTGATTGTTTTTGAAAATTTGGCCCTTGTTTTGTCTTTAAATCACATTCATTTTAGTTTTTCTAAAACGGCTTAAATGGCAACACCAAAGTGAAAAGATACTTGCAAGTAGGTATTGCAGTGCTGTGTATCAGAATGAGATCAGAGGCATAGGTAATAGAAATTCAGATATTGGGACAAATTCTCCTTTTAGTTATTCCAGAGCAACTGTGAGAATAGAGTTACTTTGCATTTACTGAGAGAAGAACATGGTCCTTTATTGAGTTCTTTAATAAAATATGATTTAAGGTAAGGATTTTCAAAGGAGCCTAAGGAGTTAAGTACCCAACTCCACATTAAATTTTAGTGCCTTATACTCTTAGGGTCCATTGAAAATCTCAGCCTTACATTTAATATTGATCGATGTACATATAAAATGATTAGGAAAATTAGTCACTTTACCTGTAGAGGTATAAATATAATATAAACAAATGTTCCTGTGAGTGCAGTGGGACCAAGAATAAGACAAGAATATATGGTACAAACGATCATTAGTGCAGGCACAGTAATTGGCAGAGGACAAAATAAGGCAGCTTCAAACATTCGATAGCCATCATTAGATAATACATTAATGACCTGCAAACACATAAAAAGAGAGCGATGAATAGTTCTCCCTTTTATCAATATTTTTGTGACCAAGAGTTTTTAAACCAATCATGTTTTTATAATCCCAGGAGTAAGACTTTCAGGATCCATTATCCATATACTGTTTATTAGTGCATCAAGACTTATGTGACTATACCATTTAAATTGACTTATTTTAGTATTTCACAAAAACAGCTCAGACATTAAAGGCCACCTAGAGGTTAAGAAGTAGAATATGATTATGAAAACTTACCTCACCAACAGAGATGTGTGTCAAAGACTTAAATGCTAATAGATATTCAAAAGCTACTGTAGATACAGCAACTTTTAATCGTATAGCTGTACGGTAGTTGATGGCCCACGCCAATGCCCAAAATGTTACTTTGGAAAGTTCAGCAAGAAAAAGTGCTATGCAGAGTCCAATTCCCTGAATGCTGTCTTTGGAGACGCTTTCACTGTGCTGTAGAATTTTATGAATGATCACAGTCTGCAAAGAAATTTCAGAATTATTTTTTTAAATTGCATCATGAAAATGTTCACATCTGTTAACCTTTGGGAAGTTCAACACAGCAAAGTCAGGAACTGTGCTGCTTCCACAGATACCTCTACAATGCACACTCCTTTCAGTAGCATGTAGAGTTCATAACCTACATGCCCCCCTAGCAGTGGTATACATAGCAGTGTAGATGGTGAGGCACTGCTTAGGTGAGTAGAGTGACAAAACGGCTGAACCATGCAGGTATGTGCCCTACATTACTCTGCAGTACCTCTCCATCTATGCAGCTATTTTAGTAGTGTAATGTTATGCTACCTCCTCATTGCTGGAGTCTTTCACCACTGCAGGGAAAGGCTCCAGCAGCAGGGAGCCTGAGGGGAAAGGCTCTGGCAGGTCCTCCCACCCTCAAGAGCCTTTCCCCACTGTCTACCCTCCCTCCCCTCAGAGCCCTTTCCCACTGTCTACCCTCCCTCCCCTCAGAGCCTTTCACTGACATGTGTACACATTGCAGTGTGGACTCAGACAGCTTTTCACTGCAGGGTGTAGCTACATGTACCCTACACACCTCTGCAAGTGCTGCGCAGTGTAGGCATACCCAGCATGGTACCATATGGGATTTATACATATAAATAATAGAGGTTTTGGGAAGGAAAGTACATTTTATATTCATGAGGTACTAAAGGATAGGCACTCAGATACTATGGTGATGAGTGCAGGATGATGCCTGGCTAGATTTTAATAGATGGTTACCAGTTACCTATCTGTCTGTCACATTTGAGAACCACGTGGTTTCACTACGGGAAGATTCTGAAATTAGTTACTTGTATTATTGGCCCAATGAAAATATTTATCCACTCTTGATATCCTGATATAAACCACTGAAATCAGCTCAGGTAGCTAGTTACCAAAAGTTGCTGCTACTCTGTGAGGGAGGTGTGAACAAATACATTAATTGATAAAACTGCAATAATGGGGATTTCAACTAAGCGTGCTTAAACTGGTCAATTGTCACATCAGAACAAGGTTTAACAATTGCTTTTTGGAACAAATAGTTCCAAAGGGAGAGATTATTCTGGACTTGTTTCTTATTACCACACAGAATAGGTTGGTTCAAGGACAATAATAGAGCCACAAAGTAATATTGACTGCAATATAATTAAGTTCAACATTCTTGGAGGAGGAATCACACCAAAAGCTAGTATGCTGAGACTAAAATTTAGAAAGTGGGATTTTTTAAATATAAGAGGATGATTGACAGAACTGAAGGGCAACAAATTTAAAAGACAAATTGCTAAAAGAAAAGACTAACACAAAATTTAATGAACCATTGGAACTCATTCCCATGAGATATCATTGAGATCAGGAGCTTATTAGGATTCAATAAAAGGATTAGACATTTCTATGGCTAATGAGAATATCCACAGTTACATGGGACAGGAATAAAAAATGAACGCTACAGTAGTACATGTAATAAAAAGAAACCTCTGACAAGAATCAGGGCCTTTAGCAGAGCCAGTCTAGCAGCAGGGCCTGCAGCAGACATTCTCCGGACAACCTAATGAGCACAGCTGGCCTGTGGCTGCTTGATTGGCTACACAGCCTATTTGACTGGAAGAGCCATCAGACTGGCTCTTAAGCCCAGCCGCAACAGCAGTTCAGGGGCTGCTCAAAGCATTTGCCCATAGAAGCAATAGCTCCTGAGTTTCTTGTTAGCTTGTTTCTAGGCCTGCTTCTGCCTTGGACCCAGCTTCTGTCTTGCCTCAATCCAGGTAACCTAGTTCTTACAGGGAGGGTCCCCAGCCTGAACCCGAATGTCAACAGTGCAATCTTATAGCACCACAGCCTGAGCGCAATGGGCCAGCCACAGATGTTTGATTGCAGTGCAGACATACCCTAAGGCTCTCAGTTCCTCTCTTCCCACAAACAGTTTAAAAAAATCACTGGAAATCACTAATGAGGTAGAATAATCTTATTTGTCAACTTGTTTCTGAAATCCTTCTGACTTATCTGGGTTTCCTCCTTACCTTCTTCTCAAGTTCTTCTCAGACAGATACTATCTCTCTCAAGCCCACAGAAATATCTTTGAAAATCATCAAAGAATGGTGAAGCAAAGTTTCCCCCCCAAAATCTGCCATTTCTACTTTAAGAAGCTGTAAAATGTAAGCAATAAATAGGGATAGGTGAATGACAAGCATTGCGGATCTATTAAAGTTTGAAGATGGCCCTGTTGTCTACCCCTTTCTTGTATAGACTCTGCCCCATCCCTGCAGCAAGCTATGGCTCCTCTACTTGATGCCATTGTCTTTAGAGGCATTTGCTGCCTTGATTTTCTGTAGCAGGAACCATTTTGCATGTCTCTTCCTTTTTAACAGTTATTAAAACCCCCATTCCTTTGTATCCCCTTATTACGGAGATTCTCAACAAACAATCTTTTGCTTTGTGATCTTTAGGTAGATGATACAACTAAGATTTTTGAGATGGTCACAAGTTAATGTGATATTATTATGGGGCATTTTTACAGTGCAAGTTTTTGTTGTTGGTTTTTTTTAGTACTCATGTACATCTTCTAGATAAAGCATATTTGCCAAGCAAGCTCGTGGGCTTGCCTACTTATAGAGGCAAGTACTTTAAATGTAATTGGTACTGTACAAATGTTTAACTTCTGACTTCACAACAGAAATGGCACTAGTAAACAGAATAATAATGCAGGATACTCTTAAAATCTGCAAATGTAATACATACTGCATGTAGTAAACATACGGTGATACCATGACTAGGTCCTCAGACTACAGTGATGGGTAGAAGGACTCAGAACATGTTTCTGACTAATGGAAGATTGCTGTTAGGGTCTCTGTGAAGAATTCAATACTTTAATAATAAAAATTACTTTAGATTTCTATTGATTTGTCATATATAGAACATGGGGATTCTACATGTATGAACAGCTAGCAGGCCTTGAACTCTTATAAGTTGAAGCTCATGTTATATGTCACCAGAAATCTTTTTTAGATTTGCAATAAAATATCTGATTTGACCCAGACCTTCCATGACACCATACTTTAGATGAGACAGCTTTATAAAAAACAAAGATTAAAGTAGAGTCATTTGGCCATGACATATCCATGGAATCCTCTCATTACAGGTGATTGGTGAGATTAATGTCTTTTAATGCCCGTTAGTTCTTTAAAATTCTATCAATAACTGAGCAACAAAAAATGGTCTCCATTTCCCATACTTAGTTTATCAGAGAGAGATTAATTGCAGTACACTAAAATTGTTCATCAGTATGGAACTACTTACTGGTCCTAAAGCAGCCAAGATAATACAAATGAAGTTTGCTATCACATCCACCAAAATTCTTGTTCTCTGAAACTTAAGAACTACTCTGACCAACGAAGCTTTTTCAGGCCCAACTCTTGCAAGCTCTGCTTCCCAAAGGAGTCGAAATCTGGAGGAAAAAAATATCCCCACATATTAAAGAGTAGAAGGTTAAATAGAATAGATAAATAGATAAATAGAATGGTAAAGCATTTTTTCTAATCACAACAGTTAATAAGAAACATATATGAAACTGCTACAATGATAAAATTAAAATTCAGTTCCTCATCCTGTCAATCAATAGTTATAGAAATCTAAAAATTATACAAAGAACATTTTTATAGATCAACAATTCATGAAGGGAATTCATTATTCAATGTGATTCCTCTAAGGAAATTATCACATTGAAAACATTAAAATTTGTAATCTGAGGACAGATATTCTTAACTGTTCAGCTAAGTGTATGTATTCCAAAATGGACTGGGTTGAAATAGTTTTCAAAATCTCAGGAATTAATTGGTTGCTGATGGTACCTGGGGCTGAACTAATGAATACTACAACCACTAAATCAAAGTTACATAGGGTCCTTAATATTCTTTTCCCAATCCATTATGTGCAAAATTTACTAGTCCTTTCAAAGAGCTTTGCAATACATTTAGGCTCAATACTGTATGATGCTGACATTCTGGTCTTGATCCAGTAACACACTTAAACATGTGTTTGAAGTTAATGTACTTATGTGCATTGCTAGATTTGGGCCAGAATGTTCAGTACCTGTCAGGATTGAGCCCTTCAGGTCTGTTTCAAATCCCATTAATGGAAAGACTCCCATGGACTTCAGTGGGCTTTGGACCAGGACCTGTAGTGCCATAGCTGAAGAAGCCTTGTCTGCCATACAGAAGGCTAAAATTTTGGAGGGAGTTCTTGATTTCAACACACCTGGGTCTTCCTTGTGAGGAGTTGCCCCCTACCTCAGCTTCTTGCAATGTGGAATCCTTGTATAAGATATGGGAAGAAAGAATAAATGGAAAAGCAATAAAGGAAAGAGAAGACTCAAGAAGTTTTGTTTCTTTCTCCCTTCTTTTGTATCTTTTTTCAAAAAACAATCCCAACAACTTTTCTTCTTTTCCTTTCTCTTCCTCCTCTTTTTTATTGTTTGTTTTTTTCTTAAGGGTCCTGTACTGAGTCAAACAGTAGGAAACATGCAAAACATTTTGCAGCTAAAAACTGCTATTATATGTTATATCTAGTGCCCCCCCCAGCAGTCTCAAATCATGGCTCTCAATAAAGAAAACCACATAAGGAGGAATCTTACAATAATTATATTGAAAAATTGAAATAGTCCTACCTTTTTGCATTTGGCTCTGAACTATCATGATATGATAATGGAGGTAAGGTGTCCGCGTTAATATTGTGTCTGTATCCTTTGATCATTAAAGATGAAAGCCAAGAATATGTAGCAAATGAGAACAGTCCTGCATTATCCATTGGGTTAACAGCAGATCTAGGGGGAAAATAGAAGCTACTAATACAGTATTCAAGTTAATTTCACGGTTGTCTCACTGACCTTACAAATGTTAACTGTAGAAAATTATGTTTTCTGAGCCATATAAAGACCTTTCGATACTGTTAGGCAGAGACCATCATGCATCCCTTAGTGGAGTGATAGATAGTATGAATACACCACTTATTAATTAATGATAAGATAAGGTCACACTGATGGGGTGAGAATCTAGTCTGTAGCTTCCAAAGCACGCTGTGTGCTCAGCTTCTGAACTAAAAACCAGCTTCATTATTTGAAATCAACTGGCATTTGCTGCATTTAATCAGTATCCTCCTCAGATAATGCTACAGGACATACACAGAGCATCAGAGTAGTCACTCATGCTAGCTTTCAACAATGCTGAAATGTCAGATTCTGTCAGTTTAGCTCAGCTCAGATTATGCCTAAAAATTTTCTTGGCATTGTATTAACTCAATTAACCAATTAAATATAAGTGAGACACCGTTAGTAGGTTCATTAAAACAGATAATGCAATTTTAGCCACTAAAATACATTTGAAGTAAATGCTAGCTTAATAGTTGGGGAGGTGGGGGTAATCAAGACTTCCTGAAAAATAAATTTTAATCTTCATTAGCCATCAAAAAATGATTTTCTTTCTATATATTATATTTCAATTATAAATAAATGTGACTTGCTTTGCTTTGAGGCGGACAGGAATCATTGTTTTTAAACTAGGTTCATATTTGTGGTGAAAGGTCATTTCATCATCTCGTATATCTAGATGAGGTAGCAGATACGGTGCTGAAGTAACCATTGCGCTGGTTTGCAGGTACCAAGGTTCCTTGTGCTCAGTCAGATTTCTCTTTGAAGTAAAATTTAAAAAATAGAGCATATTAACATTAATTACTTTTATTTAAGTAACATTTTAAAATATGTGGTAAAGCCCATAACCATTTTCAAACCACAACAATATCTTATCATTGGCGAAAGGCTGGAAAGGATCTCCATAGTTATCTATTTCATTCCCCTGCACAATGTAGAAATACAGTACACATATACTTTCTCCCCATTTATAATGCTCCCATCACCACGGTAACTCAGTAACCAAAACTATAAAAACCTACAAGCTGTCCAAAGCCTTTTGCCTTTGCCTTCTGACGTACAGAGAAACCCCATTAAATCACAATACACTGAACACATGCAGCTCAGCATCTCTCAAAATCAGGTCATTTATTTTTGGTACCTAATATGGATTCATAGATTCATAGATTCATAGATTCTAGGACTGGAAGGGACCTCGAGAGGTCATCGAGTCCAGTCCCCTGCCCGCATGGCAGGACCAAAAACTGTCTAGACCATCCCTGATAGACATTTATCTAACCTACTCTTAAATATCTCCAGAGATGGAGATTCCACAACCTCCCTAGGCAATTTATTCCAGTGTTTAACCACCCTGACAGTTAGGAACTTTTTCCTAATGTCCAACCTAGACCTCCCTTGCTGCAGTTTAAGCCCATTGCTTCTTGTTCTATCCTCAGAGGCTAAGGTGAACAAGTTTTCTCCCTCCTCCTTATGACACCCTTTTAGATACCTGAAAACTGCTATCATGTCCCCTCTCAGTCTTCTCTTTTCCAAACTAAACAAACCCAGTTCTTTCAGCCTTCCTTCATAGGTCATGTTCTCAAGACCTTTAACCATTCTTGTTGCTCTTCTCTGGACCCTTTCCAATTTCTCCACATCTTTCTTGAAATGCGGTGCCCAGAACTGGACACAATACTCCAGCTGAGGCCTAACCAGAGCAGAGTAGAGCGGAAGAATGACTTCTCGTGTCTTGCTCACAACACACCTGTTAATACATCCCAGAATCACGTTTGCTTTTTTTGCAACAGCATCACACTGTTGACTCATATTTAGCTTGTGGTCCACTATAACCCCTAGATCCCTTTCTGCCGTACTCCTTCCTAGACAGTCTCTTCCCATTCTGTATGTGTGAAACTGATTTTTTCTTCCTAAGTGGAGCACTTTGCATTTGTCTTTGTTAAACTTCATCCTGTTTAACTCAGACCATTTCTCCAATTTGTCCAGATCATTTTGAATTATGACCCTGTCCTCCAAAGCAGTTGCAATCCCTCCCAGTTTGGTATCATCCGCAAACTTAATAAGCGTACTTTCTATGCCAATATCTAAGTCACTAATGAAAATATTGAACAGAGCCGGTCCCAAAACAGACCCCTGCGGAACCCCACTCGTTATGCCTTTCCAGCAGGATTGGGAACCATTAATAACAACTCTCTGAGTACGGTTATCCAGCCAGTTATGCACCCACCTTAAAGTGGCCCCATCTAAATTGTATTTGCCTAGTTTGTCGATAAGAATATCATGCGAGACCGTATCAAATGCCTTACTAAAGTCTAGGTATACCACATCCACAGCTTCTCCCTTATCCACAAGACTCGTTATCCTATCGAAGAAAGTTATCAGATTGGTTTGACATGATTTGTTCTTTACAAATCCATGCTGGCTGTTTCCTATCACCTTACCACCTTACTGGATATACCAGTAGGTCCTCAATTTTAGGTACCTATACTTGAAAATGTCGGCGTACAAGTTTAATCAAGTTTATGGTTAACATCTCTAACGCTGTTGCCTCAGTGACCTCCCTTGGCAATTTAGGGTCTTATCCAAACCCCACTGAAGTCAAAAGGAGGTTTTTTTCTACATTGAGGATGCTAGGATTGAGCCCTTAGTCTGTCTTTGTATGTTATAATGCCTAATCCTTTTATCATTTTTGTAGCCTTTCTATGGAGTTTCTCTTCAGTCTTTTTCTAGTGAAGAGTTTCAAACTGTAAACAGTCTGAGTCTGAATGTACTAAAGCTATATTAAGAGATGAAGTGTGTATATACCCCAGAATAGCTTTGCTTTTTTCTCCTCAGTGTAAATTCATGTTGGATTTTTGTGCCTATACCTGTCTCTGTATTTAAGATGTCTTAACCATCAATCTCCATTGTGTACTTCTGAATGCTATTATTTTCTTTCCTCCACCGCATGCTCACATAATGCATTTTTCAAAGTAAACTCATTCCCACTTATTTCTGTCCAGTTCTCTAGTTCTCTCTGGATCATTCTGTAATTCTTTTTAAGGGCATGTTTGCAGATCCTCCTCCAGAAATTTTGTGATATCTGCATATTTGATCCATTTACAATTCATTTATTCCAAATTGTTTATAAAATATTAGACAAACATAGACCCAATATTGATGCTATTGGGACCATACACCCATTTGATATCTTGCCTCCATGTAATGAAAATAAACCGTTTGATAGTACATTGATGGAGACTATAAATACGCTGAGCAGAGAGATTTATCCTAGCAGGAGCCAGATTCTGATTTCCTTCACTCCATTTTTACCCTAGTCTTACTGCTTTGTCTTCACTGGAGTTGGTCTTGATTTATATCTGTGACGCTGACATCAGCCATCTCTCATGTATAAATGCTGGGAGATGGAAACAGGCATCTTGCTCGTTTCCATTGTTTCTTCCATTATTTTTTTTAATCTGTTTGTGCCATATAATTTGTTTGCATGGTCCCTATGGTCCTGCATACAACGGGCACGGACACTTTGATTAGAGTATTTTCACGCAAAAAAATGTTTAAGCACAGTTCACCAGAAAGATGGTAAATGCTAGCACAGTTTTTCTGGCCATTATAGACAGAATCTCTTTTGTAAACACTTCCTGTCTCCCTTTTCTTTCTAGTTTATGGCAATAAAGTGCATCTGAAACCCCATAACCATTATATTTCCCAGAAAGCAGATTAGACCGTGTAGGAATATATGAACAAAGTGTTTGACACAATATGCTGAGCACTGAACACTGAACACACAACCAAGAAAAATGAACTCTTTGCTGAATGAGGACTGAGATTTGCAAATAGGACATTTTCTAGCAACCTTCTTCTAAAATGCTGAAAAAGGCATATCTTTGTGAAAAAATGAAAAAGACTGATTACCGTCTGTATCACTGTTCAGAGATTCAAGTCCTATATAACCTTTTATTTCTTGTTACATTTTTGCTCCCGTAAATGCTCAGAGGGATACTGGACAAAATAACTCCCATTATTTGCAATTTTTAAAATAAACTTACTGCAATCATGTCAACTGAAGATAATAATCTGCCAATACAACTATGCTGATTTAAAATACTCAACTGATTTAACAATAAAATTGAGTCTGCTGAGAAATCAAGTTGCCATACTTTGCATGAATTTTTAAAATGGTGCTCTTTACAATTCAACTGCAAAAATCATGTCTCATGTCAATTTCCTTTGGTCAAATCTCTAAAGGTTTCATTTTACAAGTTCTTTCCCTATTTTTTCTTTTATGTAGATATAAAAAGTACAATATATAGTGAGTCTTCTAAAAAGATGTAAAGATATATTTTTGAAGAACAGTTGTAATATAAACTGCTAATGGACAACTACAGGACTCTATCAGCAATATAGATCATAATATAGTCATGTGATAAACAAATATTTGCTCATAATGATGTTGGAGAGTTTAGTCCGACAGTGAAATTGTAGTATACTTGATTATGTAAAATATGAGTTTTCACTAATGTAGTGCACATGTTGCCATTAAAATAGGAAATGTTAATTTTGTAACATTATATTTGTGATAAATTGGGGGGGGAGGGGAAGCTATCCTTTTGCAGCAGCAGAAAAAGTAATCTCTACTCAAATACATGTGAAGTAAATGCTAGATTATTATTTGGGAAGGCGGAGGTAGCCAAGGCCTACTGAAAAATAAATTTTAATCTTTGTTAGCCATCGGAAAATGATTCAGGGAAAAGTTATTTTGTGTGTGTTTATATAAATACATATACAATGAATATTTGTATAAGTCACACATATATGCATTGTGTAAATATTCATCCCAGGACTGGTGATATGGGGACAGGGAATTCTTGGTTTTAATGTTAGAAGTAGCAGGCACAGCCTCCTCTCTCTTTGCTGGAGGATCTTGCCATTTTTGGAAGACCTTAATATTGATTTCAGAGTGGTAGCCATGTTAGTCTGTATCAGCAAAAACAACAAGGAGACTAACAAATTTATTTGGGCGTCACATAAGGCTGTAAGGTAAACGGCACCTCTCCCTTCTGTCAATTTTAGGAACGGAGGTACTGCTTCTTAGAGTCTATGATATTCCTGACATTTCTTTTGTTATCACTAAAATTTCTCACTGTAGCGGGGTGATTACCCCGCTCCTGCCTGAGCCCTGGCAGAGGGCTGGGGCAAAGGGAAAAGCTACGGGGCTGATTGGGGAAGTAGCCACAGCTGGGCCATGCCCCAATCAGGCCTCAGCTGGCCTGTATAAGAAGGCTGGGAGCCAAGAGCTCAGCAGTCTCTCTGAGTGCAGAGAGAGAAGGGCCTGGCTGCAGGGAACTAGAGCAGAGTACCTGGGTGGAGCAGGGCTGGGGGAAGGCTGAGGAGCTCCAGCCTGGAAAGCCCCAGGCTGCGGCCTAGTGTTAGGCCAGGAGGTACTAGGGGTTGCACAGGGCAGCCCAGAGATAGGCCAAGGCAGCAGGCCCAAACCCAACCTTGCCTGTGATGAGTGGCTGATACTGCAGTCTGCCCCTGGGCGTAGGGCTAGATGGTGACTGACAGTAGCCGGATACTGAGGCGTGGTAGGGTTAGTGGGTGGGGGTTCCCCTGGGAGGGGAGACCTAGTGTGTGGGTACTGCCAGGGCGCAGCACCCTGAGCAAGGGGCACTGGGGTCCTGGCAGGGACACGGGGCCCAGAAGTAGAGAGCAAGGCAGATCACTAGCCTGCAGAGGGTGCTCCGGAGGCTGGGTCGAGCTAATTCCCTGAGACCAGCAGGAGGCGCTGCAGGGGTGAGTCCGCTCATGTTATACTCACGTATAACCAAAGCAAAACTTTTTGAAAGTTTGAAAGGCCATCTGTGTATATAAACTTCAATTCAGGAAGCTATCCTTATTCAGGACAACCCTTAATACATGCTTAACTTTGACTTCAGTGAGATTTAAGCACAAGCTTAAGTGCTGTCCAGAACAGGGATAGAGTGAGTGAGTGTTAAGCGCTTTACTAAATCAGAGCCTAATAAAAAGGTGTATATGGTAAAAGCAAATTTTATTTTGTTTTCAAGATCACCTTTAATTAATAATGATGAATGAAACATAGACTATCCCAAAAGATGTGCATAACAATTTAATGCATCCTGGATTTAATTAAATGGAATAAGGGTCAAATTCTGCTCTGTTACATTAGTGCAACCCCACTGAAATTTATGGGCATGCACCAGTGTAATTGAAAGCATAGTTGGCCCTACATTTCTAATTATAGTGCAAATAAACAGTCTTCAATCTCTGGTAGCTGTGGGGCTGGGATTAAAAGGTTGTTTGAATAGGGCAGGAGGTGGGCTAAAACTTCCAGTTCTGGGCTAAAGCATATAGCAAGTTAAATCTGCCTTTCCTGTCATTATTTTATAGTTCACTTCAGTACTGCTTGCACATGATATTCTCCATTTGTCTTCCTGCACGAGGCCTGAAATATGTGGTTACCCTGTATATATTAATGAAATAACTTGCCATATTGGATGTCATTTGAGGAGAAACTAATTTAACACAATGACAGGTTTCAGAGTACCAGCCGTGTTAGTCTGTATCCGCAAAAAGAACAGGAGTACTTGTGGCACCTTAGAGACTAACAAATTTATTAGAGCATAAGCTTTCGTGGGCTAGTTATTTCACTCAGATCTCCAATTTTGGTGAAATGTGCCCCTTCCCTTCTCTGTGATATATAGGAGGTCATCCTCAGTTATCTGGTGGTCCCTTCTGGCCTTAAACTATGACATCACAACCATGAATTTCAACCTGTACAGCACATTGAGTTGAGAATTCATGCATTATAATGTGCATAATTGGGTCAGTTATATGTAAATTACAACAAATTTCCCAGGTATGTACTGCACACTTAATAATATCTGATATACCAGGTGGTCTTTGGGGCTTTTTGTTTTTGTTCAGTCTGATTAATTGCAATTTTTAAATAACGCTCCTAGGAACTTTTCTAAACAGCCATAAGATACTGAAGAACTATGTCTGCATTCAGAAGTACACAGCCCATCACAAGGCAATTTGACCTGTTAATAAAAAGACAGCAGCTGCAGAGTTTTTTTAAGAGATGCAATGTGCAAAAATAAGTGTCTATATCTGCCATTGTTTTTTTTTATGTACAATACTTTAATATTCTAACAGAATTCCTATGAACATAAGAATGGCCATGCTGGATCAGACCAAAGGTCCATCCAGCCCAATATACTGTCTACCGACAGTGGCCAATGCCAGGTGCCCCAGAGGGAATGAACCTAACAGGTAATGATCAAGTGATCTCTCTCCTGCCATCCATCTCCACCCTCTGACAAACAGAGACTAGGGACACCATTCCTTACTCTTCCTGGCTAATAGCCATTAATGGACTTAACCGCCATGAATTTATTTAGTTCTCTTTTAAACCCTGTTATAGTCCTTGCCTTCACAACCTTCTCAGGCAAGGAGTTCCACAGGTTGACTGTGTGCTGTGTGAAGAACTTCCTTTTATTTGTTTTAAACCTGCTGCCCATTAATTTCATTTGGTGGCCCCTAGTTCTTATATTATGGGAACAAGTAAATAACTTTTTCCTTATTACTTTCTCCACACCACTCATGATTTTATATACCTCTATCATATCCCCCCCTTAGTCTCCTCTTTTCCAAGCTGAAAAGTCCTAGCCTCTTTAATCTCTCCTCATATGGGACTCGTTCCAAACCCCTAATCATGGGATGATACAACATGAGGAGGAGAGGCAAACAATGTAAGACAAAGCAAATATATAACTTGAGCTAAAACTTTGTCTACTTCAGTAACTTTAATAGATTTGGTTCAGTAAAGATAAATGCTAAGGTGAACATCCTGATAAGTGCTGAGCACATGCTAACTATCTGCAAGTACTGTGGACCACAGTGGGAATTGCAGGTGTTTAGCAAGGGAGCAACACCTCTTGGGATTTGGCCACTTTTTTTATACCTAAGAATAAAATGTCTGTGCAATAATTAATATGGAAGAATGTTACTTAGACAGCAATACTTCAGACACAGATTTGGGCAAAATAATAGCCAGTAAATTGAATGTTACTCTACAGTGAAATACAGTTGCAGAGAAAGCACAGGCTGTATCAGAGGAGGTATTTCATGAGAGACAAGGCAGATACAGCACTAATGAAGCTGCATCTGAATTACCACAAGGATATTAATAAAATGGAGAGTATCCAAAGAAAAGCAACAACTATACTGAAGGATTTTGAAAACCTGATTAGGTTTGGGTTAAAAAGCATTAGTTAAATGCGGATTCACTAAGGGAATATATAAAGCCAGATCCAATCCTACACTGATGCTACTGTATGCTGTGCCACTGATGTGACACTGCCCTGAGCCAGCTACTGGAAGACTCCTCCTGCATAGGGGGTATCCTAGGGTGTCACTTAGTCATTGTAGTAGCTCCCACCTCCCTGTGGCCAGAGGAGAGGTGTAACCAGGAGAAAAGGTGCATGACCACAGCAATTCCTGGCTGTTGGAATAGCTCCTTGGGGTCATAAGCAATCATGATAATTTAATGGAGTATAATAAAATGATGATGATTATTATTACTGTTACACAGGTTGTCTCCTCTTTGCTCTACCTCCTATTTCATAATATCTTTTACAGGGAGCCTTATACTAGGGGCACAAAGGATGTCCTTTGGGAACCTGGTGTCAAGACTGCTCATCCCTAGCCAGGCTCCGCTTCCTGCCTTGACTTTAGGCTCTTTACTGTTGGAATCTATGAATCAGAGTAGGTGAAACACTAGTGGCTGCTTTTTATTCCCTCTTTATTCTGTAGCCCCAGTCTTTTTCCTAGCCTGCTCTCAGGTGACATGTAAACTAGCAAGAGCAGAAGCCTCCTCTGTAAGGGGAAACATTTTTTAAATGGGAGTTGTTAAATGGGAATATTTTAAAGTAAAACTAACAAAAGATGCGTATGTCCTATGCAACAAGCTACCCATTCCCTCCAGCTAGCTACCCCCTAGCCTTGCAACACTTTCCTTTACAGGCTAGCACTACAGTTATTGATGAGTTCTTGATCCCTTTAGTCACCAGAGGCCTCAAGCGCTGAGCACCCACAACTCCAGCTGATGTCAGTGGAAAATGTAAGTGCTCAGAAAATTAGGGCCAAGTTGGACATCCCTAGCAGGTGCAACACAAGGCACTTATCTGTTTCCTTGGCCTTTTTCTTGTTCCTTCCCTTCTAATTTTGTGTCTTGAATCTCTTCTTTATATTTTTTCTGGTACTCTTTCTCTTTCAACTCCTTTTCATCATCATCTGTTTCTCTCCACATTGAGGGAAGTCCTGCCTGTCATTACTATTACACAGACCTCTCGCTCTCCAACTGCTCAGTCCAACTGCCGCTTGCAACCTGCAGGGAACCTTCTGGCACCAACATTCCTTCCCCCATTCTGTTAAGGAAACATCACCCCAAACATTCTGCCTGAAGCAAAGGCTAGAAGGCGTCCATCGAGAATGCTTAACTTTTTTATGCATAAAGAGCAAATTAACTCCACTACAGACCCTCTTTGTAGCTCAGCAACAAGGCTCCCCTCCCGTGCAGGATCCTCTTGGGGAACGTAGTGCTGGAGCTAGCCACACATATATTGAATCCTCTTTCAGAGCCGACACACAGAAAAAGCAGAAAGATATATTTCTTTTTTAGCCCCTGTGAGTTTTGACAGCATGGGGATTCAGTCCTTGTCTGGGGTGGGGACAGGGAACAAATCCTGCCCCTTTGGTGTCTTTTTAGTAGCCAGTCATAAAGAAAAGAAGCGGTCTTTAGTTGTAAACTGTAGGATCAGCTGTGCAAATGCTGTTTCATGGTACAATATTAAGCACTTTTTAAATGGGCCCATCCTGTATTCCTTACCAAGACAATGGGAGCTTTGCCTGAGTGTGGGATGCAAGATTAGGCGCTAAGATTGTCTTCCTCCCCCAGCTGTGACCTTTCTTAAAAATCATAAACTGGAAGTATTTTAGACCATTAATATACCATATTTACTTTGCAGATAAGAAAATCTTCATATGATCTACGTAGACGAGAAATGCTCCTGCCAGTGTAAAGTGGCACTTAAAGTTCCTTTTGTAGTGCCTTCAGACTGGGTGAGTGAATAGAATTTGGGCCACTATACATGGCTGTAATGTAGTTTAATACAATAAATTGTTACTTACGTAAGTGAGGCCAGTAACTCCATTACTTTCTACATTCTGCTCTTTGGTTGAATTATTTTTGGGGCCAGAAAAACATTTACTTTTCTTACTTGGCATTTTCTGTTAATACCACAACTTTCTTTTCTAAAATGGAGAAGAAAAGAAAACAAACATTACAAAAACACAGCAAAGGTAAGTGAGCCTGAAGCCTTTTCCATTACCACAACTTTTTCATTCAGGTAAACTATGTTTAAGAAACACTTATCTCCCATCAGCAGTTCACTAAACAAAAGCTGATCTGGTAGGATGCAGAACAGCAACTTTTAGGGCCAGGTCCTCAGTTGGGCATTAAGGAATGGAGCTATACTGATTTGTCCATGGGAATTACCTGTGTCCTCCAAAGAAGTTAGTTTGCATCAGATTTTTGTGATGTATTTCTAGTGTTAAAATTTTCACATAAAAATCAAATTCAAGATTGGGTGGGCAATACACCCTTGATGTTCCTCCTCTTGGGCTGCTAGTTCTGAACTTCTTCCTCCGTCCACTTCCGGGCCCCAGCTGGGGCGTGCGCAGGAATAAAAATGTGATGGCTTTTGGAGGGGCATGTTCTATGCATGCCCCAGGGCCGGAGGAGCTCTGTGCCCCCTCCAATTATTGGAGGTGTCTGTGCCCCTGCTTGTCCCCCCACCCCTTGTGCATTCCCATGGGCCCTAGTTTTATATCTGGTCAGACTGAACTTTCTCTTGTTGGGCTGCCAATTCTTACTCTTGCCTTTTCACCATGGCCCCTCTTTCATATTTGAATGGAGAGATTGAAATCTGAGATTCACTAGCAAATATTCCTAGAATATTGCACAATGCAATTACTGTGAAAGAATCCCACACACACAACTGAAAATCTCTGTAAGGTCTTAAACTCATTCTTTTTGTCAGGAATGGACTGCCAGCAATTCTTGGCATGTGTTCCACGTACTGAGCTTACACAACCAACTGGCAGTATTTCAGTCAAGCTGGATATAGGGAAAAAAACCCAGAGATCCTTTGAGTGAGGGCAGAGGAATGATTGCGGGTATTTAATACAGAGACTACATGTGAAAAATAGCTTTTTACATTTCCAGTGCAACCGTCTAGTGTGAGACATACAGACAGATAAATTTTATAATTCAGTGCAGTTATTTTATGATGCATGCATTGAATAACTTGACATTCAAAATCTCCTGTTTGATGATATTCTTTTGATTTGTGGGGCCTTGATGATATATGTCACGATGCTGAGAAATATGTGAAACTTTTGCCACATTTGGAAAAGGTGAAGTCTCTCTATATTGAGACACATAATCTGATCAGACTATTCAGCTTTGTTCCTTTACATAGAGAGTAGACAGTGCATCCCATGTGATCAGTCATCTAGCATAACTTTACATGGCTTCAACACTTATGCATAATGAGGTTGTTCCAAATTCATGACAATAAATGCTTTCTACCACATCCTACCTCACCTTCCTTTAGGTATTCTCCAAGGGCCAGATCATCAGCTGATTAAAGCGGTGATTAAAGCTCACATCTGTATGGTTGAGTATATGTTTAAGGGCCTAGGTATCAGTACTCAGCCTGAACTTAGGAAGGAGGCCTCTTAGCTGATATCCTGGATAAGCAGAGAACATCAGAACGGCTACATTGGGTCAGACCAATGGTCTACTTAGCCCAGTATCCTGTCTTCCAACAGTGGCCAATGCCAGGTGCTTCAGAGGGAATTAACAGAACAGATAATCATCAAGTCATCCATCGCCTGTTGCCCATTCCCAGCTTCTGGCAAACAGAGGCTAGGGACACTTCAGAGCATGGTTTTGCATCCCTTCCCTTCCTGGCTAATACCCATTGATGGACCTATCCTCCATTAACTTACCTAGTTCTTTTTTGAACCCTGTTATATTCTTGGCCTTGACAACATCCTCTGGCAAAGAGTTCCCCAGGTTGACTGTGCATTGTGTGAAGAAATATTTCCTTTTGTTTTAAACCTGCTGCCTATTAATTTCATTTGGTGACCCCTCAGTCTTGTGTTCTAAGAAGGAGTAAATAATACTTCCTTATTTACTTTCTCCACATCAGTCTTGATTTTATAGACCTCTATCATATCCCCCCTTTGTCTTTTCCAAGCTGAAAAGTCCCAGTCTTATTAATCTCTTCTCATATGAAAGCTAATAATTTTTTATGCCCTCTCTGTACCTTTTCCAATTCAAATTATCTTTTTTGAAATGGGGGCAACCAGATCTTCATGCAGTATTCAAGATGTGGGCATACCATGGATTTATATAAAGGCAATATATTTTCTGTCTTATTATCTATCCCTTTCCTAATGATTCCCAACATTCTGTTACCTTTTTTGACTGCTGCTGCACATTGAGTGGATCTTTTCAGAGAACTATCCACAATGATGCCAAAATCACTTGCTTGAGTGGTAACAGCTAATTTAGACCCCATCATTTTATATGTATTGTTGGGGTTATGTTTTCCAATGTGCATTACTTTTGCATTTATCAACATTGAATTTCATCTGCCACTTTGTTGCCCAGTCACCCAGTTTTATGAGTTCCCTTTGTAACGCTTCACAGTCTGCCTGGGACTTAACTATATTGTGTAGTTTTGTATCATCTGCAAATTTTGCCATCTCACTATTTATCTCTTTTTCCAGATGATTTATGAATATGTGGAACAGTACTGGTCCCAGTACAGACTCCTGAGGGACACCACTATTTACCTGTCTTAATTTCTGAAAACTGACCATTTATTCCTACCCTTTATTTCCTGTCTTTTAACCAGCTACTGGTCCATGAAAGGACCTTCCCTCTTAGTTTGCTTAAGAGCCTTTGGTGAGGGACCTTGTCAAAGGCTTTCTGAAAATCTAAGTACACTATATCCACTGGATCACCCTTGTTCACATGCTTGTTGACCCCCACAAAGAATTCTACTAGATTGGTGAGGCATGATTTCCCTTTACAAAAGCCATGAAGACTGATGCAGAATATTTGTTTAGTTTCTCTGCTGAGACCTTCTCTTCCTTGAGTGTTCCTTTAGCATTTCAATCATCCAGTGGTCACCTTGGTTGTTTAGCAGGCTTCCTGCTTCTGATGTACTTCAAATTTTTTGCTGTTACTTTTTGAGTCTTTGCCTAACGGTTCTTCAAATTCTTTTTTGGCCTTCCTAATTATATTTTTACACTTTACTTGCAGGAGTTTATGCTCCTTTCTACTTTCCTCAATAGGATTCAACTTTCACTTTTTAAGGATGGCTTTTTGCCTCTAACTGCTTCTTTTACTAGAGATGCTGGAAAGTTAAGACAAATTAACTAAAGGTATGAAATTAAAGTTCATTACATCCCTGTGTGGTTGCTCTCATCCAGAAATCAAGTGGCCTTAGCTCACTTATCTTAATTCCACAGGATTAATCCAACAGTTTAGAGAGGGGAGAGGAATGTAATTCCCAAAGGAGACCTTCAGAGTCAGGCCATGTCTACACTACAAATTTATGTTAACTCAAGTTACGTTGGCATACAGCTGCCGCAGTTAGTATATTGCTTGTGTGCATGCATACTTTGCTCCTTGTGTTGGCAATGTGCGTACTCACCAGGAGCACTTGTATTGATGCAGAGTGTGGTGTAACATGGGTAGGTATCCCACTGTGCAACTAACCACCATCCAGCATACTGTCTTTTGAGAAATTTGGCCATGCATGACACAACTGAAATGAGTCGTGCAGGAGTGACTCGGAGTATGGGGTCAACTTCCTAGTTTGCAACTGTTTCCATCCCATAACGTCGTCTGTATTCCATAAACTCATGTGGTCCTCCTCGCTGTCCACCATCTCTGACAGAAGCATGGAGCCTGCAATGCTCTGCGCTCTTGTCATGAGCATTGCAAGCACAGGACACACAATCCTACAGTATTTAAAGAGCCACAAGTAAAGACACGGGAACATGATGATTCCTTGGAGAACAGGTTGCTATGGGTCATAGCAAGAAACAATTCCAAGTTGTTGGTGGTGTTCATGGAGCAGCTGCAGACGATGGAACTCTGGTTCTGGGTCTGAGAAACCAATACTGACTGGGGGCATCGCATCATAATGCAAGTTTGGGATAATGAGCAATGGCTGCAGAACTTTCAGATATACAAGGTCATATTCCTGAATCTGTGTGCCAAGCTCACCTAAGCCTTCCAGTGCAGAGAGACCAAAATGAAAGCCATACCGACAGCGGAGAAGCAAGTGGCTATTGCACTGTGAAAAATTGCAACACCAGATTGCTACCGATCAGTCAGGAATCATTTTGGAGTCAGGAAATCCACCATTGGGACCACTGTCATGCAAGCATGCAGGACTATTAATCGCTTCCCACTATGTCGGACTGTGACCTCTCAGCAATGTGCAGAACATAGTGGATGGATTTGCAGCAATGGGGTTCCCAAACTGTGGTGGAGAGAGAGATGGCACGCATATCCCTATTTTGGCAGCAGACCACTTTGCCACAGAGTAAATTAACAGAAAGCGCTACATTTCTATGGTTATGCGAGTGTTGGTGGATCTCCAGGGATGCTTCACTCACCTCAGTGTGGGCTCAGGAAAGGTGCATGATGCATGCACTTTTAGAATACAGTAACTCCTCGCTGAACATTGTAGTTATGTTCCTGAAAAATGCTACTTTAAGTGAAATGATGTTAAGCGAATCCAATTTCCCCATAAGAATTAATGTAAATAGTGGGGGTTAGGTTCCAGTAAATTTTTTTAGCCAGACAAGACATTAAAACTTATACTGTATATGTATATAAATTTTAAACAAACAATTTAATACTGTACTCCCCCAGTAATGATTGTGAAGCTTGGTTGATGCAGGGGCATAGGAGGGTCGGGGCGTGGGGCTTGCCTTGCTCCGCCCAGTGTTCCAGCTGGGGCGTAGGGTTGGGGGCTTGCCCACTCGCTGCGTGGAAAGCTGGGTGGGCGGAGCAGGGCAAGCCCCCCCCCTCCCCCCCGTGCCCTGACCCTGCTCCCCGGCAGGAGCACTGAACGGGTGGGCAGAGCGGAACATTGCACGACTTTAAACGAGTATGTTCTCTAATAGATCAGTGACCTAATAATGAAACAATGTTAACCGGGATGACTTTAAGTGAGGAGTTACTGTTCAGAAAGCTGCAAGCAGGGACTTTCTTTCCCAATCTGCAGATTACGATTGGCAAAGTTGAAATGCCAATAGTGATCCTGGGCGATCCAACCTACCCCTTGCTCGTGAAGCTGTACACTGGCTACCTCGACTGCACTAAGAAAAGATTCATCTACAGGCTCAGCAGGTGCAGAATGACAGTTGAATGTGTCTTTGGTTGTTTGAAGGGTCACTGGCATTGGATCTCAGTGAGAAAAATATCCAAATGGTTATAGCTGCCTGTTGTGTCCTGCATAATATCTGTGCAGCAAAACGGGGAAAGCTTCTGCTGAGGTGGAGCAGCTCTCTGCTGAATTTGAACTGCCAGATATAAGGGCTATTAGAAGAGCTCAACACAGAGCTATGCAGCTCAAGGAGGCTTTGAAAGACCATTTTCATAGTGAGCCAGAGTAGCATGTGTTGTAGTGTACTCTGTCTGGCCATGGTATGTGAAGCCTAACTCTGGAGGGGAAAGAACTCTACCTCTCTTGGTTGTACCACTACCTCTTGTAGCATGAGTAAATCAATACATCAAAAAACATCCTACTTTGAGGAGGGGACCATCCTTGTTATTTAAAATTAAACTACAAACTTATCCGAGGTTCTTTCCCTTGGATTGGGCTTGCCCGTGCTCAACTGGTGGGACTGGCTGGATTGCAGTGGAGTCAAAAACAGGTCCTGGCTTGCTGTGCACCTGGATCCCCGTATCGCCTGTCCCTCATACTCCTCCTCACTGTTGACGGCAGGGGCCTGTGACTTATGCTCCTCGGAGGTATCCACTGGTGCTGCTGGGGGTGGTGATGGGATCTTCACCGAGTATGGCATGCAGCTCATCACCAGATTGATTGTTAGCCTCCCTGGCCTTCTGATATACCTGCCCCAGCTCCTTGGCTTTGACACAGCATTACTGGCAGTTCCTGTCATGCCCCTTCTCTTGCATCCCCTGGGCAATCTTCTTGTAGATGTCCACCTTTCTGCAGCTGGTTTGGTGCTGTGCTTGCACAGCCTGTTCTCGCCACAGGCCCTAGAGATCCAATATCTCTTGTCTACTCCGAAGCAAAGAACGTCTGGAGCAGGTAGCTGGCATGGTCAGCTGGGCAGTTGCATTGACAATGGAGAGTTGCTAGGTGTGCTTGCCAAGCCAGGCAATTGGGAAAAGGAATTTCAAAAATTCACAGGGTTTAAAGTGGGGAGGGTGGCTTCTGCTCTCCGTGACCCCTGGGCAGTAGAGTTCACAATGGTAACCAGAGCAGTCAGTGTGGGGTATTGTGGGACAGGTGCTGGAGGACAGCAATGATCGACATAAGTAATGCAGCATCTACACTCACACTGCATCGACGTAGGTACATCAACCTTGGCTCTATGCTGTTTAGGGAGTTGGTGTTACTAAAATTGGCATAATGGGACGCTTATGTTGGCAGGAGCTAAATTTAAGTAAAGACGCATGCACAACTAGGCTGCCATAAGCTGCCTTGCATCGGCCTAACTTCATAGTGTAGTCCAGGCTTCAGAAATGTATGCAAAGGTCAGTAGGATTCAGAGTAGTAACACTTAGTTTTAAAAAAAAAAAAAAAAAAAAAAAAATTCAGTGACAGATTGGCTACACAGGGTATAGCAAAGAACTGGGAGTTTGTGGGTGTTAGTAAGGGGACACCTAATGAAAGCAAGATGAGGATCACGTCCATCAAGAGGAGCCTGATTGTGGTAAATAGAAGAGGGGGAAAGCACCTTAGCATCTACTGCAGGAGAGGAGAATTGAGAGTTACATGAGATAGGTATTAAGACGATCAGGATGTATGATTGTGTAGGGTGAGGGTTGGGAAACTCTCGTTCGTAGGGGAAGGGAGACAGTTTTGCTTTGGAATAAAGTGTCTTTATAATACGGTGGAGTTTATAAAGCTGTGATATAATAGGTTGCTGAGGGCTGGTCTACACCCAGCCGCTAGTTCGGCGGCTGGGGATCGAAGTTCTGGGTTCGACTTATCGCGTCTGGTCTGGACGTGATAAGTCGAACCAGGAAGTGCTCGCCGTCGACTGCGGTACTCCAGCTCGGCGAGAGGAGTACTGCGGAGTCGACGGGGAGCCTGCCTGCCGCGTGTGGACCGCGTCTGAACCGCGGTAAGTTCGAACTAAGGTATGTCGACTTCAGCTACGTTATTCACGTAGCTGAAGTTGCATACCTTAGTTCGACTTGGGGGGTTAGTGTAGACCAGGCCTGAGACTAGTCTGTACAGGCTGGAGCTTTGGTGGCTCTTGTGGAATGGCTCTGCACCCACTAAAGAAGAAATGCACCTGTAGAATAAAGATAGCAGCTGCAGAAAGGTTCTGGGGCTGGATAGGGAGTTTATATTGCAGGAACTTTAATAAAAAACAGTATCATGACAGTCTACAGTGAGCCCAGGGAACAGCTAACTTCATCCAGCATGAAACTGTTTCATTGTGTGTACTTTTCTCAAAAGATATTTCAATAATATCAAGTCTTGCATCCTAAAGTAAAATGTTCCCTTATCAGCTGTAATTATCATTTAAAAAGACATACTCAGTTAAATCTGCCACAGTCCAGTAATAGTGTCATTATCTGATAGTATACATTACTGCATATAAAAAATTTGTCTTGTCATCCTCTCACTAATTGAGAGGAATTAATTACTCAGAGTAGCAATGGGTACAAAATAGAGGTTGCACTTCAAAAGAAATAAGGTGGAAGCGTTGCACAGTGTATGATCTGTTTTCATTGACATTGTTATAATATAGATTTTTCATGAAACAGAGTATTTTCATAACTAACAAAGTTAAGTCATACAGTTAATATAAAAGGTAAGTCATTTTTCTTTTAGCTCTATGTCTGCATATTAAAACTCAATGGAACATAAATCTGGAAAAATAGTTTGATACCATTATATTATCATATATAATATGCAGTTTATTGCAGAATAATCTCTCATTCATTCAAAGTTTATATTTATCGTGCACACATTTAAAAAAAAGTGAAACTTACACTACCATGTGAGTTAGAAGTGTTTGGCTTGTCCTGTTGAAGGAGCTTCTGTGCAAAGGACAAAGTTCTTGTGGCAAATGTTTTTATGTATGGTAGTATTGCAGCAATTTCTCAGTGTAATTAGTCTAAAGGTTAGATTAGAGAGTCCTGTGCAATTCTAGATAAAGCATTTATATAATTAAATGTCTCTTACAAAAGTCAATTTAAAGCTTGTGAAGATTTCTACAGAGCCACAGAAAATGTACATCCTATTCACCTTACCCATGCAAGTATTTACATTCAAGTCTAGGCTGATTTATGAATCTGGTATGATCAAGAATGCTATATGTAGTATTAGGGGTACTATGTAAGGAAAATAGTTGGAGGTAGGAATCAGAGCAGAGAACTAAGAATTAAGATTTCTGGGTTCGCTTTATGGCTCTGACCCTCTGTGTGACTTGAGCAAGTCTTAGGTCCAAATTTTCAGAAGTATTTATTATATCAATTTTGAGTGGCCAACATGAGACACTCAAGCCCTGGTTTTCAGAGGTGCTGAGCATGCACTTTACTTCAAAGTGGATAGCATAGTGGAGTAAAGAAGTCTTTTTTAAAAAGGAATAAAATAAATAGATCTCTAAGCTGGCTAGTTTCTTGTAGGCTTCACAGTGGAAGTGGGTGTCAAGGGGAGGGGGAACTTGACTGAGAAAAGGTATGGCCTTGCTAACCAGCTCAACCGCATTTTGTGCCTTATCCAGCAGCGTACTTAAGCACATGAAGTATGACTACTCACATGCTTAAGATTAAGTATGTGGTTTTAGTACCTTGCTGAACTGGTTCCTAAATCAGGCCAGAGCAATTTTAGTTTACATGGGGCCAGCCAGTGCAAGCTTCTTCCGGGAGCCACTGCATTGGTAGAGTTGCCAGCTCCTCCAGAGGTTTAAGTGACATGGTGGCAAATTGGAGGGGAAAGGTGGTGATATTCTTCCAAGCTCTGCCCACAGAATAAGCCTCACCCATTTGAGTCAACCAAAATGAGGTACTACTCATGGTAGATTGTGCAGAGATTCAAAATATGGATTGTTCTATTCTCTGGGCTCCTCAAACTTGGTCCCCTTCAGCATGCTTTGAATGTGTCAATAGACTGTGCTGGGCTCCTCAAGCGTGGCTTCACCTTTGTGGTACTTAGATCCCCAGATATGCTCCTTGGGCTTGGCTCTTCCTTGGTGGGACTCAGGTCTCTGCTTGGCTCCTTTAACTTGGGGGGGGGGGGGAAAGAATAAGTGGCGGTATCTCTCAGACACACCCACACATACTTAATTTTTGCACTATCACTTTGAGGATATTGTAAGGATGTGAACTTTCCTCTCCTTGCTTACATGCTTTCATGAGCAAGTAGCTAACAGTGTTGACAATATCATCACTGAGCATCTGAGTTAATACCTCACTGAGATAAAGGGGCAGTTCACACCTCTCAGAGCTATTCTTTCAGACCCATTGCATCAGTTAATCTAAAAAATGTGATCTCAATGTTTCTTAGCTACTGTAACACTTAGAGACTTTTTAAGAAAAATTAGGAGCTGAATCTTTGGAGCACATCATGGCAGGGTGAGAGGGGTACCAATACACTGTACCATGACATATTGGCTCAGCCTTAGTCCTGCTTGATAGTAACAACATCAGAAGGTGTCATAACATTGTCAACATTAGAACTCCCACTGGTGCAGATGTATATTTTGCTAAATTTCCCTAGAGTGCATGTTACCTGAAAAGCAAAGGCTCTGATTGCCAGGCCCAATTGTCCTGGCAATCCAGCTTTAGGGAATAGAGTCAGATGACTCCATGGAGCCTATGATAACGGTAGATAACCAGCTGAACATGGGCTGCCTGTGCAATGCTGTAACTAAGAGTGAACACAGTCCTTGGAGATACAAGGGAATATCAAGTAAGAGTAAGGAGGTGGTATTACCTCTGTATATGACATAATTGAGACTATTACTGGAGTACCAGGTCCAGATCTGATGTCTATATTTCAAAGAAGATGTCAAACAGTTGGAAGGGATTCAGCAAAGGGGTATAAGAATGTAAGGTCTATTTTCTAGACCCCAAATCAACGAGAGACTTAAAAAGCTCAAGCTATTTCGTTTATCCAAGAGAGAGTTAAGTGGTGACTTGGTCACACTCCACTAGTACTTCCATGGGGAAGAGATTTTAGATCTAATTGCTGCAAGCTGAAGCTAGTCAAATTCAGACTAGAAATAACACGCACATTTTAACAGATATCCTTATCTAGGGATATGGTAGCGTCTCCATCACTTGGAGTCTTTAAATCAAGACTGAATATTTTTTTAAAATATATGCTATAGCTCAAACAGAAGTTACAGGCTTGATGCAGATATTGCTGTTATAGCCTGTGTTATACTGGCAGTCAGATCATTATAATGGTTCCTTTGGGACCTAAGTTCTATGGAGCTAATTGAGAAATCCCTTTGACATCTTATTGTGAGGGGTTGGTTCTTCACTTACTGAGTGATGTACTGCCAGCCACTAAAGAAGTTTAGGGAGGCAGAAACTCAAAGATTATTTGAGCGCACTTAAGTGGACATCTCTTATTATTTATTGTTTGTATTATGGTCCTGTATGTGGTTCCACGCACTGCTATAGCACGACATTGCAGGGGGGTTTATTGCTACCACCCCCTATTGACATCTTCTTTAGCCCTTCATGGTATATCTATACCTTCAGTGGCCTAGCCCTCTGGTCATGTTGCTTTCTAGTTCAGCCCCTCTACCAGGGTAACAAAAGCCTAGCAAATTCCATATAAACATCCAAACAAATGGGTCTTCTGCCCCTCTTGGGCTACATTAAAGTTGCCTACTCTTCACCCCTAGTTCCAGGCCTGGCAGAGTTCTATTTTCCTTAAGCCAAGGACTGCATTTCAGGGCTTTCCTTGGAGGCCCTCTTTTCCAGCAGGTTTCCTCTATCTTCCCTCTCCAGGACCTCCAGCAGCTTCTTGTAGGGATGTCTCCACTGCTTATAGGTCCTCCTTCAGAACTTCTCACAGAAGCTCAACATGCTCCTCATGGGTGGCGGGTATCGTAAGCAGGGGTAGGCTGAGCCTTCCTAAACAGCCCAGCGTGGCCCCACCCACGCTCTGCCCTCAGGCCAGGCCTCCTCTTGCAGTTCCCAGCGCTCTGCCTTGGGCAGGGCGGTTGGTGCTGGGGCCATGCTGCCCGGAGCACCGGGAGCCCTGCCGCCCAGCGCGCCGGGGCTGGCAGCACCACCCTGTCATCTGGAGCACCGGGCTGGCTGCGCCGCCCAGAGCACTGGGGCTGGAGCCTCGCCACCTGTTGCTGGGGGCTGTGGTGGGGGTTCTCTAGGGTCCTGCAGGGGAAGGAGGGGGCAGATGGAGAGCAGCAGGGCCTTGGGCACAAGGGGAGGGGCTGGGGGCTAGCTACCCCCAACAGCCAGGTCACCAGCCACCCATGATGCTCCTTGTAGTCCCTTTTCAGGCTACTTTCTCCTCTTTTCCCTATGTAGCTCTCTTTGATCCTTTCACAGCTAAGAGCTAGTTATAATTAAGTTACCAGATCAAGATCAGCTGGAGGATAACTGCTACATCACAGGCAAGGCTGAGTTGAACTCCCTGGTAAAGGGCCAGCCACCCTATGACAGATCCCAATCATGACTCAGGCCCCATTGTGCTTGTGACATACTATACCTTGGGTGAGCGTCTTGTAACCCCCATATTCCTCATCTGTATATAATTGTGATATTACATATAAAGCATGCCTTTTAAGGTATCAGGGGAAAAGTTATGATCTGCCGAAAGTCATTTACCTATCCATATAGGTATATCATTAATGCATATGAAGTTATGAGAATTGTGTTGTATGGTTGTCACATGCTGTAAATTGGGGAATCAGCCAGATATTAGCTCCCCAGAGGCAACAGCAAGGAAAGTAACCAACCCCCACGAGGAGTGTCAAACAACCCATCAACAGCTATTGTCCAGTAAGGGAGCTACAATTCAATGATTCACCTGCATGAGGCCGCACCAAGGCAATTGCTCAACCTTGCCTGGAGACTTAACAATGCCCCCCAGACATGCCTGGAGTTGTGTTCTCCAAGCACATGGGACTGAGGGTATAAAACAGAACACTGGGGCCTCATGATTGGCCTTTCTCCTGCCCCCACCTATGCTGCAAGCAACCAAGACACTCAGAAGAAAATTAAAGACTCCAACAGAGGAGGCTGGCCCAGGTTTAAGGAACAAACCTGTATATTAAGGATTCATCCAGTGAGGTGAGGAAAAACTGCTTAATCTAGATGTTGCCCAGTCTAATAGGGTTGAGAGTTTAGACTGCGCAGTTATATTTTCTTTCCTTTTTGGTAACTAATTCTGACTTTCTGCCTATCACTTAAAATCTATCTTTTGTAGTCAATAAATTTGTTTAACTGTTTATCTTTACCAGTGAGTTTGCCTGAAGTGTTTGGTAATCTGCTCAGCTTACAAAGGCTGGTGTATATCCACTTTCCATTGATGAAGTGGTGAACCAATTAATAAATTTGTACTGCTTGTCTTGAGCAGGGCAAGGTGGTATATTCCAGAGGTACAGTGCTGGGAGCTGGGGGGATTTGGCTCTGGTGCCTTTCCCTGTGTGATTCATTAGTGGCTCTGGGAGCATTCATGCAATCTGGCTGGGTGTGGGGTTTCCCCATGCAGTTGGGCTGGGTGATAACAGTACCTGGAGGGGTTTGCTGTTGGTCACTAGCAAGGCATTGTGAGAGACAGCCCAGGCTGGAGAGAGTTCAGGGGGCACAATGGTCCCAACAGTCCCAAGCTGCACCCCAGGGATCCCCATCACAGTGCTAACCCCTGTACAAACATGTAGTAAGAGACAGCCCCAGCCCTGAAGAGCTGTTCAAGACAGATCAGCAGAGCAGTGTCTTTTATATCAATAATTGGAATTTATTTCTCCTTGAAAGAATTGATAGAGCCCAAAAATTGAGTGAGGAGCTCTGCCTAGCTGATCTTAGGAACTAACCATCTGTCAGGAAGAGGGAAAAAATGGATGGAGGGGAGAGGGATAGGCATAACTATAGTTAGATGTGCTTCCTTTAATGCAGTAATGGTGCAAAATTTTTATCTGATGGCTCAGAAACCCTTTAAATGAATATGCACTAGCAAATGTTTAACCATTAGGTTTAGTTTGTGTTCATGTTTCAAACAAACATAATTAGGGAAGCTTAAACATTTATATGAACCCAATCCTTCCCCTCTAAATGTTAAGCATAAGTTTACATGCTTATTATGTCTAATACCAGAAAGTTCAACGTTTCTCATGTTTATGTGTAATTTGCACTTTGGCATTCATGTTTTTTGAATACCACATTGAACAGTACATTTAAATAGGCAAACAGCATCTAGCAGTGCTTCTTTCCGGAAGAAGATGCTTAGTGGGCTAACTAGCAGGTTTGAAAACCTCCCCTCCTTGTCCCAGACAAAACCCCACAGCCAGGGCCAGCCCTAGACCAAATGGTGCCCCAGGCAAGGAGTGTCTTTTGTGCAACACCCCTTCCATTTATTAAACTTTTGAATACCTTCTTTTTTTCTACAGCACCCCGAACCCAGCGTCCCCATAAGCCTAAATCCAGCCCTGCCCACAGCCCAGCTGAAGTGTTTGAGGTGGGGGCTGGAGAAGAGATGTATCCTTGTGAGCAAGAACATCTTACTCGGCCATAGGAATCTCTTGTACGGATTTAAATATATCTTGTTAGTTTGTCATTTTCAAGTTGAACGCAAGATAGTTTATTAACATCTTCTTAGCAATGTGGCTAAACAAGTTAGTTTGCACTGTGGTTATTGCAGCAAATTTGTAAAACAGTTAGTATAAACATTTCTGTTACCACTGAGATTTTACCTCTGTACAGAAAAGCAGTAGTTCAAAGTACACCATCGAAGTCAGTAATTAACAAGAGGTCAGGTCACAGGCATTTTGACATTGCATATTTTTACGTCAGCAAAGAACATGCTGAATGAGGTGTTTCAAGGGCCCAGTCCAACAATCTGATCTGGGAGCTTGGACCCCTCACTTTAATGGAACTTTGCGGGATGGGGGCCAAAGCTTGTCGTATACCAACATTCCATCAGTAGGCCTTGAGAGGCCAATCCAATGCTGATGAAAAACAAGCAGCATGGGCCTTATTCCACTTTCTCTTTTCTTCACGTTTGTTTTTAGGGATTTGTTTCTAGTGAAAGAAAATAGTAACTGGAAACGTGGAACAAGAGTGGCGATGACTGAGGGAGGAGAGTGAGTGCAGTTATTTCCCGAAAGATCTGGAGTTTCTTAAATCAAAATGTTGTACAATGGGGCCCTGATCCTAGCACTTGCTAAGACCCAGAGTCCAGTCTCAGCATGTAGTGGGCTCTGTGGAAAACCTCAAAGGATTTTTTTATTGTGTATAGCTAAATCATGGCCTACTTGGCACAAGAAAGGGGAACACAGATTCATTTATCCTCTGGAAAAGACCTCCTATTGGCCAGGTCAGGATTCCATGGGGATGGCTGAAGGGACATACTTGTGTAGACAGGGCCGGCTCTAGGATTTTTGCCGCCCCAAGCAGAAACAATTTTGGCCACGCACGCGCCCCTCCCCCCC
>NW_020664481.1:32002723-32004029 GCF_002925995.2 Terrapene triunguis | reverse complement strand
CGCGCCCCTCCCCCCCTGTTTTTTTTTCTTACCCCCACCCCCGGCCCCGCCTCAGCTCCGCCCCTTCCCCAAATCCCCAGCCCTGCCTCCTCCCCCCAGGCTCTCAAGCCTAGGAGGGAGGGGGAGAAGCGGCGCACGTGCCGCGGCCACTCAGAGTCTCCCCCTCCCTCCCAGGCTCTCAAACCTGGGAGGGCGGGGGAGCAGCGGTGCGCGAGCGGCAGCAGCGGAGGTGAGCTAGGGCGGCCGGGGCACATTTTTAGGGGCGGCAGGGGCAACATTTTGGCGCCGCCCCTAAAAATGTGCCGCCCCAAGCACCAGCTGGTTTTGCTGGTGCCTATAGCCGGCCCTGTGTGTAGTACTGCACTTTTCTGGCTTCTTTTAGCAGTTGCAGTGTTCCTCCAGCTAGTGCTGTCTAGACTCGCCTGCTGGGAAGCTGGATAACTTGATTAACCCATGGGCCCTCACTTTGCACAAGAGGTGGTGCATGGATCATCAGTACATTCCAGGCTTGTCTCGAGCACTTCAGAGAATTCCTGCCCTGCTACTTGCATAAGGAAAGAGGCTCCTTGTGCCCTTTGCACACCTGAACAGCATAGGGGAGGATTTAGTCCATAATAAGAGTGAGCAAGTGACCATGAAACAGAGAAGAGCCAGGAGTCACTTATGAACCATCACACTTAACAGAAGACAATATCTTGTTTGTATAAACTTCCATCCCCATGTTAGACCGTATATTTATAGTACATTTTGTCTCCCTTTAACAAAAACAATATAAATTAATTGTAGGTGCTGGCCTGACATCTGGTGGCCGAGACAGCCGTAGCAACACTCAGAAAGCTTCAAGAGTAGAAACTACTTGGAAGTTTGGCAGATGTGAGGTATGGTATTAATATAATAATATATGGAGATATACCTGTCTCATAGAACTGGAAGGGACCCCAAAAGGTAATCGAGTCCAGCCCCCTGCCTTCACTAGCAGGACCAAGTACTGATTTTGCCTCAGATCTCTAAGTGGTCCCTTCAAGGATTGAACTCACAACCCTGGGTTTAGCAGGCCAATGCTCAAACCACTGAGTGATGTGACTTAACAATTAACAAATAGAAAAAGCAGCACTTTACTGGGTCTCTCCACATGTCTGCTGCACCATTTAAATACCTACCCATAATTTCCTTTTGTTAAACATGGTGCATTTTTTTTATTCTGCTTTTACTACTAGCGCAATGTGAGCAAGGCTGGCTCTAACTTTTTTGCCGCTCCAAGCAGCAAAAAAAAGCGCCGCCCCGCCGTAACACCCCCGCCCCCCCC
>NW_020664481.1:31997415-32002623 GCF_002925995.2 Terrapene triunguis | reverse complement strand
CCCCCCCCCCCCGCCCCCCCCCCCCCCCCCCCCCCCCCCCCCGCCGAGCGCCGCGCTGCCGAACACCCCCTGCCGCGCTGCTGAACCCCCCTGCGCGGAGCGCCGCCGAGGGCCGCGCTGCCGGAACACCCTTCGCCCCGCTGAGCGCCGCACCACCCTGCCCCCCGCCACCCCAAGATTGGCCGCCCCTTACCAGGTGCCGCCCCAAGCACGTGCTTGGTTGGCTGGTGCCTGGAGCCGGCCCTGAATGTGAGTACTTAAAAGGGTAGACAACCTTCTCTAAAGCCCGTCCAGAGAGAGAATGACTTCAGGGTGTTACTGGGCACAGAGTCTGTCCATGCAGAGAGCAGCTTGAGGGTCAGGGCCTAAAACCGAGCACCTGAAACCCTCTGTATCTAAGGGACAGCTAAAGTGTGAGAAGGGAAACAGACAGAGAGAAGGGACGTGATTTATAAGTCACACAGCAGGTCAGTTTTAGAGCCAGGACTAGAACCTATATCCCCATAATCAGGGCTGACCTTAGGGGTGAGCAGGCTGGCCCCACACAGGGTGTGGTACTCAAGAGGACACCATGCTGGTACCTCCCAGCCACCTGACCAGCCAAGCCCACAGCCAGTAGGGCTTAGAGGTAGTCAGGCACGCGTGGGCAGTGTCTGGAGAGGAGGGACAGACCGAGCTCCAGGGGGGCAGATGGACCAGCCAGGTAACTCCTCTGAAGTGGGGGTGCCTCTCCTCCCCCACTGCCCTGCTCCATTGCCATCTACAGCCACTGCTGGTCCTGTCCCCACTCCACCAAACTATGAAGCTGCCCCGGCCAATCTCGGACCTGGAGCCTGCCTTCTGTCTGCTGGGCGGAGCGGGAGGGCGCTGATGTCAGGGTATCCCCTTCCTCCCACCTGTATACCTGGTCTCTGCTGATCTGGGGTGGGTGTCAGGGGGAGCATATCTGTCTGTTGCATCTGGGTGCAGAGTGGGAGCTACCGCCCCTGCTGTTCAGGCTTCTGAATGCTCTTCGTAAAGAGACAGCATGCTGACACACTCACTCAGGAACACACCCACTCCAACACATACACTCCCCCTAGGGTGACCAGATCACCCAGGTCAAATATCGGGATGCGGAGGGGGGCGCGGCGGGGGGCGGGGCAAAAAAAAAAAAAAAAGGCGGCAGAGCAAAAAAACAACCCCCCCCCCACTTCCTCCTCCCTCCGCAAGCGCTGGAGGGAGGCCCCGGAGACGCAGGGGGAGCGTGGGGCCAGGGTGAGTGAGAGTCCGGCCTGGCCTCGAGCAGGCAGGACTCAGTCGCGTGGTACCTGGAGGGAGAGTAGGGGGGCAGCCCGTGGGGCCATGCGGCGGCTGTTCTCCCCACCTGGGCAGCGGGACTCGCCGCTGCTGCAGCTCCTACTGCCGCGGCCGGAGGAAGCGGCCATGGCGCTCGGCGGCTGCGGCTCTGGCGCCCGGGCCCGACCCCCCCGGGCCTGTTGTGGGGACCCAGCAGCGCGCACGCTGCGCCCAGCCCAGCCCCTGGCCAGTCGCCTCTGAGCTGGCTGCCCAGCTGGTGCAATCCCGCGGGCGGCCCCGGAGTGGGGGCAGCAGGCCCCAGCCCCGCTCAGGTCCCGCAGGGGAACAAACGGGGCTGGGCTGCCGATGCCTCCGTCCCGGGGCCGCCGCGGGATTGCACCAGCTGGGCAGCCAGCCCAGACGCGACTGGCCAAGGGCTGGGCGCAGCGTGCGCACTGCTGGGTCCCTGCAACAGGCCCGGGCGCCATGGCCGCTTCCTCCAGCCGCGGCAGTAGGAGCTGCAGCAGCAGCTGCTCCCGAGTCCCGCTACCCAGGTGGGGAGAACAGCCGCTGCCTGGCCCTGCGGGCCGCCCCTCTACTCTTCCTCCAGGTACCGCCTGACTGAGTCCTGCCTGCGCTTGGGGCCAGGCCGGACTCCCACTCACCCTGGCCCCGCGCTCCCCCTGCGTCTCCGGGGCCTTCCTCCAGCGCTTGTGGAGGGAGGAGGAATGGCGTGCTTGGGGAAGAGGCAGGGATTTGGGGAGGGAGGGGGTGGGGAGGCGCAAGCCCTTCCGGGCTCCGGAGCCTTTGCTTGTTTGTCCAGTGTCCCGACCTAACATTGGTCAGGACGCGGGACAAACAAGCAAATATTGGGACAGTCCCGATAAAATCCGGACGTCTGGTCACCCTAACTCCCCCCAACTCAGTCTCTCTCAGACTCCTCCAACACACATACACACTCCGTCCAACGCTCAGAGATGGATGCCCGGTCAGCACTAGCCGCCCAGCCAGTCCTTAATTTGCTCCAGGGCTTCATTTCAATTTCAATACAAATTAAGCACTGGGGGGGAGGCAGCGGGGCCTGGAGGTGATGGGGGGAGTTGTGGAGGTCAAGGGGGATGGGGTGCCTGTGAAGGTGCCAAACTACAAATTTTCCCAGGGCAGCATTTTACCTAAGGCTGGCCCTGCCCACAATCCCAACCCCATGATCTGTCCACTAAGCTATACTGCCTCTAACAGTCAATAGACAGCCTGTGTAATTGATTTCCTGGATCAGGGTCTGTGGCCATGCTGACTGGATAGGCCAAGCTGAGAATGCCAACTCAGGGCAGACTGCAAGAAATAGGGCAAATAATCCCCCAAACTGGTGGTTTATTCTATAATTAGATTCACCAAGCCAGTAGCAAAACAGCTTCTGTAATACCACACTGGTTAACCAGAAGTCAAATACTGTCCCCTTTAGGCAATCCAGCCCTCAGCTCCTATCTAGACAGCTAAGTCTAATATAGTGCGGGGTTATTGAAAACCTTACTTGCCACACTTAAAGTTCTGCTAGTCCCAAAGGCACAGACACATTGCCCGTCTCAATGAATATTTCAGATCTCACCCAAATACATGCTTACAGCCAATCCTTATTAACTACATCTAAGATTTATTAATAAAAGAAAGTTATATATGGTTATGAGATCGATATACATACAAATATGTGCAAAGCCCTCGGTCAGTTTCATAGCAGAGATGATGAGGCTGCTGGTTTGTAAAAGTCTTTCTGCAATCAGTTTAAAAGACTATACTCCAATAGGCAATTCAGATGGAGAGTTTGTTCAAATTCTCCCATAGAATTCCAGGATAAATCCGAAGTAAACCTGGAGACCTCCCTCTTGTGGCTTAGTCTTTCTCTGTCAAAGTTTAAGTAGATCTGAGATAAAAAGGATCAGGCCAGAAGATTCTTTTATAGTTGAAGCAAACTGGGCACTCACAGGTAACTCCACCATATGCGCTTTGATGAAAGCAAGCCGACAGTTTGATCTCTACCTAAGGCAGTGGCTCTCAAACTTTTTTACTGGTGACCCCTTTCACATAGCAAGTCTCTGAGTGCGACCTCCCTTTATAAAATAAAAACACTTTTTTATATATTTAACACCATTATAAATGCTGGAGGCAAAGTGGGGTTTGGGGTGGAGGTTGACAGCTTGCGACCCCCCCCCCCCCATGTAAAAACCTCACGACCCCCGAGGGGTCCCGATCCCCAGTTTGAGAACCCCTGACTTAAGGGGTCCTTTCTCAGACAATACAGTTAGCAATAGCCATTCAAGCTATCAAAACAGTTGACAGGTAGTTCACTGAAATTACAAGTTTCAAAGAGAAATGAGGACATAACATTATTACTCCACAAGCTCCATCTAAATGTTAATAGATCTTTTTGACCTCTGAGTCAATAGAATTGAGTAATGAAGCACCATAAGACAGGAACAGGATTTAGTGTTTTCAAGCTAATTAGATCACATTTAGAAGTTTAACAAAAGATATAGGTAAACACGTAAAAATACACGTAGCAACTATTCTTTGATTCTTATCAATACAAAGTAATGCATTGGAGATTGTTAGCCTGATTAACATTTCTTTGCTATCCACATGCAAGTAAATTGTGTGGTTTCAATTGTAATGCTTCCTGTTAAATTTTTGTGCGTCCTACACAGGTTGGCTGTTCTGTCAGCATCATAGAGTCTTAGTGAAAACCCTGACACTTTCAAAATTAGGATTTTCAGTCATTTGTTCAGACGAGGATTGTTTTTTTCCTTAATCAAAACATGTACAATGAATCTTTATGTTTTCTTGGAAAACTGACCATTCTGAAGAAAGTAAAAATGTCTAGATTGCAATTTGGGGATGGGTGGGAAAAGAGGCAAAGATTTTAATTTTTGGTTAAAATTGGGTGAACCTTTGTTTTTTTTAGCACTTTGGCTCATTTCATATTGAAATCTCCCCAGGACTTTGACACACCACCAACCTACATATTACCTATTAAAATAACTATTAATGATGATATTGCCATTTGTGGTATTAATTATATAATTTATAATTGGTATAACGTATTGTGTGCATTATTTTACTTACTACTGCACATTTAATTTTAACATGATTCGCTTTATGCATTATTTTAATACTGTCAGTCCCCGAATGTGTATTTCTTATGCGTGTCCCGCTGTTCGCTGCATTGATGATTATGACCCCTCGGCTATGGGGGGACCCAGGGCGTTGGGTGGGAGGGGAGGGACGGTGGCTCAGTCTGTGCATTGGCTGCAGCAGCCGCCGCGCCCAGCAGGTGGCAGCACGAAGCGCCCAGCGGCGGCTGATTGTCCCTGCCCGCAGCCCGTAGTGTGGCGAGCGGGTGCTGCGGACTTTGCCCGGCCCGGCTGGGGCCCAGCTCCCCTGGCAGCGCCCGGCCATGGCCTCCGGCAGCGCCATCCAGATCCCCAGCCGCCTGCCGCTGCTGCTCACCCACGAGGGAGTCCTGCTGCCCGGCTCCACCATGCGCAGCAGCGTGGACTCGCCGCGGAACATGCAGCTGGTGCGGAGCCGGCTGCTGAAGGGCACCTCGCTGAAGAGCACCATCATCGGGGTGATCCCCAACACCAGCGACCCCGCCTCCGACTGCGAGGAGCTGCCCTCGCTGCACAGGTGAGGGCCCCGGCACAGCCACCGGCCGGGCCCCCGTCTCCTCCTTGCTCGGCCGGGCCCCCACCGCGCTCCCCCATCCCCTCCCTTCCCTGCCCGTCACCCCCCTCCCCTTCCCTGCCCGCCCCCCCCGACCAGCCGGGATCCCCCATCCCTCTCTCTGACCGGCCGGGCGCCCACCGCGCTCCCCCCTCCGTCTCCCTTACCTGCCCGTCACCCCCCGACCAGCCGGGCTCCCCCATCCCTCTCTCT